>NW_028270168.1:10387164-10732664 GCF_037043375.1 Chiloscyllium plagiosum
TCCTTTAGTCCATCAAATCATCTGTACCACCAAAACTACACTAAATTTACACAGTCCCATTTTCCAGCACTTGGCCCATAGCCTTGAATGCTGTGATATTTCAAGTGCTCATCCAAATACTTTTTAAAGATTGTGAGGTTTCCCACCTCAACAAGAATTGCAAGTTTCAGAATCCCAGCATTTCAGATTCCCATCACCTCCTGAGTGAAAAACATTTACCTGAAAACCCCTAAAGTTCCTGCCTTTCACCAAAAAAGTGTGCCCCCTTGAAAATAGTGATTCAATTCTGTCACCATCTGGTGGGTTTGTGGACAGGAATGAATTACAGCTTCCATTCCCCTTCCTTCAATGAAAACGTCTGCCTTTGAGAACACATTGTGTGATTGTGGCAGTATGACTAACAATAGTCTACCTGGTCCCCTACAGTGAAAACTAGCACTTAACACATTGTATAGCCTCTTCCACTGTAATGTAAAGGAGACAGAAATCAATACATTTGGGTATAAATATCGGGAATGGAAAAATATTGAATGTATGCAGACTTCAAACACAGCTTAACAAAGATTCTCGAGATGCCTGCTGCTGTCACTGAATAGAAAATATAAATCTATTATGTGGTTGAGTTCATTTGTGACCTTTCTGTACCATGACAGAACATCAGTCATATTCTAGGAATCCTGAAGTATTTCAGAAACTGCTAAACAAAGAAAATCTGCAAATTGCTGAACAGTCAGTGAGCATAATTAGAAATAAATATCTTTTCTATGCCTTAGCTTTCATTAGAGTATTTCACATTTTTTGCCAACCTGATCTTGGATCCTGAATTTAGAAACCCACTGTTTAATTCTCAGTTGAAGACAAATGACATCCATTGCCCCAACTCTTCAATATAAGGTTTTAACATAGATCACCATCTGAGTCAAAAGAAGTACTGAAAGTATCATCTTGTTGAAGAGGACACTTTGCCCACCATTTAAGCATTAAAGGTCAGAATACTATTTAAGAACCATCTTAGGGTGTCATCTGGGCCATCTCCTTTTTAAGAATCAATTCGCACTTCCAGGTCTATTTATCTTAATGCTTTATGTTTTGAATAAAACTTAAGGTCATTTAAGATTTAAGTTTATGGTTTACTGAAGAAAGAAAGACCATTGTTTACTCATTGAGCTTTCAGCTATCAGTTCTTTCTTAGTCATGTGTCTTATGCTTCACAACATGTTTGAAGCCAACATTGAAATCAATACCCATCTGCCCGTGACAACATTATAAATGGAAAGTGCCACTTACTTTATTGTACCTATCACTTTGTGCGATTACCTGCCGTTTACTACCAACGTTTCCTGCCTATATTCAGTATATAAATGCCTTGATACTTTACCTCAGAATTTTCAGAGCAATGTTGCAAGATATGTGATTCAATCTGTTAACTAGAGACTTAATTTAAAATGAAAGTTGACAAAAATATTTCACCATCTTAAACATCTTCTCTGCTACTGGTCTACCAGTAAGCACTGTAAACAAAATGCATATGCATTTATTTGGCTGCTGCTCCAGAACTCTTAAAAACTGAAAGAACCGTGGATACTCTTAATCAGAAACAAAAACAGAAGTTGCTGGAAAAGCTCAGCAACTCTGATGGCATCTGTGAAGAGAAATCAGAGTTAATATTTCAGGTCCCATGACCCTTCCTCAGAACTGATGGTAGCTAGGAAAATGTCGATTTATATGCAGGGGATAGGGGAGTGGAAGAGGGTAAAGTGTAAATGATAAATGGGGTTCAAGCCCAAAGAGCAAACAGTGCAGTTGAATAGACAAACAATTAGTTAACGATATGGCGTGGAGGGTGAATAGCTGTTAGTGGAAACTATTAGTGGCTAACAATAGGTAGTATGTAATGTCAGACTATGTGATAACAAGGCCTGGTATGTGGGTTAGGGGGGTTAGGATTTGGGACAGTTCCAGACCTAAAATTATTGAACTTGATATTGAGTCCTGAGGGCTACAGGGTCCTCAAGCGGAAAATTAGGTGTTGTTCTTCCAGCTTGCACTGAGCTTCGCTGGAACACTGCAACAGGCCTAAGACAGAGATGTTGGCCAGGGAACAAAGTGGTGTGTTAAAGTGGTAGGCAACTGGAAGTTCAAGGGTTTTTTTTTGCAGGCAGAATGCGAAGCGGTTACCCATTCTACCCTTTGTTTCCCCAATGTAGAGGAAACCATACTCCCAGAGGTAACGGTCTCTGACCAGACACATATTCTCCTCCCCTCCCTTGTCTGTTTAACGCAGGGGTCATTCCCTCCGGGACACCTTGGTCCACTCTTCCTTCACTCCCATCACCCACCCACAGCTCCATGCCACCTTCCCCTGCAACCACCATAGGTGTAACAACTGCCCATTCACCTCTTCTCTCCTCAGTATCCAAGGGCCCAATCATAACTTCTGGGTGAAGCAACACTTCACCTACACTTCACATGATCTAGTCTACTGCATTTGTTCTCACAATGTGGTCTCCAATGTGGGAATTAAGAGAGCAAGAAGGGGCCAAGAAATGACCTTGGCAAGTAGGGTTCAACAGAATCTCAAGGCATTCTATACATACATTAAAAACAAGAAGATAACAAGAGAGAAAGTAGGACCACTCAAGGATAAAGGAGGGAACTTGTGATTGGAGAGGATGTGGGTGAAATCCTAAATGAGTACTTTGCATCAATATTCACCCCCGGGAAGGATATGGAGGATTGTGAGATTAGTGTGGAGCATGCTAATATGCTTGGGCATTTTGAGATCAAGAAAGAAGTGGTGATGGGTCTCTTGAAGAGCATTAAGGTGTTTAAGTCCCCATGATCCAATAGTATCTATCCTAGGTTATTTAGAGAGGAAAGAGAGGAGATTGCAGTGGCCTTGACCAAGATTTTTGTATCCTCGCTAGCCACTAGAGAGGTCCAGAGGATTGGTAAATTGTGGGCGGCACGGTGGCAGACCCGGGTTCAATTCCCGCCTCAGGCGACTGACTGTGTGGAGTTTGCACGTTCTCCCCGTGTCTGCGTGGGTTTCCTCCGGGTGCTCCGGTTTCCTCCCACCATCCAAAGATGTGCAGGGTCAGGTGAATTGGTCCCACTAAATTGCCTGTAGTGTTAGTTAAGGGGTAAATGTAGGGGTATGGGTGGGTTTCGCTTCGGCGGGTCGGTGTGGACTTGTTGGGCCGAAGGGCCTGTTTCCACACTGTAATCTAATCTAATCTAATCAAAAAAGAAATAGTTAATGTTTTTCCTCTGTTCAAGAAGAGAAATAGGGATAATTCAGGAAACTATAGACTGGTGAGTCTCACAGCAGTGGTTGGGAAGCTATTGGAAAGAATTCTTAGAGATAGGATTTACATGTATTTGGAAAAGCATGGCCTAATCAGGGATAATCAGCGTGGCTCTTTGTGGGGCAGGCCATGTCTTACTGACTTAATTGAATTTTTTGAGGAGGTGGTGAAGGTGATCAATGAGGGTAGGGCAGTGAATTTGTCACAGTGGATCTTAGTGAGGCTTTCAACAAGGTCCCTCATGGTAGGCTTATCTAGAAGATTAAGATGCATGGGATCCATGGTGACATGCATACATGGATTCTGAATTAGCCTGCCCATAGAAGGCAGAGGATAGTGGTGGAAGAGTGTTTTTCTCCCTGGAGGTCAGTAACTAGTGATGTTCCTCTGGGATCCGTACTGGGATCTCTGCTGTTTGTGATATCTATAAATGATTTGGATCAAAATGTAGATGGGTGGATTAGTAAGTTTGCCAATGATATAAAGATTGGTGGAGTTGTGGATAGTGCAGAATGTTGTCAAAGTATACAGTGAAATATAGATCAGTTGTAGATCTGGGTGGAGAAATGGCAGATGGAGTTTAATCCAGGTAAATGTGAGTTGCTGCACTTTGGAAGATCAGATGTTAAAGAAAAGTATACTGTTAATGGCAGGATCTTCACCTGCATTGACCTTGGTGTTTAATACCATAGCTCCCTGAATGTGGCCATGCAAGTGGATAGGGTGGTAAAGATGCTTGCTTCATTGGCTGAGTAATTGATTCAAGAGTCAGGAAGTCATGTTGCAGCTTTAGAAGACTTTGGTTGGGCTACACAGAGTATTGCGTTCAATTCTGGTTGCCACATTACAGAGTGAATATGGAGACTTTGGAGAGGATGCAGATGAGGTTTAACAAGACACTACCTGAATTAGGGGGTATGACCTATAAGGGGAGGCTGGAAAAACTTGGCTTGCTTTCTATAGAGTGATGGACACTGAGGGGAGACTTGATAGAATGTTTATAAAATTATGAGGTACGGAGAGAGGGTTGATAGTCAGAATCTTTTCCCTAGAGTTGAAATGCCTAAAACTAAGGATATGCATTTAAGGTAGCGAGGGCATGGGGGGAGTTCAAATGAGATGTGAGGGGCAAGCTTGTGTGTGGTAGGAATCTGGAATGTGATGCCAGGGATGGTGGTAGAGATAGACATGATTGAGGTGTGTAAAGGGACTTTTGGATAAGCACATGAATCTTATAGGAATTGAGGGATATGGTCCAAGGGCAGACGAAAGGGATTACTATAATTTGGCGTCATGTTAGGCACAACATCATGAGCCAAAGGTTCTGTTCCTGTGCTGTACTATTCTATGTTCTACTTACTGCTATCATACAATAAAACTTGTTATTTAAATTCAATGCCTCTTTTGTAGATACTCTATGGTGATATATTCTCCCCCACTAATCATTAGGTAGGTCCAACACAAAGCAAAGACAAAGGAGGATTGGTGGCAATGACTGATCTCAAGCCACTCTTATCCTGTACTGCACATGAGTAAAGGTGGCTAATACCAAAAGGTCCCAGAATTGGTCATCTGGGAAAATACCACATGCCACCAAGCCCAAAACTGTTCAGATGTGGATGTATATAACTGTTTCCTCACAATTACTTGGACAAATCCTGGAACTGTCTACCCAACAGTGCTTCAACAGACGAACTGCTGTCGATCAATACCCATCTACAATCCCCACTGGAACAAGCTATGGGCAAGAAATTCAGACTTTGCCAACGATGTCCCATCACTGAATTAAAATGTTTTTTTTTTAATTTCAGAAAGTTTACAATTCATTTGACGTGATACATCTTCCCCATGTAGTTGTGAAAGTTACAGCTGGTAGAACATCATGTACTGTACTGTTACTCATGCTGTGAAATCGATACTGGAATGTGTCTGCATTCGATTCATTGATCTACAATGTCAAGCAATTATGCAATATGCATGATGAGATAAATTCAGACTGAGTAAGGTTAACTAAATGTTAAAGCAATCAGGCTTCATATAAACTCATTACACTTGACATTAATTGGCATTATCATTGCTGAATGTCCCACTCTCAACATCCTGGGGTTACCATTGACCAGAGACTCAACTAAACTCTCCATATAAATACAGTTAAAAATCACACAACACAAGATTATAGTCCAACAGGTTTAATTGGAAGCACTAGCTTTCGAAGCGCTACTCCTTCATCAGGTGGTTGTGGAGTATAAGATTGTAAGTCACAGAATTTATAGCAAAAGTTTACAATGTGATGTAACTGAAATTATACATTGAAAAATACCTTGATTGTTTAAGTCTCTCATCTGTTAGAATGACCATGTTAGTTTCACTTCTTTCATATGTAAATCGCAAAACTTTTTTTAAAACGTTACATTCTCAAATGAACTTCAACAATTGGTGTCAGCCCAGACAATGTATTGGGTATTAGCAGCCCTCTGTGCTGCTGTCTGTGCCATAATGTTTAGACTGATTCTAATCTAAAAAATGAATTAACAGAATCTTACATGGATTCATGCAGTTTTTGAGCAAAGTATAATGTAACTGTGCAAGTACAAATTCACCCCACAAACTTGCATGTGTATGTGTGTGTGTGTGTGTGTCTGGGGTGGGTTTGTGAGTGTCTGTGAGAGAGTGTATGTGCGTGTGAGTGTCTGTGTGTGTGTATGTGTGTGTTGGAGTGCCTCTGTGTGTGTGTGTGTTTGTTTGTGTGTGTTGCTTGTGTGTGTGCATGTATAGGAATGTTGACGCCATCCCTATGGGTACCGAACTTAGCTAATCAGCCTCTGCTCTGCCATTTTTCACTGTTGCCTGTCCTGAAGTCTACCTTGGAGGATGGCCACCCGAAGGTCCGAGATAGAATGTCCCGGACCACTGAAGTATTCTCCAACTGGGAGGGAACCCTCCTGTTTGTCGATTGTTGTGCGGTGCCCATTCATCCGTTGCTTTAGCCTCTGCTCGGCTTCCCCAACGTACCATGCCTCAGGGCATCTTTGCCTGCAGCATATAGGATAGACAAGTGGAGAGTGTCAAGCTCCTGGGAGTGATCATCAACAACAAGCCTTCTTGGACTCTTCATGTGGTCGCACTGGTTACAAAGACCCAACAACATCTCTTCTTCCTCAGGCATGAGAAAATTTGGCATGACAGCAACTACCCTTGTCAACTTTTATAGGTGCACCATGGGGAGCATTCTGCATTCTGTCTGGTTGTATCACTACCTGGTATAGATTAGAGTGGTGCTGGAAAAGCACAGCAGTTCAGGCAGCATCCGAGGTGCAGTAAAATCGACTCCATTGAGAAATAGACAACATTGACTGAGTCGCATGAGTACCTGCCATGTACATTGTGGGAGTTGTCCCCACGCTTAATGGTGGTATCCATGACCACACTCTGACACGTCTTGCAGTATCTACCATGACAGGGTTATATCATTGAATTTGTACTTGCACAGTTACATTGTACTTTGCTCAAAAACTGCATGAATCCACGTAAGATTCGGTTAATTCATTTTTTAGATTAGAATCAGTCTAAACATTATGGCACAGACAGCAGCACAGAGGGCTGCTAATACCCAATACATTGTCTGGGCTGACACCAATTGTTGAAGTTCACTTGAGAATGTAACGTTTTAAAAAAAGTTTTGCGATTTACATATGAAAGAAGTGAAACTAACATGGTCATTCTAACAGATGAGAGACTTAACAAACAATCAAGATATTTTTCAATGTATAATTTCAGTTACATCACACTGTAAACTTTTGCTATAAATTCTGTATCTTACAATCTTATACTCCACAACCACCTGATGAAGGAGCAGTGCTTTGAAAGCTAGTGTTTCCAATTACACCTGTTGGACTATAACCTGGTGTTGTGTGATCTTTAACTTTGTACACCCCAGTCCAACACCGGCATCTCCAAATTATAAATACACTGGCTGCAAGAGCAGGTCAGAGATTAGGAATCCTGAAGCAAGTAAATTATCTCCTGTCTTCCCAAAGTTTGTCCACTATCTACAAGGTACAAGCAGGAATGTAATAGAACATTCTCCACTTGCCTGGATGAGTGCAGCTCCAACAACACTCAAGCTTTCAAGAACAAAACAGCCCACTTGATTGGCACCACATCTGGAAGCATACACTCCCTCTGCCACCAACACTTTGTACCAGCTGTGTGTACTATCAACAAGATGTGCTGCAGAAATTCACCAAAGCTCCTTATGGCAGCGTTGGCAGCGTAAGCAGCAATCAGGCTCCTGGGCCCATCCACTCCAGATGGCCACTTCTTCTCTTTCCTTACCCTTTTCACCTTCATTGCCTTTACTTTCCTTTTTCTTCATCCTCTTCGTTGTCGTCTGCGGCAGATGGGATGACATTTGCAGAGGGGGATCAGGACTCTTGAGGCAACAGCTTGGCCTTACAGCAGATCCAGGGACTCCTGGTTGTGGTGAGCCTGGAGCAGGAACTCCAGGCATCAGGTAAACAGCAGAGCCAGGAGTTCCTGGTTATGTAGCCCCTGAGCAGGGACTGTTGGTTATCAGCGTGATAATGACAGCAACTCCTGTTAGGCTCAGAACCAGATTCTCCCCATTGTTGGTGATGCAGTGGCGACAGCAGAGCTGAGGGTTCCTGGTTGTGGACTGAATGTGGTCCAGTACGGGATCCAAATCAGTGGCATCTCAGCCGGGTGGGCCCAGCAACAAAGAAATGACTTCTGAACAGTGGCGTCTGAATTGAATTTATTGTCACGTGTACTGAGGCATAGTGAAAAGTTCTGTCTTGCAATACAGGCAGATCACATAGTTAAGTAGCATAGATGTGTAAACAGCAGCAAAACAAAAACACAGGTACAGGCGAGTCCATTCAGTATTCTAACAACAGTAGGGTAGAAACTGTTTCGAAATTGGCTGGTGCATGTGTCCACGCTTCTGTACCTTCTCCCCGATGGTAGAGGTTGTAGAAAAGCATTGCCAGGGTGGGATGGATCTTTGAGAATGCTCGCGGCCTTTCCTTGACAGCGGGCCTGGTAGATGGATTCTATAGGTGGGATGTTGGCCTTTGTGATTTTCCAGGCCGAGTTCACCACTCTCTGTAACTGTCTCCAATCTTGAATGGTACAGTTGCCATACCAGGTAGTGAAAAACAATGACTGCAGATGCTGAAAGCCAGAGTCTAGGTTAGAGTGGTGCTGGAAAAGCACAGCAGTTCAGGCAGCATCCGAGGAGCAGTAAAATCGACGTTTCGGGCAAAAGTCTGATGAAGTATTCCTGATGAGGGGCTTTTGCCCGAAACGTCGATTTTACTGCACCTCGGATGCTGCCTGAACTGCTGTGCTTTCCCAGCACCACTCTAATCTATACCAGGTAGTGATACAACCAGACAGAATGCTCCCGATGGCGCACCTATAAAAGTTGACAAGGGTAGTTGCTGTCATGCCAAATTTTCTCTTGCCTGAGGAAGAAGAGACATTGTTGGGTCTTTGTAACCAGTGCGGCCACATGAAGAGTCCAAGAAGGCTTGTTGTTGATGATCACTCCCAGGATCTTGACACTCTCCACTCGTTCCACTTCTGTGCTGTTAATGTGTAGGGGGTCATGAGTAACTTCAGTAATGAGTCCCTTGGCTTTGCTGGCATTGAGAGCTAGGTTGTTCTCAGTGCACCGTTTTTCCAGGTCTTTCACCTCCCTTCTGTAGTCTGTTTCGTCACCATCTGAGATTTGACCAACTATGGCAGTGTCATCAGCGAACTTGTAAATGGCATTAGTCTGGTATGTGGCGAAGCAGTCATGGGCATACAGCAAGTACGGTAAGGGGCTGAGTACGCACCCCTGGGGGACTCCAGTGCTGACTGTTAGTGAGGATGAAATATTGTACCTAATCTTCACTGATTGTGACCTGTGGGTCAGGAAACTGAGGATCCAGTTGCAGAGAGAGGGGCTTAGTCCGAGATCACTAAGTTTAGTAATCAGTCTCGAGGAGGTAATATTGTTGAAGGGTGTCACTGAACACGAAACAAAATCTATTCTGTCTCTCAGTGAGTTTGTGACCTTTCTGCACCATGACAGAATATCACTGAGGGATATTCTGGGAACCCTAAACTATATCAGAAACTGCTAAACAAGGAAAATCTGAAAATTGCTCAATAGTTGGTGAACACAATTGGAAATAAGTGTTTTTTCTTTGCCTTATTTATCATTAGAGCAAAATACTTTACACTTTTTGCCAATGTGATCGCCGATCCTGAATTAAAAACCCACTGCTCAATGCTCAGTTGAAGATAAATGATATCCATTGCCCCAACTCTTCAATATAACATTTTAACGTAGATCACCCTCTGATTCAAAAGAAGCACCAAGGGTATCTTGTTGAAGACAACATTTTGCTGGCTCAGTAAAGTATTAACAGTCTAGAATACGAATTAAGAACTATTTCAGGAATCAATAGATTTTCATCTGGGCCATCTCCTTTTTAAGTATCAAGTCATATTTCCAGGTTGATTTATCTTAATGCTTCACGTATTGAGTAGAACCTAAGGCCATTTAAGAAATTAAGGCCTTTGTTTACTCATTGAGCTTCCAGCTATCAGTTCTTTCTTAGTCATGTGTCTTATGCTTCACAACATGTTTGAAGCCAACATTGAAATCAATACCCATCTTCTTGTAACAACATTATGAATTGAAGGTGCTACTTAGTTTACTATACCCATAGCTTGTGCATTCACCTGCAGTGTACTACCAATGTTGCCTGCTATATTCAGTATGTGGAAGCAGTGATACTTTACCTGACTGCCAGTACCTGCAGTCAGAATATTGATAGCAATATTCAAAGTTTGTGCGAAGATTTGTAGCTCGGGTGCTCGTTGTTGTGGTTCTGTTCGCCGAGCTGGAAGTTTTTGTTGCAAACGTTTCGTTCCCTGGCTAGGTGACATCATCAGTGCTTGGGAGACTCCTGCGAAGCGCTTCTTTGATGTTTCCTCCGGTGTTTATAGTGGTCTGTCCCTGCCGCTTCCGGTTGTCAGTTTCAGCTGTCCGCTGTAGTGGTTGGTATATTGGGTCCAGGTCGATGTGTTTGTTGATGGAGTTTGTGGATGAATGCCATGCCTCTAGGAATTCCCTGGCTGTTCTCTGTCTGGCTTGCCCTATGATAGTAGTGTTGTCCCAGTCGAATTCATGTTGCTTGTTGTCTGCGTGTGTGGCTACTAAGGATAGCTGGTCGTGTCGTTTCGTGGCTAGTTGATGTTCATGTATGCGGATTGTTAGCTGTCTTCCTGTTTGTCCTATATAGTGTTTAGTGCAGTCCTTGCATGGTATTTTGTACACTACATTTGTCTTGCTCATGTTGGGTATCGGGTCCTTTGTTCTGGTGAGTTGTTGTCTGAGCGTGGCTGTTGGTTTGTGTGCCGTTATGAGTCCTAGGGGTCGCAGTAGTCTGGCTGTCAGTTCCGAGATGCTCCTGATGTATGGTAGTGTGGCTAGTCCTTTTGGTTGTGGTATGTCCTCGTTCCGTGGTCTTTCTCTTAGGCATCTGTTGATGAAGTTGCGCGGGTATCCGTTTTTGGCGAATACCTTGTATAGGTGTTCCTCTTCTTTTTGCAGTCCTGGTGTACTGCAGTGTGTTGTGGCCCTTTTGAATAGTGTCCTGATGCAGCTTCGTTTGTGTGTGTTGGGGTGGTTACTTTCATAGTTTAGGACTTGGTCTGTGTGTATGGCTTTCCTGTAAACCTTTGTGGTGAATTCTCCGTTCGGTGTTCTCTGTACCATCACGTCTAGGAATGGGAGTTGGCTATCCTTTTCTTCTTCTCTCGTGAATCGGATTCCTGTGAGTGTGGCGTTGATGATCCGGTGTGTTTTTTCTATTTCCGTGTTTTTAATGATTACAAACGTGTCATCGACATATCTGACCCAGAGTTTGGGTTGAATTTGTGGTAGGACTGTTTGTCCTAACCTTTGCATAACTGCCTCTGCTATGAGTCCCGAGATTGGTGATCCCATGGGTGTTCCGTTGATTTGTTCGTATATCTGGTTGTTGAATGTGAAGTGTGTTGTGAGGCACAAGTCCAGTAGTTTAAGTATGCCGTCTTTGTTAATAGGTTCAGCGTCCTGTTTTCTGTTCTGTATGTCCAGTAGGTTGGCTATTGTTTCTCTGGCTAGGGTTTTGTCAATCGAAGTGAACAGTGCCGTTACATCGAATGATATCATGGTTTCTTCTTTGTCTATGTGTATATTTCTGATGATGTCCAAGAATTCCTGTGTTGTAATATTGTAAGATATGTGATACAATCTGTTTTCTCGAGACTTAATTTAAAGTGAAAACTGGCAAAAATATTTCACCAGCTTAAACATCCACTCCCTCTGTCACCAGTCTACCAATGAACACTCTCTACAGAATTGATAGATCTCATATCTTTCAGTGAGAGTTCGAGTTGCGGGACACTTTCAAAATTTTACCTTTTATTTGCATAGTTAGAGCTCAATTACAGCATGTGGCTAAAAAAGGCACATTTTCAACAAAGTCACAAAGGCATGAAATAAAATCAGGAGAACGCACAGGCTTCAGAATGTCTTTCTTGATATATTTTAACTTAGAGTGCACACTTTCCTCTCCTTTGAAAAATAATTTCAAAAAGTTTACAATTCATTTGACCTGACATACCTTTTCCATGTAGTTGTGAAAGTTACAGCATGGAACATCATGTACTGTACTATTACACAGATGCTGTGAAATCAATAGTGGAATGTGTCTGCACTCGATTCATTGATCTGCAATGTCAAGCAATTATGCAATATGCATGATAAGATAAATTCAGACTACATAATGCTGACTAAATGCTAAAGCAATCAGACTTCATTTAAATTAATTACATTTGACATTAATTGGCATTACCATTACTGGGGAATCGGTTTAGCTCAATTGGCTGGATTGTTGCTGAAGAAGGGTTCATGCCCGAAACGTCGATTCTCCTGCTCCTTGGATGCTGCCTGACCTGCTTCGCTTTTCCAGCAACACATTTTTCAGCTCTGGATTGTTGAAGAGCAGTGTGATACCAACAGGATGGGTTCAATTCCCATCACCAGTTTGAGGTTACCACGAAGGACTTTCCTTCTTAACCTCTTCCCTCGCCTGAGGTCTAGTGGCCCTCCAGTCGCTTCTCTCTAATAGGAAAGCAGTCCCTATGGTCTGGTAAGGCTATGGCAACGCAACAACGATTGCTGAATGCCCCACTCCTAACATCCTGGGAGGTCCAATAACTAGAAACTCAATTGGACTCACCATATAAATGCAGTGCCTACAAGAGCAGGTGAGAGGCTAAGATCCTGCAGCAAGTAACTAATCTCCTGTCTCCCCAAAGCCTGTCCACTAACTACAAGGCACAAGCAGGAATGTGATGGTATACTCCCCACTTGCTCGGATGAGAGCAGCTCCAACAATACTCAAGAAACTTGACACTTTCCCAAACAAAGCATCCCACTTGATTGACACCGCATTTACAATTATCCATTCCGTCCACCACCGACACTCAGTAGCAGCAGTGCATGGTATCTACAAGATGGACTGCAGAAATTTACCAAAGATCCTTAGACAGCACCTTTCAACCAACCTGCACCACCAACAATAAGGATAAGGGCAGCACGTGCAAGTTCCCTCCAAGTCACTCACCATTGTGACTTGAAAATATGCCCTTGTTCCTTCAGTACCGCTGGGTCAAAATTCTTGAATTCACTCCCTAACAGCATTGTAGATCTACCTACAGCACATGGGCTGCGGCAGTTCAAGAAGACAGCTGACCACCACATTCTCAAGCACAACGAGGGATGAACATTAAATGTTGACCCAGTCAGTGATACCCACCTCCCATTAATAAATTAAGCATAAGTAAATCAATCAATGCAATAAAACAAACTGCAGCAGTCATATTTTATAGCCTCTTTTGGTCAATGGAGTTAGGAAGCTTGGAAATAGAATGGAACAGGCAGCTCTATAATATAAATTAATATAAATGGAACCATGCTTGCCATGCCCATGAGAGAGTATTCCAAGTGTGAAATTTGCTCTTCATTGTTGATGAATTTAATGTTAAAATTAACAAACATAATGAGTTTAAAGTTTTGAATCATGGAGGAATGGTTTAACAGCATGATTTGAAGAGATTCTGGTGTAATATCATGTGTTCAAGAGAGAACTGGAGAGAGATCAGATGGGGTAGATTCTCTGAGATATCTAGATCTATGACTGTTCGTTGTGTTATTCTGTTAATAAAATGTTCTAAACAACATTTCCCAGATTATTTCAGAATCATTTAAAAGAAAACAAGACCCTGTATCACCTCAACCAGAAGGCCAAATATGGTAACAGTAAGGTAGCAACATGTGGGTCACAGATGCAGCTGGAATCAAAGAAAATGCTATAAGGCCAGAAAGCCACAGTGGGGAGGATATCAAAAATCCTTGACTCACCAGTGAGGAACTAATATGATTAAGGAACAGAATACGAATCCTGAATCAGCAGCTGGGCTGCAGAGCTTTGGGCAGGCCTATAATGGGAGAGTGGAAGTCCCGTAACATTTTCAGAGCTGTTCCTTAGTGTAGAAGGTTCACAGGAGACATACAGGTGGGACGACTGGGAAAGATGCTTTACCACATATCAAACAGCTTCAGGGTTCCACAAAAGACCAGTGCAATCAGATAGTACTCTTTTCCATATATTGGAAGATCATTGGAAACAATAAGTGGATAACACAACAACTTCTTACAACAAAATCCTGAAAGCCTTTGACACATATATATGTCCAAAAAAAAATCATCAATCAGTAGGAACAAATTACTGCACGAAGAGTCATTTAAACTCGAAATGTTAGCTTGCTGTCTCTCCATGGATATTGCCTGACCCTCTGCGATCTCCAATATTTGTTGTTTTCAGTAATCATCAATGTGAGAGGTAATTTCGGTTTAAACTTTAAGATGTGCCTGGACCACAGACTGATCTATAATAAAAGACAAAACTTTTGTTTCTTTTCTAACAACCATTTTATATACTCAAAAGTAGAGTAGTTTAAATTGTGCAGAATGCTGACAATTTGTGAGCGATAGTAAAAACAAGCAGGCTCTTGATTAATGAAGCCATTCACACAGCAGGGAAGGATGAGTCCTTGACTGATAAGACTCCAGGATGGGGGAACGACTTGAGACATCTGTTTCAGATTAAAGCCTTTGACTGATAAGACTACAGGGTGAGAAAAACAACAAACTTTGGAGACTCTGGAGCCTTTTGTTGCAGACTTTGTGATAAAAATAATGATGTTTTTAAGAATGTGAACCTCATGGCTTGTTGGAGCCAAGGAGAGGAGGGACTTGTGCTATATATAATGGAGACTTTGTAAGCCTCAGCGCGCCTTTTCTTTAAGGGTGCCCGACTCTGCAGACTTGACTTGTTAATAAAACTTTGTTTTCCTGAATTTGTCTAGAGCAATTATTGAGAAGCGATTTTCGTTTCTAACAACTTGGGGGCTCGTCCGGGATCAACACTCCGGCCGCAAGGGGAGTTGAGGAAGGATATCGGAGAAGGTGCACCCTGCTGAGTTCAGCAGTCCCTGATTCCTTGCTTGTCGCCCCGCGCGGCTTGAGCGAGTGATATCCGGGAGGCTCAGGAAAACAAAGGAGGGGTGTACCCGAGGCAGTGGGGACGGTTAACGATCGAGTAATTTCGGTGCACCGAACCCAGGTAAGAAAAAAACTTGCGGGGACCGTGTTTCTGGAGGACTGGGTACCTACGGGGTGCCTGTGGATTTTTTCTACAGAGACGTGGGACTCAGGAATCTAGAGACCGGGGCTCGCCTGTGAGGGATTTTGCAGAGACCGTGTTTGAGGAGGAACGTGTACCTACGGGGTGCCTGTGATTTGTGTCACAGAGACGTAGGACACAGGAATCCAAAGACCGGGGGTGCCTGCAAAGGAAACCTGGGCGATCACGGGACTGAAGGTCCGGGAATTGGCTACATTGTGATAGATTATCACGGGAAAAATACGAAGTCCTCGGAAATGGGAAATAAGGGATCTAAGGTGATTAAGGGAAAGGTAGGCTTAAACAGGGACAATGACACATACCCCGGGGTACCTGACGATAGTCCGTTAGGGAAAATGCTAAATAATTGGGATCAGGGTGGAAGAAAGGGAAAATCTAAAAGGAAGATGGTAAAATACTGTCAAAAGTGGTCCCAGAAACCTATTCAGGGCGACTCAGTGTGGTGGCCTAGATTCGGTACTGACGAAGACTGGGTCCGGCAAGCCCTCATTTTATATGTCAATTCAAAACCTGATGTTAATCTGGAAGAGAGTGATTATGCCCTTTGTTGGCTGCCGGTTACGATATCTTGCCAAATGCAGGTAACTAATAAAGACTCGAAAGGGCAGAAAGAATGGGACCCTTTAGATCACTTACCGCCGCCCTACGTGACCCCGTCTGCCCCACAAAATGTTCCTTCGGGTGACGACGATTCAGGGGAAGGGGAAGAAAATGGGGAGGAATCACAAACTACCTCAGGGGTACAGACCAGATCTCAAGCTGAAAAGGGTCACAGACAAAACCCTGTCTCGATTGCAAGAATGAATCCACTCCGGGATGTGCCCATGGGGGGCGAGGAAGGAAGGACGGGATATGTGAACGTTCCCTTGACGAGTACTGAAGTACGGAATTTCAGGAGGGAGATGAAGGGTCTACTAGAGGACCCCATGGGACTTGCTGAACAATTGGATCAGTTCCTGGGTCCGAATACTTACACGTGGGAAGAGATGTGTTCCATCATGAAAACATTGTTCTCTAGCCAGGAGCGTCAGATGATACGACAAGCTGCGCTCTTGGTCTGGGAGAGAGAGGGGGGAGAAGGAGGGGAGCAGAAGTTTCCCCTCACCGACCCCGAGTGGGATAAGAACACGGAGGGAGGACGGCGCAACATGAGAGACATGCGGGAATATTGGATAAAAGGAATAAGACACGCAGCCCCGAAGGGGCACAATTTTACCAAGGCCTTTGGTAATCATCAAAACCCGGAGGAAACCCCTACGGACTTCCTAGACAGGATTAGGAAGAATTTGCAGCAGTTTGCTGGGGTGGACCCTGAGACGGACGTGGGGCAACAACTTATACGGGTAGAGTTTGTATCAAAGGCCTGGCCGGACATACGAAAGAAGTTAGAGAAAATGGATGATTGGGATAGTAAATCTTTAAGTGAATTACTACGGGAGGCGCAAAAGGTGTTTGTGAGAAGGGACGATGAAAAGCAAAGGAAGGCGACAAAGATAATGATGCAAACGGTGCAACAAATGACAGCTGGAAGAAAGGAAAAGGGAGAGCCGTGGCAGAAACAGGAAAGGGGAGAGTCGTGGCAAGAGCAGAGGAAAAGAGAACCGTGGCCGGAACAAAGGAAGAATGGAGGAACGCGAGACCGCGACAGGGAAACGAAGAGGACACTCAGATGTTACTATTGTAATGAAGAGGGACATTTTAAACGGGAGTGCTCCCGCTACAAGCGGGAGGTGAGGTCGTACGCCCTGATGGAGGAAGATTAGGGAGGTCGGGGGTTCCTACCCTTGGGGCAAAAGGACTATCGACAGGAACCCCTGGTAAACTTGAAAGTAGGGCCCCAAGGATCGGAGATCACATTTATGGTGGACTCGGGAGCCGAAAGATCAAGTATAATCCAAATACCCCCCGGCATCCGAGCAGGAGGAAAAGTTATGGGGGTATCTGGAATTGGAGGACATAAATTACAAGTCCCAGTGGTGGAGGATGTGGAAATTGGATATGAAAACAGAACTACTAAACGAGACCTCCTTCTACTGCCATCGGCGGGGTTTAATTTGTTAGGAAGAGACTTGCAGGTCAAACTAGGGATCGGAACGGTACCAAGTAACGGGGAAATGGTGGTAAGGTTGTTCGCCCTCACCGAAGAAGATGATCAACAAATAGACCCGGAAGTTTGGTACCGAGAGGGGAACAGAGGGGGTCTAAACATCAAACCTCTCCAAATCACCATGTTACCAGGAAGAGGCCCGGTAAGAAGGAAACAATACCCGATTGCTATGGAAGGACGGGAGGGGTTACAACCTGTGATAGAAAGATTAATCACAGATGGACTACTGGAGAAATGCATGTCCCCTTTCAATACTCCAATACTCCCTGTGAGGAAGCCGGACGGGACATATAGGCTGGTGCAAGACCTGCGGGGGTTGAATGAAGTAGTCCAGGCTAGATACCCGGTGGTACCTAATCCCTACACGTTAATGAGTAAAATTCCCCCCGAACATGAATGGTTCAGCGTAATAGATCTGAAGGATGCTTTCTGGAGTTGCCCCCTTGACGAAGAAAGTCGGAACCTTTTTGCCTTTGAATGGGAGAATCCCTTCACAGGACGAAAGCGACAGTTAAGATGGACGGTCTTGCCGCAGGGATTCACGGAGTCACCCAATTTGTTTGGACAAATACTGGAGCAGATCTTAGGAGGATTTCAGTGTAACACGGAGAATCAATTGCTCCAATATGTCGATGATCTCTTACTCTCAGGACCAAGAGAAGAGGAGGTACGAGCAGACACCGTTGCCCTGTTGAACTTCCTGGGGAAACAGGGTCTACGCGTCTCCAGGACAAAACTCCAGTTTGTGGAGCGAGAAGTAAGATATCTGGGCCATCAAGTCAGTAAGGGGCACCGCCGTATCACGCCAGAACGAATATCAGGAATGCCAATACCCAGGACGAAGAAGGAAGTCAGACAATTCCTGGGACTAGTAGGGTATTGCCGGATATGGATTGAAAGTTACACCACTTTAGTAAAATTTTTGTACGACAAACTGGGACAAGAAGGACAAAAGGTGGACTGGTCAGATGAGGAGGAGCAGCGATTTAATATTATTAAAAATAAACTGATTCGAGCTCCGGTATTGGCTTTACCCACCCTGAAGGAACCGTTCCAGTTATATGTTAATAGCGCCGGCGGAATCGCCCAGGGTGTGCTTACTCAGCTGCGGGCAGGGAAACGTCAGCCGGTTGCATTTTTGTCAAAAATGTTAGACCCTGTGTCACGTGGATGGCCGACCTGTATACAGGCAGTGGCAGCTACGGCAATGTTAGTAGAAGAGGCCCGAAAACTTACCTTTGGAGGAAGGATCACAGTATACTCCCCACATTCGGTTAGTACTATACTGGCTCAAAAGGCTCACCGCTGGTTAACAGACTCTCGCATCCTAAAGTATGAGACGATTTTGATGACCGGGAACGATCTCAATTTTGCAAAAGATCTCAGTTGCAACCCAGCCCAGTTTCTGTACGGACGTCCTGCAGACGGGGAACAGGAGCATGATTGTGTGGAATTTGTGGACTTGCAGACCAAAAGCCGAGAGGACCTGCAAGAAGCCCCGCTGGGTGAGGGACAGGAACTGTATATCGACGGGTCCTCCCGGTGCATCAGTGGAGTACGATACAGTGGCTATGCTGTTATAGATGGTGCAACGAAACGGACGATTGAGTCTGGACGACTGCCCGGGAAGTGGTCAGCCCAATCCTGTGAGTTGTACACCCTCCAGAGGGCCCTGAAGTTGTTGGAAGGGAAAGTGGGGACCATATATACTGACTCAAAGTATGCATACGGAGTCGTTCATACTTTCGGGAAAATCTGGAAAGAGCGAGGATTGATAACTTCCCGGGGAAAAGAATTAGCTCACGAACAAATGATCAGCCTAACGTTGGAAGCCCTGGCGTTACCTACGGAACTTGCAGTAGTCCATGTACCCGGTCACCAGAAGGGGTCGACACCGGAAGCGGTGGGAAACCGGCTGGCAGACGAGGAAGCCAAGCGGGCAGCGGTCGAAAAATCCGTCCAATTGTAAACGTTAATACCGTTGAGGGAAGGGCTCACTAAACAACCCATCTTCACCCAGGGGGAGATTGATAAAATGGATCAATTGCGTGCCCGGCTAGATACTAACGGGAAGTGGACGGTTCCTGATGGGAGACAAGTACTGAACAAACAGATCACCCGGGGTATTCTGCACCGATTACACCATCAGACCCACTGGGGGGTGCAAGCCATGTGTGACACAATCCTGAGAGACTATGTATGCAGGGGGATATACACATTAGCCCAACAAGAGGTAGTCGGATGCCCCACTTGCCGGCGTATTAATCAGAAAGCCATGCGTTCTATGCCAGCTGGTGGTCAGCCCCTAGCGATTAGGCCATTTCAGAGGATCCAAGTCGACTTTACAGAATTACCCCCAGTACAGAGATGGAAATATCTGCTAGTAATAGTAGACCATTTCACTCACTGGGTAGAGGCTTTCCCAACTGCCAAAGACGATGCACCAACCGTGGCCCGACTGTTGTTAGAGAACATAATCCCGAGATATGGCATAATGGAATCTATTGACTCCGATTGCGGGACGCATTTTATTTCTAAGCTACACCATTTGATCTGTACTACCCTGGGTATCCAATGGAAATTCCACACACCCTGGCATCCTCAGAGTTCGGGTCGAGTTGAGAGAATGAATGGCACGCTCAAGACCCAATTGACTAAGCTGATGTTAGAAACTAAGTTACCCTGGCCAAAGTGCCTGCCCATTGCCCTAATGAGGATACGTACGGCACCTCGCCGAGATGTCGGGGTTTCCCCCTATGAAATGCTCTTCGGATTACCGTATTGGAGTAAGGTTGATGGATGTCCCACTCTACAAGGGGGGGATGTATTTATCCGAACCTATTTACTGGCCTTATCCCGTTCTTTTGCAGAACTCCGGAGGAAAGGTCTCCTGGCTCAGACTCCGCCGCTCGACTTCCTCCTGCATAAGGTGGAGCCCGGAGATTGGATACTTGTTAAGACCTGGAAGGCCGAAAAGCTCCAGCCGCGGTGGGAAGGACCGTTCCTGGTTCTGTTAACAACTGAAGCAGCTGTTCGGACGAAAGAAAAAGGGTGGGTCCACGCATCAAGGATAAAGGGGCCTGTTCCGCCTGAAGAAGAAAGCACCTGGACATGCGAGCAAGGGGACAAGCCGTTGTCAGTAAAACTGAAAAGACAGCAATAATGAACTCTACTTGGACTGTATTGGTGGGGATATTGATCAGTTTACTCCTGTATGTGGGGGAGGGTGAGGGGAGATGTGACAAATGTCGAATTACAGTAAGACTTGGGATTCGAATCTATTCGGGATCATTTGTGTCCCATTCCTATGTGGACAATAGGTGTTACGATGTGAGTGCATGCCATGAATGTTGGGAGGATGGGAGACCCTATTATCAGGTATATAATAAAGGATACGGTGGCAAAATCCATGGATGCCCTATAAATGACCGCTGGGTGTGTATTAGCAAAACTGGGAGGTGGGACCTATCCTCCGTGTTGCTCAGGGAGCAGGTTGACAGAGTCAAGGAGACCAAGATACAGATCCCTGATCGGGGGTTGGGGAAAGAGCAAGACCGTCAGGGAATGGTCGTGCTCCCTAAAGTGCCATCTGTATACGCAGAGGTAGAAGGACAGATTGAACTCCCTGATGTTACACAATGGCGTCCTCTTAGTGGCATCGGATGGTGGGATGGTCTCCTAGGTGGTAGCTGGTGGCGCACGGCGTTGCTGGTGGTTGGGGGAGGCATGATTCTTCTTCTCGTATTACCCTGCCTAACTCCCTGTATTCAGTTTTTAATTCAGAAAAATATTTCCCGACTCCAGGCAGTGGTGGTTCCACAACATGGGACACGGGAACTTAAAGTGATGTTGCTGCGAAAGACCAAGGATTTCCCGGGCCCTTGAGGGAAGGGGGGGCTTATCTTGGTCAGGCACATCTTAAAGAAAGAAAAGGGTGGAATTGTGAGAGGTAATTTCGGTTTAAACTTTAAGATGTGCCTGGACCACAGACTGATCTATAATAAAAGACAAAACTTTTGTTTCTTTTCTAACAACCATTTTATATACTCAAAAGTAGAGTAGTTTAAATTGTGCAGAATGCTGACAATTTGTGAGCGATAGTAAAAACAAGCAGGCTCTTGATTAATGAAGCCATTCACACAGCAGGGAAGGATGAGTCCTTGACTGATAAGACTCCAGGATGGGGGAACGACTTGAGACATCTGTTTCAGATTAAAGCCTTTGACTGATAAGACTACAGGGTGAGAAAAACAACAAACTTTGGAGACTCTGGAGCCTTTTGTTGCAGACTTTGTGATAAAAATAATGATGTTTTTAAGAATGTGAACCTCATGGCTTGTTGGAGCCAAGGAGAGGAGGGACTTGTGCTATATATAATGGAGACTTTGTAAGCCTCAGCGCGCCTTTTCTTTAAGGGTGCCCGACTCTGCAGACTTGACTTGTTAATAAAACTTTGTTTTCCTGAATTTGTCTAGAGCGATTATTGAGAAGCGATTTTCGTTTCTAACAATCAATCAGGCTCGATTTAACAAACAGAAGCAGAGACTGGGGATTACATTGACTTCTCCATCAATGCCCTCTCGAGATCAGTCACCGCCCATAAGGATGGCAATCTAAGGGACGAGTTATCTCCAATGACAGTGGACAGTGTGATGGATGAGGTACTGACGGATTTATTATATTGAAAGAGGACTTAATGCTCGTGAAAGTGAAACAATTTGTGAGACAGTGCAAGACCAGGAGGCAAAACCAAGGGAGAGTTTGAGATGAGGCAGAGGCTCTATGGAAGGAGCCAAGTGATTCAGTGCATTATGTAGGCCCAAAACCAGAAAGTGTACCACCACATAGTAGGTAAGATTCAGTCATATCAATGTTGTCAAAAGCAAATATAAATACCAATGATAAAAATAATTGTTTATGCCAAGACAATACAGAACCACATAGTGATCAGTCACAAATAGGAACCATGATGGAATATTCCCTTTCTTGCCTGGATGAGTGCAGCTCCAACAACACTCAAGAAGCTTGACACCATTCAGGACAAAACTTGACTGGCACCACATTCACCAACATTCTGGGCAGCACAGTGACACAGTGGTTAGCACTGCTGCCTCACAGCGCCAGAGACCCGGGTTCAATTCCCGCCTCAGGTGAATGACTGTGGGGAGTCTGCACATTCTCCACGTGTCTGCATGGGTTTCCTCCGGTTTCCTCCCACAATCCAAAAATGTGTAGGTTAGTTGAATTGGCCATGCTAAATTGCCCGTAGAGTGACAAGATCTGAAAATATATGGGAACATCACCCCTGCAAGTTCCCCTCCAAGGCAATCACCATTCTGACTTGGAAATATATCCCCGTTCCTTCACTGTCACTGGGTCAAAATCCTGGAATTCCCTCCCTAACAGTATTGTGGGTCTACCTACAGCACATGGACTGCAGTGGTTCAAGAAAGCAGCCCATCACCACCTTCTCCAGGACAACTAGGGATAAGTAACAAATGCTAGTCCAGCCACTGATGCCCACATCACATGAGTAATTAAAAATAAACATTGGCCCTGCCTCAAACATTACGTGTAAAAATGGTCTCCAAAAGGACTAATCTTCTTGCGCTAATGTCCCCTTAAGAACAAGCCCTTTGAGCTGATTACTTTGAACTATTGGTTTATTTTCTACTCCTGCGAAAAATTTGTTTCAATTAATATCTTAAAAAATTAAACATTGAGAAGAACATCATTATGTCACCACGTTTATGAGTACTTTGCTCAGGTTTATATGTTCTAGCTTCACAAATTAAACAGGACAAAACACTTCATAACAAGCAAGAGTTAAAGGTAACACATTTTTCTTTATTTAAAATAATATTTATTCACTAAATCTCAATCAATTGGTCAGCACAAGATGTAATAAAACCAAACAAGACCAGTTCTGCCCCCTTGTGGTATTTGAGTTGTATGTTTGCAAATTGTTAACAGTTTCCATCTACAATAGATAATTATTCTTTCCAGAAAATACTGAAGTATAGGACAAATATATTTTTACAAAGACGAGTATGAGTGGGAGGTTAATAAAGAAAATTCCAAATACTGTCAGAATGCCAGTTCCAAGCCATCTTCAAGATTTTACAGCCAATTCTCTCCCAAAAAGTGGTTTGGTATTTTAAACATTTTAACTGGAAGAGGCTGGACAGTTCTGATTTAACACGCCTGGTGGCTTGTCCATTTTCCCAGACCTTAACTAGGATCAAAGCTATCTTAAAGCCCACATCCCCCTCACCTACCATTCCCCACCGTCCCCCACCTCCGCAAACAACTATAGCCACACACCTGTGGATTAGACACTGGTCTCCTACATTGTACATCCGACTTATCTCATCCTGTGTTCTGCTACTGAGTCCTCAGTTGGAAGCCAAGCCCAAAGGCAGATACATTTTGGTTTCTGTTGATGGGAGTGACAGGGAAAAATCATCTACCTTGCGAGAGAAATAAAAACTGCACCAATAATCTCTGGCTTTTTGCCAGGGGAGATCAACAGAAGATGATATTTTATCCATAAGACCTTAAAATATAGACTTTAAAATATTGACCTTTTATTTGCATAGTTAGAGCTGAATTACAGCATGTGGCTAAAAAAGGCACATTTTCAAAAAAGTCACAAAGGCATGAAATAAAATCAGGAAAACGCACAGGCTTCAGAATGTCTTTCTTGATACATTTTAACTTAGAGTGCACACTTTCCTCTCCTTTGAAAAATAATTTCAAAAAGTTTACAATTCATTTGACCTGACATACCTTTTCCATGTAGTTGTGAAAGTTACAGCATGGAACATCATGTACTGTACTATTACACAGATGCTGTGAAATCAATAGTGGAATGTGCCTGCACTCGATTCATTGATCTGCAATGTCAAGCAATTATGCAATATGCATGATGAGATAAATTCAGACTACGTAATGCTGACTAAATGCTAAAGCAATCAGACTTCATTTAAATTAATTACACTTGACATTAATTGGCATTACCATTACTGGGGAATCGGTTTAGCTCAATTGGCTGGATTGTTCCTGAAGAAGGGCTTATGCCTGAAACGTCGATTCTCCTGCTCCTTGGATGCTGCCTGACCTGCTGCGCTTTTCCAGCAACATATTTTTCAGCTCTGGATTGTTGAAGAGCAGTGTGATACCAACAGGATGGGTTCAATTCCCATCACCAGTTTGAGGTTACCACGAAGGACTTTCCTTCTTAACCTCTTCCCTCGCCTGAGGTCTGGTGGCCCTCCAGTCGCTTCTCTCTAATAGGAGAGCAGTCCCTATGGTCTGGTAAGGCTATGGCAACGCAACAACGATTGCTGAATGCCCCACTCCTAACATCCTGGGAGGTCCAATGACTAGAAACTCAACTAGACTCACCATATAAATGCAGTGCCTACAAGAGCAGGTGAGAGGCTAAGATCCTGCAGCAAGTAACTAATCTCCTGTCTCCCCAAAGCCTGTCCACTATCTACAAGGCACAAGCAGGAATGTGATGGTATACTCCCCACTTGCTTGGATGAGAGCAGCTCCAACAATACTCAAGAAGCTTGACACTTTCCCAAACAAAGCATCCCACTTGATTGGCACCGCATTTACAATTATCCATTCCGTCCACCACCGACACTCAGTAGCAGCAGTGCATGGTATCTACAAGATGGACTGCAGAAATTTACCAAAGATCCTTAGACAGCACCTTTCAACCAACCTGCACCACCAACAATAAGGATAAGGGCAGCACGTGCAAGTTCCCTCCAAGTCACTCACCATTGTGACTTGAAAATATGCCCTTGTTCCTTCAGTACCGCTGGGTCAAAATTCTTGAATTCACTCCCTAACAGCATTGTAGATCTACCTACAGCACATGGGCTGCGGCAGTTCAAGAAGACAGCTGACCACCACATTCTCAAGCACAACGAGGGATGAACATTAAATGTTGACCCAGTCAGTGATACCCACCTCCCATTAATAAATTAAGCATAAGTAAATCAATCAATGCAATAAAACAAACTGCAGCAGTCATATTTTATAGCCTCTTTTGGTCAATGGAGTTAGGAAGCTTGGAAATAGAATGGAACCATGCTTGCCATGCCCATGAGAGAGTATTCCAAGTGTGAAATTTGCTCTTCATTGTTGATGAATTTAATGTTAAAATTAACAAAAATAATGAGTTTATAGTTTTGAATCATGGAGGAATGGTTTAACAGCATGATTTGAAGAGATTCTGGTGTAATATCATGTGTTCAAGAGAGAACTGGAGAGAGATCAGATGGGGTAGATTCTCTGAGATATCTAGATCTATGACTGTTCGTCGTGTTATTCTGTTAATAAAATGTTCTAAACAACATTTCCCAGATTATTTCAGAATCATTTAAAAGAAAACAAGACCCTGTATCACCTCAACCAGAAGGCCAAATATGGTAACAGTAAGGTAGCAACATGTGGGTCACAGATGCAGCTGGAATCAAAGAAAATGCTATAAGGCCAGAAAGCAACAGGAGGGAGGATATCAAAAATCCTTGACTCACCAGTGAGGAACTAATATGATTAAGGAACAGAATACGAATCCTGAATCAGCAGCTGGGCTGCAGAGCTTTGGGCAGGCCTATAATGGGAGAGTGGAAGTCCCGTAACATTTTTAGAGCTGTTCCTTAGTGTAGAAGGTTCACAGGAGACATACAGGTGGGACGACTGGGAAAGATGCTTTACCACATATCAAACAGCTTCAGGGTTCCACAAAAGACCAGTGCAATCAGATAGTACTCTTTTCCATATATTGGAAAATCATTGGAAACAATAACTGGATAACACAACAACTTCTTACAACAAAATCCTGAAAGCCTTTGACACATATATATGTCCAAAAAAAAATCATCAATCAGTAGGAACAAATTACTGCACGAAGAGTCATTTAAACTCGAAATGTTAGCTTGCTGTCTCTCCATGGATATTGCCTGACCCTCTGCGATCTCCAATATTTGTTGTTTTCAGTAATCATCAATCAGGCTCGATTTAACAAACAGAAGCAGAGACTGGGGATTCCATTGACTTCTCCATCAATGCCCTCTCGAGATCAGTCACCGCCCATAAGGATGGCAATCTAAGGGACGAGTTATCTCCAATGACAGTGGACAGTGTGATGGATGAGGTACTGACGGATTTATTATATTGAAAGAGGACTTAATGCTCGTGAAAGTGAAACAATTTGTGAGACAGTGCAAGACCAGGAGGCAAAACCAAGGGAGAGTTTGAGATGAGGCAGAGGCTCTATGGAAGGAGCCAAGTGATTCAGTGCATTATGTAGGCCCAAAACCAGAAAGTGTACCACCACATAGTAGGTAAGATTCAGTCATATCAATGTTGTCAAAAGCAAATATAAATACCAATGATAAAAATAATTGTTTATGCCAAGACAATACAGAACCACATAGTGATCAGTCACAAATAGGAGCCATGATGGAATATTCTCTTTCTTGCCTGGATGAGTGCAGCTTCAACAACACTCAAGAAGCTTGACACCATTCAGGACAAAACCTAACTGGCACCACATTCACCAACATTCTGGGCAGCACGGTGACACAGTGGTTAGCACTGCTGCCTCACAGCGCCAGAGACCCGGGTTCAATTCCCGCCTCAGGTGACTGACTGTGTGGAGTCTGCACATTCTCCATGTGTCTGCATGGGTTTCCTCCGGTTTCCTCCCACAATCCAAAATTATGCAGGTTAGTTGAATTGGTCATGCTAAATTACCCGTAGAGTTAGGTGAAGGGGTGAATGTGGGGGAATGGGTCTGGGTGGGTTGCGCTTCGGCGGGTCGGTGTGGACCTGTTGGGCCGAAGGGCCTGTTTCCACACTGTAAGTAATCTACTCTAAAACATTCATTCCCTTCACCATGATTGCACAGTAGCAGCAGTGTGTACCATCTCCAAGATCCACTGCAGAAATTCACCAAACATCCTTAAGCAGCACCTTCCAAACACAAGACCAGTTCCATCTAGAGTGACAAGATCTGAAAATATATGGGAACACCACCCCTGCAAGTTCCCCTCCAAGGCAATCACCATTCTGACTTGGAAATATATCCCCGTTCCTTCACTGTCACTGGGTCAAAATCCTGGAATTCCCTCCCTAACAGTATTGTGGGTCTACCTACAGCACATGGACTGCAGTGGTTCAAGAAAGCAGCCCATCACCACCTTCTCCAGGACAACTAGGGATAAGTAACAAATGCTAGTCCAGCCACTGATGCCCACATCACATGAGTAGTTAAAAATCAACATTGGCCCTGCCTCAAACATTATGTGTAAAAATGGTCTCCAAAAGGACTAATCTTCTTGCGCTAATGTCCCTTTAAGAACAAGCCCTTTGAGCTGATTACTTTGAACTATTGGTTTATTTTCTACTCCTGCGAAAAATTTGTTTCAATTAATATCTTAAAAAATTAAACATTGAGAAGAACATCATTATGTCACCACGTTTATGAGTACTTTGCTCAGGTTTATATGTTCTAGCTCCACAAATTAAACAGGACAAAACACTTCATAACAAGCAAGAGTTAAAGGTAACACATTTTTCTGCCCCCTTTTGGTATTTGAGTTGAATGTTTGCAAAATTTTAACAGTTTCCACCTACAATAGATAATTATTCTTTCCAGAAAGTACTGAAGTATAAGACAAATTTATTTTTACAAAGACGAGTATGAGTGAGAGGTTAATAGAGAAAATTCCAAATACTGTCAGAATGCCAGTTCCAAGCCATCTTCAAGATTTTACAGCCAATTCTCTCCCAAAAAGTGGTTTGGTATTTTAAACATTTTAACTGGAAGAGGCTGGACAGTTCTGATTTAACACGCCTGGTGGCTTGTCCATTTTCCCAGACCTTAACTAGGATCAAAGCTATCTTAAAGCCCACATCCCCCTCACCTACCATTCCCCCCCATCCCCCACCTCCGCAAACAACTATAGCCACACACCTGTGGATTAGACACTGGTCTCCTACATTGTACATCCGACTTATCTCATCCTGTGTTCTGCTACTGAGTCCTCAGTTGGAAGGGGAGAAAGTGAGGTCTGCAGATGCTGGAGATCAAAGTTGAAACTTTATTGCTGGAACAGCACAGCAGGTCAGGCAGCAATTCTCCTGTCCTCAGTTGGAAGCCAAGCCCAAAGGCAGATACATTTTGGTTTCTGTTGGTGGGAGTGACAGGGAAAAATTATCTGGCTTGCTAGTGAAATAAAAACTGCACCATTAATCTCTGGCTTTTTGCCAGGGGAAATCAACAGAATATGATATTTTATCCATAAGACCTTAAAATATAGAAGCAGAAGTAGATGATTCAGTCTATCGACACTGCTTTACTTTTCAATGAGATCATGCTAATCTGATAATCCTCAATTCTACTTTCCTGTCTTTTCCCCATAACCCTTGACTCTCTTAGTGGTTAAAAATCTGTCTACCTCATTTAATATTCTTAACGACTCAGCTTTGACAACCCTCCGCAGTAAAGTTAAAAATCACACAACACCAGGTTATAGTCCAACAGATTTAATTGGAAGCACACTAGCTTTCGGAGCGTCGCTCCTTCATCAGGTGGTTGAGGAGCTCCTTAACCACCTGACCTGGTGTTGTGTGATTTTTAACTTTGTACACCCCAGTCCAACACCGGCATATCCAAATGCCACAGACTCACTAACCATGAAGAGAAGAAAATTCCTCCTCATCTGTGTGAACAATTCCTCCTCATTTCTGTTGAAGACAACCATTGCCATCCTCATGGACAGTGTTATCTCAAGAATCTGGATGCAGTGCAGGAGGTAGTTTAAAAACTTCATATAAGCGACAAATGTCAGTGAATTAATTCTCAAATGCATGGAACCATTGATCTCACATATCACTCAATTCAACACAATCTACCTCTATCAACAAAGGCTCATACCTCACATTTGTAGCCACCTTTCACAGCTTGCGTGCACTGCCTGTTATTCAACTATGACAGCCACATCTGTCAAAAGCTTTGCAGTAAACTGACACACTGCCCTCTCTCATGTAAAACAAGGTGGTGCAAAGCTGGAGGCAGCAGGAGATATTTGGAGGGGAACAGGGACAACTGTCCTCATTCAAATGGGGAAACTGTTAGTCATCATTGGAATGGATTGCTGAAGCCATTGGAGACGGCCATGTATCAGACCTAATCTGACTTCTCACATCCCATGTCAATCTCATCCCATAATCTCTCTGAATTACATATTGCAAATATTTTAAGGATGAATTTCATAGTTTCTCCTTCACCCTTCAACAAAATCCTGCCACATTTATCCCTTTCTCCACCCATAGTCCCAAGAACTATGTTGCTGGTGTTATATCCAACTGTCCACTGCTTGATGATGTGTGTCTGTTAACTGTTCTCTGTAATGTATACTGTTAAGCAAGCTGTATTTACTTAGAAACAGAAATTAATACTGAAAGAAGTTGCTAGAAGCATAAGAGAGTAGACATTTTAGGAAAAACAAAGCTCTTGCTCAGGCATGGAAATTGGTGTCTCATCTTTGTAAATGTCCAAGTTCAAAAACACAACTGTTCAGAAAAAGAAAGAATAGAAGATCAAGGAACTGATGGTGAAGAAAATCCATCATTTGTTGTGACACTCACCGATACCAGCTCTGATACTGCAAGTAATTTTGACACTGTATCTGCAAGTCTTGAGTAACCAGGTACAAGTAGCCTGCAGTCAGGTCAAAGGGAAATGGTGTTGCAGAAAGCAGCTCACTGGAGGGTGAGTTTACAAACAACTTCTGCTGCAGAGGATTCACATGAAGACATTGACAGAGGAATATGCAGCAAAGGAATGATTGATATGGATATGGAAATGCTTGATGTATTGGTGGCCCCTTCAGAATATCTGTACTCGTCATCAGGGACATGGAGAGGTCTGGTGCTTACCTTGCACTGGACCTTACAGAGAGTTTGCAGCCTGTTCTTTCCAGCTTGGAAATGTTGAGTAACTCAATGGGACACAAGGTGACTCAACAATGGTGCAGCGTCTGATGGCCATTGTCTCAGATTCCAGAAAACAAAAGCAAAAAGTTGTGGATGCGGAGATCAGAATTAAAAGAGGGAAACAGAGTTAACATTTCAACAAAGTATCATATTGGACTTGAAACATGAACTCATTAGTGTTTATTTCTCTCCACTGAGGCTCCCAGAGTTTCTCCAGCACTTTATGATTTTAAATCCGTTTCATTGCAACTCAAAAGATAATAGCCAAATATCTGGCTGCTGATAGGGAAGCTCAGTCTAAAGTAATGACAGCCCAGCTTGTGGTCACACAGGCTATGACTGTGGGGGCAGCAGTTTGAAGGCCCTAAGCAGTCCAGTTATCCTTATTCCAGTAGATTACAAGGGTTCAGAGACTTTGCTCTGAGGAGTGGCAGTAGATCCACAGAGTACCTCGGACCATAGGAACAAGAGTAGGCCATTCAGCATCTTGAGCCTGCTCCACCACTCATGAAGATCATGGCTAATCTGTGTCCTAACTCCATACACCTGCCTTTGGTTCATATTCCTTGATGCCCTTGCTTAATTAAAAAATGCCTATCTCAGATTTACATTTAACAATTGAATTAGCATCAACCACTGTTTGAGAAAGAGAGTTCCAAACTTTCACCACTCTTTGTGTGTAGAAGTGCTTTCTAACATCTCTCCTGAATGACCTGGCTCAAATTCTTAGACTATGCCTCCTGGTTCTAGAATCACCAACCAGTGGAATTGTCTACCTTGATGTACCCTTTCTTTCCCCTATTAATATCCTGAAGACCTCAATTACATTACCCTTTAACCTTCTAAATTTTAGAGAGTAAAGGCTTAATTTGTCTAATTTCTCTTCATAACCAAACCTCTGAAGTCAAGGTATAATTCATGTGCACCTGCACTGAAATCTGTCCATAGCCAAAACATCCTTCCTAACGGGTAGTGCCCAGATCTGCTCAGTGTTCCAAGTGAAATCTAACCGGGGTTTTATAGAACTACAGTATCCCTATACTCCAGCCTGTTTCCTCTCTTTGGGTGACACCATTCACTTTCCCACTGCTGCCAGCTACCAATGCCCTTGCTGCTGCCTGTCAGCCAATCCAGGCCATACTGCCCATGCCAAATTGAGTCTTCCAGGGCCCGAGGGGAAAGTGAGAACTGCACTTGCTGGAAAGCAGAGTAGGGAGTGTGGTGCTGGAAAAGCATAGCAGGTCAGGCAGCATCTGAGGAGCAGAATGATTACTGATGAAGGGCTTATGTCCGAAACTTCGATTCCCCTGCTCTTCGGATGCTGCCTGACCGGCTGTGCTTTTCCAGCACCACACTCTCAACTCTTCTAGGGCCTGAGCCAATCAGAGGCATCCTGCAAGACCATCGCAACCTCCTCCACTAAAGGTCCGTTCCACCAACCACTGAGTAAATTGGCATGATATAGGAGGACTAGGCCAGACAGAGGTGCACGGAAGACCGGGACCAAATGAATGTAGATGAGTGATTAGTTGTCTTAATAGCTTGATTCATACTAATCTTTGTTCAAAGATGGTTTTCTTTCAGCTACATGGTAAAACACTGCTATGGTGGTTAGTAACAGAAGGATGAGAAGGTCCACAACGGAAATCTGAGCTTCACTCATCAGATCTGCACTAGGATAAGCCAATCCTGGGCAATCCAATAGGAAATTTGGGAGTGGATTTGGTTGCCTTGTCCCTTCCTCTGCTTCCTCACCATCTCTTCTCAGTGGCTCACAGTAAACCCCCATTAATCACTGAGTCCCAGGGCAGGTGACAATGTGCAGGGTGCAGCGGCCCAAAGCAAATCCCAAGATATGCTCCATTCTGGAACGGTGCAGTGGGATGGTTGCTTTCCTGCCACTTTGTAGGACAGAATTGGATGTGCACTGGTCACAGGTAGTTGGGCTACCCACCAGAATCAAACAATCGCAGAATCATAGAATCCCTCCAGAGCAGAAAAAGGTATTTTGGACTATCAAGTCTGAGCTGACCCTCTGAAGCACATTGCCACCCTGACTCAGCCCTCAACCCCAACCCCATAACTCACATGGTCATGAACCAAGGGGTCCTGTTTGCAGTCACCATCCTTCTTTCACTCATGAAGAATCAAATACTGATGGTGCAGTGAACTGATGCATGGTGCATGCAGCATGACAGCTGTTAGGATAGAGGACATTAGCATGACTAACATATAGATGGTAGTCACACACAATTACACACAGGGAGTGAAACCTCGGTGGTTGTGGCAGATCCCAGTGTGTAAATGTAGCATTCACAAAGAATTGCGTGCACTCTTTGGCAGCCAGTACCATGGGAAGTCTCCTGTTCTGGCGAGGTCATAGATACAATTTGTCTGTTTCTCTTTGGAGGAGAGAAGGCTATATATCCATGTCTCCTTACACAGACAGGTGTCAGTCTCCTCTCTTATCCGGCAGTGGGTGCTGAAGAGGAATGTGGCTTGTGTCACCTTTAAAATCGTGGTACCATCTGTAATGACTGTAACGAAGTCAGCCATACAATGAATCCATAATTGGGGCTCAAAAACTGGTCCAATTAGGAAGCCCTGACTGACATAAAAGGTTGAATCTCTGGGATATTGGGTCTGCAGAATGCCTGGCTCATTAAGAGGGAGTGTAATCATTGTGAATAAAGGGTGATTGGTGATGGGATACCAGCCTCTGAAGAGTTATTTCACCACCGACCTGCCCTAAGTTTGGACATTTGCTTGAATGAGGTAGCTGATTTCAGTAAACATTCTCCTGGTGAAACAGAAACAGCACAAGCTGTTTCTGGCTTACAGTTAAAGAGAGAAAATTGCTCCCTGAGAACACTGTGGAGATATTTCTTCCTTCCTGGAGAAAGCCCAACTCCCCTTCCACCTCCTTTCCAGCGACTTGTCCTTCACAGCTCACACTCCCCATCAAACTAGGCTAAGCAGATCAAAACTGCAGCTCATGATGGAAGTCATTGGTCTCAGTAACTCACCTGATGTGAGAACTAAGATCTTTACCAAATGCAACATTGTTCCCTGTGGACTCCATTGACTTTAAATAAGAGTTTAAAGTACTTGCCACATCTACTAACTCAACAAAGGCCAATGGAAATCAATCAGCAATTAATCTGGAGATAGTCGATAATTTCTTTAAATTGGTTTTGACAGATGGTGGAAGCAAAGATCCTTCCTGCTGCTGAGGACATATTCAGCTCTGTGATTTCAGGTTGAGCATCAGCTGCAAAATTGAGGGAAATCAGTGTTAGGCTTTGACTGTTGTCCAAATCATCCTACTTTTACACTTTTGGCACAAGTTTCTAATATCTGTGTCAATGACGTTATCAACATGACATTTGGCATGGCTATAACCAGAAGTAGCACATGGGCTAAATTGCCCCTTTCTGCACCATAAAAATTCTGTCATTCAGTGTGGACCATGGGAGTGTGGAAATATGAGTACTTGGTTTGCAGCCTGGATTCCAGAGAAATGGGATTTCCAATTGTACAGGTTACCAACATTACAATGACTGCAATAGTTCTCGAAATTGGTTCACTGCCAAAAAAAAACTTCAATTTATCTGCTAACTCTCTGTTTAGTTTTAGTCAAAATTTTCAAATAATCCATTGTTATAGTTTCCATTTCTAGAAAACTCTTAGCAACACTCAAATCCATTTTGAAATTTCAAGTAATAAACTTCACCTCAATGCACATACTACATGACCATTACTCTAGTAGAAAGTTACAGATTCCTCTTAAAAGCAGTGAATTCAAATTCCACCAAGAGTCTCCAGTTGTTACGATGTCAGCTGATTTTATTACTGGACAAGTCAGAACACAAATTGCAATCTGGCTTGATAGATTCTTTTTGGTTTTAAAGAGTTGATGTTTCACTGAGTATAAGCATGCAAAGCTGCAGATTTGGTTTTAGCAATAAAACAGAAGTTTATTATGTCAAATAAATTAAAACCTAAAGCTAAAAAAACCCACAACTTCCAGAACCTTTTAAATGAAGGTTTACACAGGACAATGTTTTTGTTGTTCGCTTGCAAAGCTCACCTAAAGAAAACAAATCCCCATTACCCTCCGAGAAGATTCTCTCTCATTCTGTTTTAAAATAATTCACTATGGGTAGAAATAGTTACAAGTTAACCTTTAAACCTCTTTATAGCCACAGAACAAAACTACATGCCACGAGTTCAAAATATAAATCACACACCTTATATCACAAATGTAAAGGGGATACAGCCCACAGTCCAAAGACTTAAAACAAAAAATCCAGTTTGACAATCCAATGATGTACTGAGGGAAAACTGCACTATCAGATGTGCATAATGTCTTCAGGATGGCCCCACCTCTCCTCTTGGATGAACATAAAAGATTCCATGACATTATTCTGAAAAAAAACTGTACTAGCCAATATTTATTCCTCAACCAGAATTATTAAATCATGTTGTCTCATGATTTAATAATTCTGGTTGAGGAATAAATATTGGCTAGTACATGAGTGTGAATGTGAGAAGTGTGAGTTAGTGAAACATATTAAACTTCATGCAGGAGTAGGTGGCTGAAAAGCTTATGGTATGCTGCAGATTGATTAAAGTAATTGTCTCTGCATGAATGATCCAGAGGAGCCCAGAATGTTATAGGATTTGTTAAAAAAAAAGTTACTTAAATTAACTTCTAGTTTGCCTGTAGGTGCCTTTTATACTAGATTAGATTCCCTGCAGTGTGGAAGCAGGCCCTTCGGCCCAACAAGTCAACACGGACCCTCCGAAGAGTAACCCACCCAGATCCATTTCCCTCTGGCTGATGTACCTAACACTATGGGCAATGTAGCACAGCCAATTCACCTGACCTGCACATCTTTGGGTTGTGGGAGGAAACTGGAGCACCCGGAGGAAACCCACGCAGACACGGGGAGAATGTGCAAACTCCACACAGACAGTCACCCGAGGCTGGAATCAAACCTGGGTCCCTGGCACTGTGAGGCAGCAGTGCTAACCACTGAGCCACCGTGCCGCCAAGGTGCTCTTTGAAAAGACTAAATCACTGTATTAACTGACAACCGTGAGCTTGTGAGAAAACATGGATTTCTTATGAGACTGCCATGTTTAACTAAAGTGAAAACAAAGAACTGCAGATGTTGGTGATCAGAAACAAAAACAGGAAGTGCTGGGGAAACTTGGGAACATCTGTAGAGATAAAAAGAGAGTTAACATTTCAAGTGTGGTGACACTTTGTCAGAACTGAAAATTCAATTTTGATTTAAGCTTTATTGTTAAGCTTATTGTGAAAACAGCTGGAAAAGAATGATATTAATGTTGGTGATGGGGTGGATGGGCAGGTACATGGAGACAGTGTCCAAATAGAAAGACAGATAGAATGATAGATAAGCAAAGAAATTGCTGAAGATCAGCCCCCAGTGAGGTATATATTAGACAGGAGGCTAACATGTAATATACATGGTTAAAAGTGTGTTAGCTACACTGGAAATTACCCGTACAAAATAGGACCTAGAGCTGTGGGGGAGGATACCAAACATGGAGAAAAGTGAAATTGTTAAACGCCACGTTGAGCCCTGAGGTTGTAAGATGCCTAAGCAGTAGATGAGGCATGCTTAGGCATCTTACAAAGCTTGTAGAGAATAATTATAGACCCACCCAGTCATCAGCAGGAAGTTAAGAACAAAATTTGTAAGGATTTTCAGTTATCTGTAAGAATAATAGGATGGTTATGGTAGGGGATTTTAACTTTCCAAACATAGACTGGGACTGCCATATGAAAAGGGTTTAGATGGACAGGAGTGTGGGTACAAGAACATTTTCTGATTCAGTATGTGGATGTACCTAATAGGGAAGATGCAAAATTTGACCTACTCTTAGGAAATAAGGGAGGGAAAGTGACTGAGGTGTCAGTGGGGAGCACTTTTGGGCCAGCGACCATAATTCTATTAGCTTTAAAACAGTGATGGAAAAGAATAGACTGGACCTAAAAGTTGAAGTTCTAAACTGGAGGTAGGCCAGTATTGATGGTATTAGGCAAGAACTTTCAAAAGTTGATTGGGGGCAGATATTCGCAGGTAAAGAGACAGCTGGAAAATGGGAAGCCTTCAAAAATGAGATAACGAGAGTCTAGAGATAGTATATTACTGTTAGGGTGAAAGGCAAGGCTGGTAGGTACAGGGAATGCTGGATGACTAGAGAAATTGAAGGTTTGGTTAAGAAAAAGAAAGAAGTAAATGTTAAGTACAGACAGCAGAGATCGAGTGAATCTTTAGAAGAGTATACTTAAGAGGGAAATCGGGGACAAAAAGGGAACATGAGATAGCTTTAGCAAATAGGCTTAAGGAGAATCCAAAGTGATTCTATAAATACATTAAGGACAAAAGTGTAACTAGGGAGAGAATAAGGCCCCTCAAAGATCAGCAAGACAGCCTATATGTGGAACCACAGGAGATGGGGGAGATATGAAATGAGTATTTTGTATCAGTGTTTACCATGGAGAAGAACATGGAAGATATAGAATGTGGGGAAATAGATGGAGACATCTAGAAAAACGTCCATATTTCAGAGGAGGAGATGCTAGATGTCTTAAAATGCATTAAGGTGAATAAATCCCCAGGACCTGATCACGTGTACCCTAGAAATCTGTGGGAAGCTAGCAAAGTGATTGCTGGGCCCCTTGCTGAGATATTTGTGTCATTGATAGTCACAGGTGAGGTGCCAGAGGACTGGAGGTTGGCTAAAGTGGTGCCATTATTTTTGAAAAGTGGTAAGGAGAAACAAGGGAACTATAGACGAGTGAGTGGGCAGGTTGTTGGAGGGAATCCTGAGGGACAAGATTTACATGCATTTGGAAAGGCAAGGACAGATTAGGGATAGTTAGCATGAGAAATCATGTCTCACTAGCTTGATTAAATTTTTTGAAGAAGTAACAAAAAGGATTGATGAGAGCAGAGTGGTGGACATGATGTATATGGATTTCAGTAAGGTATTCAACAAGAATCCGCATGGTCGACAGGTTAGCAAGGTTAGATCTCACACAATACAGGGAGAACTAGCCATTTGGATATAGAACTGGCTTGAAGGTAGAAGACAGAGGGTGGTGGTGGAGGGTTGCCTTTCAGACTGAAGGTCCTGTGACCGGTGGTGTGCCACAAGAATTGATGCTGGGTCTACTGCTTTTCATCATTTAAATAAATTATTTGGATGTGAATGTTGGAGGTGTAGTTAGTAAGTTTGCAGACGACACCAAAATTGGAGGTGTACTGGACAGCAAAGAAGGTTACCTCAGAATACATCAGGATCTTGATCAGATGGGCCAATGGGATAAGGAGCGGCAGATGGAGTCTAATTTAGTTAAATGCGAGGTGTTGCATTTTGGGAAAGCAAATCTTAGCAGGACTTACACACTTAATGGAGAATGTTGCTGAACAAAGAGACCTTGGAGTGCAGGTTCATAACTCCTTGAAAGTGGAGTTGCAGCTAGATAGAATAGTGAAGAAGGCGTTTGGTATGCTTTCCTATATTGGTCAAAGCATTGTGTATAGGGGTATAAGGATGTTGCCAGGGTTGGAGAATTTGAGCTATAGGGAGAGGCTGTATACGCTGGACTGATTTACCTGGAGTGTCAGAGGCTGGGGGTGACCTTATAGGAGTTTATAAAATCACGAGGGTCATGGATAGGGTAAATAGACAATGTCTTTTCCTTGGGTTGGGGAGTCTAGAAATAGAGGTCATAGGTTTAGGGTGAGAGAGGAAAGTTATAAAAGGAGCCTAACGGACAACTTTTTCACGCAGAGGGTGGTGCACGAATGGAATGAGCTGCCAGAGCGAGTGGAGGCTGGTGCAATTGCAACATTTAAAAGGCATCTGAATAGGTATATGAATAGGAAGGGTTTAGAGAGATGTAGGCCAAGTGCTGGCAAATTAGTGTAGATTAGGTTAGGATATCTGGTCAGCATGGATGAGTTGGACCGAAAGGTCTGGTTCCATGCAGTACATCTCTATGACTCTATGTCTCTAAATAAAAACTTGGAAGCATTGAGGAGTACAGATTTTTTTGTATTCATTCATGGGATGCAGGCATCACTGGCTAGATCAGCATTTATTTCCCATTCCAATTAAGAGTCTACCACATTGCTATGGGTCTGAAGTTACACGTAGGCTAGATCAGGTAAGGATGGCAGTTTCCTTCCCTAAAGGACATTAGTGAACCAGATGGTTTTTCCAACGATGGATTCGTGGTCATCATGAGACTCTTAATTCCAGAATTGTTTAAAAATTGAATTCAATTTCCATGATCTGCCATGGCAGGATTCAAACCCATGTCCCCAGAACATTATCTGGGTCTACAGTTCAACAATAATACAACTAGGCCATCACCTCCCTAATAGTGTGGAAGTCCAAAGCTATTGGTGGATTGCACAGCTAGATGGCCAATAAAGTTCAGTGTGGAGAAGTAAGCTGCTTCATTATGACAGAAGGAATATGGACAACTGGTATAAAATAAAAAATATTAAACTAATTGGTGGGCAGGAGGAGGTGCATCTGTGTATGTGATTGAAAATGGCAGGATAATAGAGAGCACAACTAAAAAGTGTAGAGTGTTCAGGCTTTATTAGGGGCATTGAGTACAAGAGGAAGAAGGGACCTGTAAAAGGCAATTATTAGAACACAGCTGGAACACTGTGTACATTTCTGAATGCCACAGTTTGGGAAGTATGCAAATACATTGGAGAAAGTGCAGAAGAGGTTTATGAGAATGATTGCAGGGGTAATAAACTACAGTTATGAGAATAGCTTGGAGAACATAGAACATTACAGCACAGTACAGGCCCTTCGGCCCTCGATGTTGTGCCAACCCATGGAACCAATCTGAAGCATATCTATCCTACACTATTCCATTTTCATCCATATGTTTATCCAATGATCATTTAAGTGCCCTTAACGTTGGTGAGTCTACTACTGTTGCAAGCAGTGTGTTCCACGCCCCTACTACTCACTGAGTAAAGAAACTACCTCTGACATCTGCCCTACACCTATCACCCCTCAATTTAAAGCTGTGTCCCCTTGTGCTAGCTATCACCATCTGAGGAAAAAGGCTCTTACTGTCCACCCTTTCTTACCCTCTGATTATCTTATATATCTCAATTAAGTCACCTCTCAACCTTTTTCTCTCTAACCAAAATAGCCTCAAGTCCCTCAGCCTTTCCTCATCAGACCCTCTCTCCATACCAAGCAACATCCTCTGCACCCTTTCCAGAGCTTTGACATCCTTCCTATAATGCAGTGATCAGAACTGTAGGCAACACTCCAACTGCGGCCACACCAGAGTTTTGTACAGCTGCAGCATGACCTCGTGGCTCCAAAACTCAATCCCTCTACCAATAAAAGCTAACACACCGTATGCCTTCTTAACAATCCTATCAACCTGGATGGCAACTTTCAGGGATCCATGTACATGGACACCGAAATCCCTCTGCTCATCTACACTACCAAGAATCTTACCAGTAGCCCAGTACTCTTTATTCTTGTTGCTCCTTCTAAAGTGAATCACCTCACACTTTTCCACATTAAACTCCACCTGCCACCTCTCAGCCCAGCTCTGCAGCTTATCCATGTCCCTCTGTAGCCTGCAACATCCTTCAGCAATATCCACAACTCCACCAACCTTAGTGTCACCCGCAAATTTATGAATCCATCCTTCTATGCCGTCATCTAGGTCATTTATAAAAATGACAAACAGCAGTGGCCCCAAAACAGATTCTTGCAGTAAAGTTGGAACTATTTTCCTGTGAGGCTAAGGGGGGATTTGATTGAAGTTTTCAAAATCATGAGCAGTCTGAACAGAGTAGCGGGGAGAAAATGTTACCACTAATAAATGGATCAAGAATGAGAGGGCATGGATTTAAAGTAGTTCACAAAAGAAGTAAAAGCGATGTGAGGAAAATCTTTCATGTGGCAAGTGGTCCTAGCCTGGAAATGTGGTGGAGGTAGGTTCCATCAAGGCATTCAAGGGGAATTCAGATAATTATTTAAATAGAAACAATAAGCAGGGCTATGGGAAAAGGGTGGGAGAATGACACTAAGTCATGATGCTGAGTTTGAGAGCAAGTACAGATGAAATGAGCCGAATGTCATCTTCTGCACTGTAACAATTCCATGATTCTGTTACAATGAAAGAATCTAAATTAATACAATGGACCAATGATAACATACAGCATTTAATCTCTGTTTTATCTTCAGTATTAATTCTGTATCAGATGACCCATTTGTTGCTCCCAGTCCATTATCTATCTAGGGTTTCTGTCACTCAGTGTGCGAACTCAGCACAATCGCCTTTGTCCTCTATGTCTGCACTCTTTTCTTTGCTGACTAACATTGTTCCCAAAGTGAGAATGTTATCAAAAGGAACTTAACGCCAATGTCTCCAGTGATCAGAATCAAGGACTACCATGATGTCTTCACCTTCAGTATCCTCCCCCCCCCATACCTCTGTCCCCTCAGAACTCTGAAGGCAGCTCTGCTGTTCCAAATGGAGATCAACTAATGCAGCACACACACAGAGTCAATCTGTGGTTCTGTGTGACATGTTTTCAGACTCAAAGAGTTGTTGTACCACAGAAGGAGTCCATTTGGCCCATTGTGCCTGCATCATTTCTTTAAATGACCAATACATCTTATTCTACTTGCCCATCTTCACCCCCAGAACCATGTACATTCTTCCTTTTCTGCTCATTCTGTCCCACTCCGATTAACCTCACCTTCCTCAGAATATAAAAGCTTTTGGAACTTACACAATTGGTGTTACTGTCAAGATAATACTGAAACAAAATCCAGTATTTATTACTGATATTCTCTAATCCTGCACAAATCTGAATCTTTTAAAATGACTGGATTCCAACGTGTTTCTTGCATGACTTGGAGCAGTAAGAATTTATTGTCCAGCAATAATTTAAAACAAGAGCAGAGGTAAAAGAAAATTTATCATGGAGCAGAAAGTGAGTCTGTGCAGCATTAGAAATGAAGAGGTGTGAAGCTCTCCCAATAATTCAGTGAACATTCCACTGTTCATCTTTGACTGGTCCATATTGTATTTGCTCTTAATTCTTATAAAAGACACTCATTATTTTTTAAAAATTCCTTCTTGGGATGTGGCATAACTGACTACGTCAGCAAGTTTTGCCTATCCCTAATTGCTCAGAGGGCATTTAAGAGTCAATCACAATACTGTGGGTGTGGAGTCACACATAGGCCAGATCAGGTAAGGATGGCAGATTTCCTTCTCCAAAAGGTATTAATAAACCAATTCATTAAAGATGAGTTTTTATGACAATTGACATGTTTACCATTCGCTAGACTTTTATCAAATTTAAATTTCACCACCTCTTGTCGGGCTAGGATTTGAACACCTTTCCCAGACTAGTTGCTAGACCAGTAACACCACTACCTTCCTCCACCCTGCTTTTCTCATGTTCCGTTTTTGTCAATTATAACTTGGTACTGAGCGTAACGAATTTGTGTGAAAGTACTTTTTTCTTGCTGTAAATACCCACCATAATGCATTACATCAGGTGCTGCAGGTCTAGGGTCTTCTCTACTCCAACTCACCATGTAATTTCCAAGAAAGTTGTCTTCAACGTTTTGGCACTAACGTTTCAATTGCTAACGAAGCCTTATCCACCATCTTTGGAATAGTGTTGCCTACCCAGGCTGGACAAATGCAACTGACGTCCCACCTTCATGTACCACTCTTTCCCCCCACCCCAGACCCCCAGACCTCTGCAAATGGTTGGCGAAAACATTAATCATACCTCTTCCCATGATATTTTAACGTGTCCCAATTTTGGCTTTTGAAAATCTGATCATCTTAATTTAAGAACATAAGAAATAGGAGCAGGAGTCGGCCATCTGGCCCTTGAGCCTGCTCCATTATTCAATGAGATCATGGCTGATCTTTTCATGGACTCAGCTCCACTTACCCACCCTCACCATAACCCTTAATTCCCTTACTGTTCAAAAATCTATTTTTGTCTTAAAACGTTCAATAAGGTAGCCTCAACTGCTTCTTGGGAGGGAATTCCACAGATTCACAACCCTTTGGGAGAAGAACTATCTCCTCAACTCAGTTCTGAATCTGCTCTCCCTTATTTTGGGTTTATGCCCCCTTGGTCTAATTTCACCCACCAGTGGAAACAACTTTCCTGCTTCTATCTTCTCTATTCCCCTCATAATTTGACATGTATCTACAAGATCCCTTCTTATTCTTCTATATTCCAATTAGTTTAGTACCAGTCTACTCAATCTCTTCTCATAAGCCAACCTTCTCAACTCCAGAACCAATCTAGTGAACCTCCTCTGCATCCACTCCAGTGCTAATACATCCTACCTCAAATAAGGAGACCAAAACTCTACACAGTACTCCAGACGGAGCTTTACCAGCACTCTATATAGCTGTAAGCATAACCTCCCTGTTTTTAAACTCCATCCTATAATTTCTTCACCCAAAGAACAGTGGACATGTGGAATGCTGTCCCCTTAAAAAGCTGAGGCTCAGGTTCTAATCAACATTCGAGACTGACAGCATTTGTCAGGAAGAGGGTATATTAAGGATAACTTTGGGTAGATGGAGTGAAAATACAAATCCAGTTGAATGTCAGAATAAATCCAGTTGAATGGCCTCCTGCTGCTACTAATGTTTTGATATCTTTCCCTCTGTTTTTGAAACACACATCCGAGTAGATGGGAAGGTGGAGGTACAACAACATGAGTCCACACCTTGAGGAGAGGAGAACAGGAGATTAATTTGAGGAGTCAGCAAGTGCTAAAACTGAATAGTTACTCAAAGGAAGGCTGAAGAATGTGGAGCAATAAGAAACGCAAATCTCACTGGCAGATCATGAGTCAGAAACTGGTTAAAAACTGAAAACTGACAACATTAAATTAGGAGAAGGAGAAGAAAGGATGAAATGGTTGAAGTGAATATGTTAAAAGACACCAAAAGAATATATGAAATTCTGAAAGCAAGAAGAAGAAAAGTAAACTGAATAAAACTCAACGTGCAATGATTAACAGGAGGAATGAATTGCATAGGATGAAAATAGAGCTGTACTGTATGTTTCAGCATAATCAAACTGTGGTCATCAAACCAGCAAAAAATACACTGGAAGCCTCCTTAGGATTTTACTGCTACATGTCAGCCTGACCTGACAAGACATAGCAGAATCTGACAGCTCTCTGTATACAACACATAGATGGAGCTTTGATAAAGGGGTTGCAGTTGAAGATAAAGAGAGAGATGGTGGGCACTGTGTATTTGAAAAATCAAGTTTTTATTTTCCCAGCAAAAACAAAATAAATGAAAATGCCACAACAAATAGATCAGAAATCAGGGTCTGAACAGCTGGCTCGAATCAGAAATGGATAGTTTTGCCAAACAGGTGCCTCAGAGACAGCTGATCATAAAAATGAAAATGCAAGTCCAAAACATGCTTTCCATTTCCTGACATTAAGCATTTTTAATCATAGAGTCATAGAGATGTACAGCACGGAAACAGACCCTTCGGTCCAACCCGTCCATGCCGACCAGATATCCCAACCCTATCTAGTCCCACTTGCCAGCACCCGGCCCATATCTCTCCAAACCCTTCCTATTCATATACCCACCCAAATGCCTCTTAAATGTTGCAATTGTACCAGCCTCCACCACATCCTCTGGCAACTCATTCCATACACATACCACCCTCTGCGTGAAAAAGTTGCCCCTTAGGTCTCATTTATATCTTTTCTCTCTCACCCTAAACCTATGCCCTCAAGTTCTGGACTCCCCGACCCCAGGGAAAAGACTTTGCCTATTTATCCTATCCATGCCCCTCATAATTTTGTAAACCTCTATAAGGTCACCCCTCAGCCTCCGACGCTCCAGGGAAAACAGCCCCAGCCTGTTCAGCCTCTCCGTGTAGCTCAGATCCTCCAACCCTGGCAACATCCTTGTAAATCTTTTCTGAACCCTTTCAAGTTTCACAACATCTTTCCAATAGGAAGGAGACCAGAATTGCATGCAATATTCCAACAGTGGCCTAACCAATGTCCTGTACAGCCGCAACATGACCTCCCAACTCCTGTACTCAATACTCTGACCAATAAAGGAAAGCATACCAAACGCCTTCTTCACTATCCTATCTACCGGTGACTCCACTTTCAAGGAGCTATGAACCTACACTCCAAGGTCTCTTTGTTCAGCAACACTCCCTAGGATCTTACCATTAAGTGCATAAGTCCTGCTAAGATTTGCTTTCCCAAAATTCAGCACCTCGCATTTGTCTGAATTAAACTCCATCTGCCACTGATCCGCCCATTGGCCCATCTGGTCCAGATCCTGTTGTAATTTGAGGTAGCCCTCTTCGCTGTCCCCCACACCTCCAATTTTGGTGTCATCTGCAAACTTACTAACTGTACCTCTTAAGCTCACATCCAAATCATTTATGTAAATGACAAAAAATAGAGGGCCCAGCACCAAACCTTGTGGCACTCCACTGGTCACAGGCCTCCAGTCTGAAAAACAACCCTCCACCACCACCCTCTGTCTTCTACCTTTGAGCCAGTTCTGTACCCAAATAGCTAGTTCTCCCTGTATTCCATCAGATCTAACCTTGCTAATCTGTCTCCCATGGGAACCTTGTCAAACGCCTTACTGAAGTCCACATAAATCACATCTACTGCTCTGCCCTTCCTTCCAGTACTGTACATCTCCACATGTTTGAAAATTACACAGGTCAAAGGACTTAAGCTGCACCTGGTGAAGATTCCCAGTTCAAGTTACAGCCTTGACTAAATATTCAATTATTCTCAATTGTTAATTTTGCTACATATTCTGAATCTTTATGGTTCAAAATGTTCCCAGGCTTGACTGCTAGCCCATACTGCATAAGGCAATTACAACAAAGCTTACAGCACCACTGATCCCTGACTAAGATGGGAGAATTCTTTTAATTTTCCTGATTCTCTTTGCTATCTAACGAAGTGTGATGGGAATGTCCCGTTGAGTATGGATATTGGGTGAGGACAGAAGTGAGCACTGTAGTGGTACTGTAAGGGAAGAAGCATGTACTTGAACTTTCACAAGTTTGTCTCAAAGTATTTTATAGCCAAATCAATACTTTTTGAAAAAAAGCAATCATTGTCATCATGTAGGAAATGCAGCAACTGCTTTGTACAGAACAAGCTCCCACCTAAAGCCAAGAGGCATTGATACGCCAACATGAAATCAGTGCTGACAAGAGAAGCAGGAAACGCAAGGTTGAAAACTCAAGACATTTGAAGCAAATAAAATTTATACCCAATATCTCAGTTTAAAAATGAGACCACATAAATCAATCTTAAAGAATTTCGGGCAAGAGTCTTGTTTTGATTTAGATCTGAACCCATTTTGGTCCCAGAACGGAGGCTTTTCAAGACGTCTGAACCCAGCTTTGGAAGGTGGCAGTAGCCCAGCATGGTATTTTGTTGGCAGTGGTTAATAAGTAGGCTGCTGCCAAAACCATCCGAGTGAGGGTGGTGGTCCAAACCAAAGAGCCAGTGGTCCAATCGGATGGCTGGCAGCTCAATAACTCAATAGCACCACCACTAAATGTGGTAATTGGTGACACTGCGGCACCAGAGACAGAGGATGCCACATGGAAAAGACGCCATCAGAGAGGTGGAAGGTCTTGAGGGCAAACTGCGGCCAGGAAGACAGGGGCTTGCAATCAGATGGTTGTAACAGCCTGATACCTTGGGGACAGTGGTGGAGATGCTACCAGGAGATCCTACATGGTGCCCTTTAAGGGCACCCTCACCCCTACAGGAACCTACAGGATTGACCTGGCAGTCTCCCCAGGCAGTAGTGGGTCCTCCAAAACAGGCTAAGTGCTGCAGGAAAGCAAGTGGAACATAACTGGACCATGACGTAGCTCGGTTGGCTACCCTTGAGCATCGGGAAATGCCCCATACTACTGTGGTGCCATGCCAACAGGAAGATACAAGGCTTGTCTCCATACACCTTTTCCCTACCATGTTAGAGTCAGAGTCATCAAGGTCTACAAGACAGGAAGAGGCCCTTCAGCCCATCAAGTTAGTGATGGTCAAATAGAATCATCTAGTATTCTCAGCTCATTGCCAGCTCTCTAACTTCCCAGTCCATCACCAGTAAGCCAGGAGGATCTCAGTTTCACTTTCTAACCGTCTGTCTTCTGAGTACCTTGGTGCTCACATCTTAGGATCTGGGCTGGTGCCTTTTTTAACTCTCCTGTCTTCTATCAGAATTTACAGAAAAGTGTGCATTAATTCTACACCATTATAATTAACACTAGTTATGTTCAGCATAATAAAGCTGTCCTTACTTTTGTACACCTCTGAACTGTCCAATTGGCCTCTGAAAATGTGTATCAGATACAATGTGTGCACAGCACATGATTTTTGCAATTGAGGACTGAACCCTGAAAACAGGACATATATTTATACAGGAGAAAGTGAGGACTACAGATGCTGGAGATCAGAGCTGAAAAGGTGTTGCTGGAAAAGCGCAGCAGGTCAGGCAGCATCCAAGGAGCAGGAGAATCGACGTTTCGGGCATGAGCCCTTCTTCAGGAATGAGGTAAGTGTGTCCAGCAGGCTAAGATAAAAGGTAGGGAGGAGGGACTTGGGGGAGGGGCGTTGGAAATGCGATAGGTGGAAGGAGGTCAAGGTGAGGGTGATAGGCCGGAGTGGGGGTGGGGGCGGAGAGGTGAAGTGTTGAGCCACCGGATGGTTGGATTGGTTGGTCCGGGTGTCCCAGAGGTGTTCTCTGAAACGTTCCGCAAGTAGGCGATGTGGCCTCCTCTATATTGGGGAGACAGGCCGCCTACTTGCGGAACGTTTCAGAGAACACCTCTGGGACACCCGGACCAACCAACCCAACCATCCCGTGGCTCAACACTTCAATTCCCCCTCCCACTCCACCAAGGACATGCAGGTCCTTGGACTCCTCCATCGCCAGACCATAGCAACACGACGGTTGGAGGAAGAACGCCTCATCTTCCGCCTAGGAACCCTCCAACCACAAGGGATGAACTCAGATTTCTCCAGTTTCTTCATTTCCCCTCCCCCCACCTTGTCTCAGTTAAATCCCTCGAACTCAGCACTGCCTTCCTAACCTGCAATCTTCTTCCTGACCTCTTCGCCCCCACCCCCACTCCGGCCTATCACCCTCACCTTGACCTCCTTCCACCTATCGCATTTCCAACACCCCTCCCCCAAATCCCTCCTCCCTACCTTTTATCTTAGCCTGCTGGACACACTTTCCTCATTCCTGAAGAAGGGCTCATGCCCGAAATGTCAATTCTCCTGCTCCTTGGATGCTGCCTGACCTGCTGCGCTTTTCCAGCAACACATTTTCAGCATATATTTATACAGCACATTTCATGGCTATAGGACATCCCAAAGTGCTTTACAGTGCATTAAGTACTTGCAAAATCACTGTTGTAACATCAAAAATGCAGCAGCCACTTTGTGCACAGCAAGCTCCCATAAACAAACTGCTTTGAATTCTGGACCAAGATGATAATGGCCCAATAATGTATTTTTCTTGGAAGGCAGGAACCGGAGTAGGCTATTCAGCCTTTGAACTTGCTTTGTCATTCTAGATCAAGGCTGATCATCCATTTCAATGCCTTTTCCCTGCACTATTCCCATAATTCCTTGATGTCATTAGTATCAATAAATCTATTAGTATATGCCTTGAATAATCTCAAATACTGAGCTTCCACAGGTTTCATATCTCCTGGTCACCAGTAATAACTTGCCTGTTCATCTTAGAAACAGAATCATGGGATAGTTCATGTATATTTGAGAGGGTAGGTGGTGCCTTGGTTTTGAATCCTATCCATGAGATGCATTCCCTCAGCCTTGGACTGGGCCATCACCCTGATCTATTGGCTCTGGTCTGCAGCTTGAACTCACAACTTCTGACCCAGAGATGAGAGTTCTGCCAATGAATATGACTAATGTGGAGGATCTGCTAACTCAGAGACGCTGGTCCAGAATTCAAAGCAGTTTGATCATGTATGGTAAGGTAATACTTAGGAGATCCATAGCCAGATTACATTTGAAATATTTTCAAATACTGATAAGAGTTCTCTTTAAGGAAACCTAGAGCATTAGGAACTACCAGAAATGAAGCTGATTAGCTAATCTGATGCATGAATTTCAATACCCTGCATTACTGAATCTAATAACACATCCCTGTTTACTCCTCTATAAAACACTGAACTGGTTCCTTAATTGCTGTCTATTCTGTGCAGTTAATCTTCAGATGTGGGACACCTGGTGAAGCTCTCCCATCAGACACAATTCCTGCAGGAGCTACAAAACTTCACTTTAATGAGGATAAATAACAGCTGCCTTCTGCTCTACTTCTTAATAATTTGGAGGAGGAATCTATTTGGCTTTGTAGTCCCATGCTTAAAAGAGAATATTTAGGAAACAACGTAATATACAAAATGATTTTATATAATAATAGATAAGCTATTATTGTAGACAATTGTAGGCATGACACTGCATTGATCCTATCAAGAATGCCTGTGCTGAGAGGAGACATCCCAGTACCGCAATCTGGCCATTACCAAGGAGAATGTGTGCGACTATGTGTACATGCTTTGATTGACAGACTCTGTACAGAACCTCAGCTTATCCTTTTGCATATAAATTGGCTCAAGATGCTATTGACAAACACATTAAAGTTTTATTTAAAGTAAAGAGTAGCCAAGTTTATATCTGGCACATGACACACCAGCAATTTGGTGGTAACACATGCCTTTATCTGGTTTGGATGGTATCTACACTGATGCTGTGCTCATTAGCTGCAACACAGTCAAAATGATATGCAAATGAGCATCACCAGGGGACTGAGACTAATACACTGTCAGCATGAAATCAGTCAGTGCTTTGTGATGGATTAAAATGAGCATCATTTCGATGGAATGCCAGAACCTCTGGGGAGTGAAGGGCACAGGAGGACAGAATGCACACAATTCCCTGCAGCAATGTTTGGGCTTCCTCTGAGCCATCTTTTGCCTCTTGTCAAATTATTTCCCAAATTACTATTAAATTGAACCTGGGCAGGAGGAGGAGACAGGAGGTCATAAATGACTTTAGATTTGTAACTTTAGATTTTTTTCCTTTACCCAATATGTTCTGAGTCTGAATAAGGTCATAACGATGCATTTCATATTATTTCCTATTTTAACAAACATTTTTTTTTCTTTATTCATGGGACATGGATGTCTTTGGTTAGGCCAGCATTTATTGCCCACCCCTATTTACCCAGGAAAAAGTCAAACACATTGTTGTAGGTCTGGAATAAGATGTCGGCCAAACTGGGTAAGGATGGCAGATTGCCTTCCTTAAAAGGATGCTTACGAACCAGATGGGTTTTTACAATGATCAACAGTAGCTACATGGTCATCATGAGGCTAGCTTTCTATTTTTACTGAATTCTCATGCCTGGAGCTCTGGACTACTCGGACAGTCACTCTACCACAACTCACCCTGTTATGTTAAAGATAACTGTAACATGCATTTGTTTTGTTATTTTTTCGCCTTGGTATTGTTAAAGACACGGGGTTGGACCTTGACTTGTGTGATCAGGTAAAGTGAATACTGTAGTAAATAAGGTGAGACCACAGTCATCGCCTGCATTGCTATTGCTTTTTCCTATCAGGAGCAATGTCAACAAGACAGCTGAATAAAGTCAATATCTATTTCATCATCTCATTCCTAAGTTTGGTTCCACAGAATCTGGGTGCATTATTCTTTATGAGATAGACACTGAGACACAGAAACTATCTGTTCTGCTTAGCTGCCACCTAATGCCACTTGAGTAATCCTTGCCAATAGTATAAAATAAAGGCTATGGGCCAAGAGCTGGAGAATGGGATTAGAATTGTTAGGTCCTTGTTAGGCGACTGAATACTGGAGAAATATATAAATCCTTCAAGATTTGTTTCTCCTGAAGCTCAAATAAGACACATGGATGACAACTCCCATTTTCATCCTGGCAGATGTATGTCCAGCGATCCATTTTCTTTTTATTTCATGTTTATGGAGAGACCTTGTACAACATTTCAATAGGACCTTATTAGTATTTGTAGGTAGAATGTATCTTGTTAATCTGATCAATCTATCTATCAAGTCTTTGATTACAGCAAATTTTGTCAGAATGGAAGAAGAAAATTTGGAAAATGAAAATTCTTAACAAAAGGCCACATGAACTTCAAGTATATGTGATGACCTTAAGTAACATATATATTAAATATATATAAATATTGACTAGGTCTTATAATGTTGCAAACATGCCATGAAAAATCACCTTTCAGGTTACCTTTTGTGTAAGGTCATTAACAAAATATTATTTTGCCTAAGTTCAGATATCAGTGAATCATTTGTAAATTGCAGGATTCAGAAAGAAAGGCAACATGAAGGAACCTGGATAATGTACTTACACAGAGTTTCTCTAATCTAGGCAATTCTTTCAAAGGAATCTGGAACACACAATTGAAAAAAATATATCACAGAAGTTCCAAATTCACGAGTCCAGTCTTCTTGTTTAACTGAGTCAGCACTCTGAATACACTGTACTTAATAATTTTGCAAAAGGAGAGTAAATATTCAAACTACCAGCTCTCTACATTTTCAAGGCTTGTCTGGCCTTTATATATTTATCAAAATGTGAGGGACACAGCTGAGCTACATTCTGATTATTCTATTTTAACGCAAAAAATGGATTTGTCAACAAAAATACAATCAAGACAATCATGGAATCCCTACAGTGCGGAAGCAGGCCATTCAGCCCATAGCCATCCACTAAACAGCATCCCAATCAGACCCATCCTATCCCTGCATTTCCCATGGCTAATCCACATACCCTGTGCATCTTTGGACTGTGAGAGGGATCCAGAACTCCCAGACAGACACAGGGAAAATGTACAAACTCCATACAGATAGTCGCCCAAGGCTGGATTCAAACCTGGGCCCATGGATCTGTGGGACAGCAGTGCTAACCACTGAACCACCATGCTACCCAACATAGAAAGGATTTTGCAGAATTATTCCAAGAATGAGGGACTTCAGTTATCCTCATAGAAGAACTAAGCTTATCCTTCTTAAGAGAAGAGTGACAGGAGGTTTGTTGGAGGTGTTTAAAATATGGGGTGTCAAAGTGGAGTAGAAATTGTTCTCTTTGCTGGAACGGTCAAGAACCAGATGATTTAGATTAAAAATGATTGGCAAAAAAACTAAAGGCTGCTTTGGGAAAAGCTTTATTAAGCAGTGAATGGTTACAATCTGCAATGAATTGCTTTGAAAGGTTGATGGAGGAATATTCAATCATGGATTTCAAAAGGGAATTGAATAGCCACTTAAAATGAAAGAGTTTACAGGGTACATGGAAATGGCATGAATGTGGGACAAACTAAATTGCACTTGCAGAGAGCCAGCATGGGTCTGATGGGCCAAATTATCTGCTTCTGTGTTGGAGTCATTTTATGATTTTGAATTACACTTCTGCGTTATGTTTAGTCACACACAGTACTTTTTAATTGTAAGCTGTGGAGATCAATGGACCAAGACAATGGGCTACGGACAAGCATTGAATTGAACAAGATTTAAAATAAGATTTTGACAACTATTCAATTAAAACAAATGAAAGGAAGAATTAAGCATCCACAGGGATTAAGCAAGTATAAGAAGGTTAACTATGTAATGGAACTTATTATATACATCTTCATTGTGCTGTTGATTGACTAAGGCTATCACTGAACAAATAGCTATCAAACTGATGGAAAAATAACAAGGTCCAATGGAAAGAAATGCTAAATTATATGACTGATAACCTCCAAGCATGAGGAGGATGGCAGTAATTGTAATAGAAAGGATAAGTAGTGAAGCATGCTGACTGTCCTGTCTGCTGTCTCACTCTATTTCTTGTTAAATATCTCTATCCATTTCACATTCTCCAGCTGAGTTGTAGTTGGCATTTCTTTGTCTTGGCTTCTCTTTGTTCATGGTGTGGGTTCCTGTTTTTAATTTCCTTAAGCAGAATCTTACACAGTACAAGTACAATTATTGATTGAGGTTGAGTTAGCTGATTTCAGGTTTCCTGGGTTAAGCAAGAAGGAAATTTTTCAGGACTACTTCTCTTGGAACAAAAGTAACCTGCTGGTGAAAAGTTTGCTTTAGTGGAAATGGTTAGATACCACTTCCTCAGTGGGTTGGCAAGTTGCCAATATTTGCTAATAAGCATCACACTTTATAGGTTGGCTTCTTGCACAAGTTGTGCTCTTGTGGTGATCTACACAACTGTATCCCTTTGTACCTCAGTTCTTTGCCAAGAAGAGGTGAAGAAGTTGGGTCAAAAAACAATTGTTATGATCACAGCTGAAGTTATTAATGGACAAATCAGGTGCCATACTAAAATCTGGCTTGATTATATTTGGGCGGCACGGTGGCACAGTGGTTAGCACTGTTGCCTCACAGCGCCAGAGACCCGGGTTCATTTCCCGCCTCTCTCTGTGTGGAGTTTGCACATTCTCCCCGTGTCTGCGTGGGTTTCCTCCCACAATCCAAAAATGTGCAGGTTAGGTGAATTGGCCATGCTAAATTGCCCGTAGTGTTAGGTGAAGGGGTAAATGTAGGAGTATGGGTCTGGGTGGTATACGCTTCGGTGGGTCGGTGTGGACTTGTTGGGCCAAAGGGCCTAATTTTGTTTTGGTTTGGTATTTACAAGATAATCTTCCACTGAAACACAAGTATGCAATGCTGCAAATTTGTTTTTAACAATAAAACAAGATTTTATTAAATAAAAGGAATACAAATAAAATAGAATAAATCACACTATTTATTGATAACAAACATTTGAAAGATTTTGAAACATACAGTGAAATATAATACCATTATTTCAAAACATTTGTTTACAAATTCCAAAACCAACATGTACAGTACCCAAAAGCAGTGCTTGTACAGTACTTACGCCAGATACTACCTGTCGAATACCTCACTAGGTTAAAAACAACTTCATATCCCAGCCTGCATAATCTGATAGTTTCTTGTTGTAGTTAAAACATTCTCAGCTTCAAATACCCTCTTCAGGGTTTTGTTACGACATGGCAGTGAACTCTTCTTCTAATTAAACCAAACACCCAGAAACGCTCACCTCACCTTGTAATCTGTTAAAATATGAGCGACAGGGAACTCCCAAATTCTACTATTTAAAGAAAATAAGATCAATGTATTCTTTAACTCTAAAACTGAACATTAAACAACAACTATTCACAACTCTAAGCCCTCCTTTCTTTTAACTGCTTATTATCTGCCTCCAACACTCTAACAATATGCTATTCCAACAAAACACTTACTAAAATTACATTAACTTAACTTTCAAAACCATATAGCGGCTGTCATCTTTGGTGTCTGTCTTCTTCTGGCTGAAGATTTCCCTGGGTCATCTTCTTTCTTTTTATTGCAATTGTGTTTCATATGAAAATGTACCTTTAATAGACAATGTTTCCTAATTTCTTGGATCTATGTTGATGGCAGTTGCTCTGTCTGATTTTCAAAATGCTTGCCTTTTTTTATATCCCCAACATCAGATTGTCTCATTAGTTCGATATTGGTAAAACAATAAATTCAAGCTCGATTTGGTTTTGGTATCTGGGGCATAATTTAAACTAATTTACTAAATTCGAATTGTTATCTAAACAGCAACCAACTCAGGTATTCATTTCACAGCCAAATGTTACATATTTTCAATTTTCTAGTACACTCTGAGACTGCTATCTGGTCATATACATAGGTGCTTGTAAGCTCTCAGTGCAGAACAGCATTTACTCTCTTTTAAAAGTACTGTATATGCCTTCAACTTCATAACCATTTTATCCAAGCACTTCCTGTTTGGGACCATCACTAACTCTTTACACTAATGTAATCTAATGTTAACAAAAGTATCTTCTCCCTTTCTCAAAAGCAACTTTACGCATGAAAACTTATGCAGAACTTCCCAAAACTGAAAGTAAAATTGAAAAGATCTCTCTCTAAGCTCAAGGTATACCCCCTAAACATAAAAAAGTACAAAAAATACTAATTGAAGTTTTGAAGCATAATTATTTACCTTGCTAGGTTGTAAGTCCTCTCACAGCAAATAAAAAACTTATCAATTTTGAAAACTATTCCTCATAAACATTTTTTAAATCACCATGACTGTAGAAGCACTTCCAAATTAATTGCTACTTTCTTCAGAATCACTGATAAACCTATATGTCACTACTTCAAAAGCCAAAATTAAAAACTTAACCGAAATGATATTAAACACATGTATGAATCACACAGCCTACTTCAAACAATTCTAAAAGTACTATTGTTTCAAATGTGAAACTATCTTCATTTTCCTTCAATGGGTTGGAAGGAGAATATTGGCACAATGTTTCTTTGTGTTATTAGAATACAGCAGCATGACTTACAAGCAGCTGTTTATATTCTTTGTATTGCTCAAACTTATTCAGATGACAGAATAGAGCAAGATTTTCCGTCTGGTTTTCAAATACCACCATCAAGATTAGTGGAAATGCTGCAGTAGTGTCCCACATGCTGTAAAGCAGTTTGTGACTTCCTAAGGTCATTATAGACACCATATAAATATCAGTCATCCTTACTGATAGAAATATAATTTCATACTATAGGAAACAACTTGCACGAATCAACTTTATTAATCTCTTGACAATTTTGAGTCAGGTCACCTTGACATTTCTTTCCCAAGAGCTTTGAGGCAAAGATTTTTTCTCTCCACTTCCTACAGTATATATTCCTAACAAAAACACCTTTGCTGCTATCCCCTACCATCACAAGTACAATTATCTTTTGATAATTAGGCATCCATGGATGTTCCAGGTTATGGGAGAATCAATAATGTTGCAGTGACATATTATACACAAGCAACACTAGGTTTAATTACTTTGAAAATAGAAAGAAAGAAAGACTTGCAGTGATACAGTGTTTCTAATAATCACAGATATCTCAAAGTACTAATTCAGTATTTCTGAAGTGCACTCACAGTCATAAAGTAAAAAATGTGGCAATGAATTTACACCCAGCAAACTCCTTTCAACAACAGTATGAAAATTATCAGATGGACTGTTTTCTTGTGATGTTGATTGAGGGATAACTATTAAGTTCATCTAAGTTCAAAATAGTGCCAGGAGATCTTTTGCCTCTTCACAAACTGGCAGATGGAGCCTTTGTTTAATTTCTCATCAGGTAGACAGCACCTCAGACTGTGCAGCCTTCCCTCAGTACAGATCTGGAAAGTCAGGCTTAATTTTTGTGTTCAAGCTCTGAGGTGGAACTTGAACCCAAAATCTTGCAGGACAGAGATGAGCTCTCTGCCAACTGAGTCATGATTGACAAGTCTGAAGGGGAGATATTGGATTGAGTTGAGCTGTTGAATTGAGTGAGAGAAATTTGATCTGAATATGGTTTGTGGATATTTGACATAAGTCCTATACTTCAAATAGTTAACCCAACTAGATTTATTTGGAATGATAGCAAGAAAGCTACCCAGTGTGCACATAATAGAAGTAACTACATCACAGATGTGCTCATTTTCAATCTCCAATGCCAGTCAGAATGAAAGACAAAGGGCTAACGCATGGACTAAATAAACTTTGGTGTATTTTCATCCTGACTCAATTATATAAAGATTCCACACATATATAATGACATCAAGCATTATTTTAACCCAGAAGTTTGATTTTAAACCATTCTCTATGCTAAAAATTTCCATGAGGGCACTTTTTATATGTTGGGTGAGAGGCTGGAAATATTTCCCATGTTTTTTGAGGGAATCCCTCAATATTCATCTTCCCAATTATTTCAACTATTATATGTGCATTACGATAATTGTATATTTTGATGGTATTAAATGTCTGCCACAAATTATTTGAAGTAACAAGAATAGCATAGACATGTAATAGAAATTGCTTTCTCACAAGGATTGCTGGTAAGTTGAAATCCGTTGTATACTTGTAACTGTCCTTGAAAAAGATATTAAGACAGATGAATGGTTCTCATAATAAAGAAAGTAACTAGATGGAGTTTAAATTTCTCACTTTCATGACAGCCTGAGACCTCAATGCAAGTTAATTTATAAAATTGGCAATTATGCTAATACGTTGCTGGCTTTTTCCTGTCAAGGTAGATCAAAGGAGCCCTTGATGTATCTGACCATGAGCCCAATGGCTTTGTACATCCAACCAACTTGACAAAACATTTCAGCAAGCACTCAGAAATGAAACATATAAACATCTATTTTCTTAATCCCAATGCAATGTCTGACTGTAATGGTGAACAGGCCTATCAAAAGGCTTCAGGGATTTTACTGCCAGTAAATTGACTGGTATTCTCAGCGGATTCAGGTTATAAATGTCTTCCACTGTGTCCTGAGGAAGACTGATTTTTAGTTATATCCTATACATGGCTGAAAAAAAGAACTAGTTCTAATTAAATCAGGCTTTAATATTATTCCATTTCCTTGAAATAAGGTCTGCCCACTTGCTGCTGCTACCATCCTTGGTCAAAAACTCCTCCATTTTCTCTTAAAACTCACTCCCCAGTGCTGCTGCTAAACTTCCCAAACTGAATGTTACCCACTCTAATTAAAGCAAAATACTCTGGAATTCTGAAATACAAATGATGGTGATGGAGAAACTCAGCAGATCTGTCAGTATCTGTGGAGAGAGAAACACAGTTCACTTTTCTAGTCCAATGACTCTTTTTTGGAATCCTTCAGGACTCTCCAAAGAAGAGTCTTAAAAGAATCAAAATGTTAGCTGCTTATCCCTCTGCAGATGCTGCCAGCCCCGCTGACTTTCACCAGCTGTTTCTGTTTTTACTTCAAATATTGTCTGCTCCTGCTTCTTCACCTTCCCTAAAAATACTAGCATCTAAGATCTCAGAACCACGCCAGCAACTGCGTACTCCGCAGTCCATCAGACACCGGCTTAGTGATACTAATCCTGTCGGTGTAATACTTGTTTGCAGATGACATTCCACTTTTCATCACATGGAAGTAAAGCTACTTGAAATAACTCCACAGAGACTGATATTGCATCACAAGTCACCCTTTATTCACATGAGCAGTCCTTGACTTATACAGAGACAGGTACCAGAATACCAGGATCTCTGACATTCACAATTTTTATATGTCAGCCAGGTTTCCCTGATGGGACCAGATCAACACCCCAGTCAGGGAACTCATATTCTATGATGTCCAGTTGGCTGACCTCATTATGATCACGACACCACTGAGATGTACAGAGAAGAAGGATTTCAGTTCCATTACTGATCTGTGTAGATCTCAGTCAGGGTGATAGCTGCAACTAACTCTGGATTAGGAAGAGCATAAAATTAGAACAAGGTTGTGATCCTGAATTCTACTTTGAACTCTCTACTGGAAATACACGACAGCTAATGGACAGAATTGGGCTTTGCTGTGAAACACTAGGTAGTCAAATAGTAACAACCATCTAGTCTAATCAATGAAGAATTCATTGAAATTTAATTCTTTGAAAAGGTGACGAAGGAGGTTGATGAGGGGAAAGCGGTAGATGTGGTATATATGGATTTTAGTAAGGCGTTTGATAAGGTTCCCCATGGTAGGCTACTGCAGAAAATACGGAGATATGGCATTGAGGGTGAGTTGGAGGTTTGGATTAGGAATTGGCTGGATGGAAGAAGACAGAGGGTAGTAGTTGATGGCAAAGTTTCTTCATGGAGTGCCGTCACTAGCGGTGTTCCGCAAGGATCTGTTTTGGGACCATTGCTGTTTGTCATTTTTATAAATGACCTGGAAGAGGGGTTAGAAGGTTGGGTGAGCAAGTTTGCGGATGATACGAAAGTCGGTGGAGTTGTTGACAGTGAGGAAGGATGTGGCAGGTTACAGCAGGATATAGACAAGCTGCAGAGCTGGGCAGAAAGGTGGCAAATGGAATTCAATGTAGCTAAGTGTGAGGTGATTCACTTTGGGAAGAATAACAAAAAAATGGGGTACTGGGCTAATGGTCGGATACTTGGTAGTGTGGATGAGCAGAGGGATCTTGGTGTCCATGTACACAGATCTCTGAAAGTTGCCACCCAGGTAAATAGTGCAGTGAGGAAGGCATATGGCGTACTGGCTTTTATTGGTAGAGGAATTGAGTTCCGGAGTCCTGAGGTCATGATGCAGTTGTATAAGACTCTGGTGCGGCCGCATCTGGAATATTGTGTGCAGTTTTGGTTGCCATACTATAGGAAGGATGTGGAGGCACTGGAACGGGTGCAGAGGAGGTTTACCAGGATGTTGCCTGGTATGGAAGGAAGATCGTATGAGGAAAGACTGAGACACTTGGGGCTGTTTTCATTAGAGAAAAGAAGGTTTAGGGGTGACTTGATTGAGGTGTACAAGATGATTAGGGGGTTAGATAGGGTTGACAGTGTGAACCTTTTCCCGCGTATGGAGTCGGGTATTACAAGGGGGCATAGCTTTAAATTAAGGGGGGGTAGATATAGGACTGAAGTTAGGGGTAGGTTCTTCACTCAGCGAGTCGTAAGTTCATGGAATGCCCTGCCAGTAGCAGTGGTGGACTCTCCCTCGTTATGGGCATTTAAGCGGGCATTGGATAGCTATATGGAGGATAGTGGGTTAGTATAGGTTAGGTGGGCTTGGATCGGCGCAACATCGAGGGCCAAAGGGCCTGTACTGCGCTGTATTCTTCTATGTTCTATGTTCTATGTAAGAACTGTCTCTTAGGTCAAGTATGGATGGGTTGGTGGCACCAATGAAACCAGATCCTAGCAAAAGTCAGCACCATTAAGAGTGAAAATAAACATTGGAGAATTTTTTAAAAATCCAAGACAAAAATGCAGACCTGAATTATTTTATATCATTACCAACTTTTTTTAATCTAACATGGGATGTAAGAATCCCTAACAAGATCAGAAGATTTTGTCCTTTCCTAATTGCCCTAGAACTGAGTGAATTGTTAGACTATTTCAGGGGGCAGTTAAAAATTAACCACATTGCTGTGGACCTGGAGTCTTCTTTGAGGAAGAGCAGCAGATTTCCCTTTCTCAAACACAAAGGGGACCAGATGCATTCGTATGACAATTGTTGATAGTTATAATGGCCACCAATATTGAGAGCAGCTTTACATGTAAACTCCATTTAAACAGGGATTTGAACCTGGACGCTGTGACATTCTGTAACCTGGGTGTCCAACATTATCACTACACTACCATCGCCCCACTGTTTAACTTCTTTTTTTAAGTCTCGATGTTCACAAGAAGTATGGACAGAGTGAAAAATTACAATGCAGCCGAAGCACATCCTTAATGTGCTGACTTCCAGAGGACACGCTAAGGTCTTCTCTTCCAACTTGTACTGTTACTATAATTCCCAGTGACTTACATCTGTCATAATTCTTTGGATTTCTAGTCTCCACTTGTGTACCAGCACATAAATTATTGCTTTCAAGGTACAAACTGTAACAAATCAGTTCAAACCATACTGCAATGTACACTTGTTGAGTTGAATGATTGCAACCAACAGCTATGCATTTTATCCATTCAGGATGAATATTAGTTCTGGCATATGAAAAAGAATGCAGGAATATTGAAGGTTAAATTGGATAGCCCTCAAAAGCAGACAGGTGGATTGTAATGTACATAACTCCTTCTGCACCATTTGATATAGTGTCTGGAGCATAGTCTTTGTGATACCTCCTCATTTACAAGACGTCTGTGTCCTGGCAGCAGTAATCATGCTTTTGATGGTCTGCAGGACTCAGCAGGACGTGAAAGCAACAATTGCCCGCACTGCTTAAACAGGGTTGCAGCTGTGGTTGCAGCAGCTCATGGCCACATTAGTGTAATGCAGACATCTCAAACATTTGTCTCCTGAACATCCTGGGCAGATACAACCTCCTGCTGGGATCCCATCCTTGCTTTTTCCTCTTCCATCACCTTGCCCCACTCTGTGTAATGTCTGCTAATCTCACAGATGCACTCCATTCCATGTTGAATGCTTACTAGAGTGACAAAGATGTGGCAGCAAGGGGATCAGAGCTGGGGAGTAAATATCCAAGGATTCACATCCTATCAAAAGGACAGGCAGATGGGCAGAGGGGGTCAGGTTGCTGAGTTAGTAAGAAATGAAATGAAATTAAATCAATAGCAAAAAGTGATATAGAGTCAGAAATAGGGACTTCTATCTGCTACACCTATTTTCTCATGTAATGTGTATCTGGAAATCTTTCCGCTCTCCCCCACCACTGATACCTGGTGAGTCTCCTTGTTTCCACCCCCATCACCAAGACACCAGTTCTGTTTCAGAAAACCTCAGGTGTGCACACTCCCCCATGTTTTTTTAGATTACATTACATTACAGTGTGGAAACAGGCCCTTCGGCCCAACAAGTCCACACCGACCCGCCGAAGCATAACCCACCCATACCCCTACATTTACCCCTTACCTAACACTACGGGCAATTTAGCATGGCCAATTCACCTGACCTGCACATCTTTGGTCTGTGGGAGGAAACCGGAGCACCCGGAGGAAACCCACGCAGACACGAGAAGAACGTGCAAACTCCACACAGTCAGTCGCCTGAGGCGGGAAATGAACCCGGGTCTCTGGCGCTGTGAGGCAACAGTGCTAACCACTGTGCCACTGTGCCGCCCACCGTTCTGCCACTCTTCTCTATATCTCTGGTAGATTCAGTCTGCATGAAAATATTGCCCATTAGGCCCCTTTAAAATCTTTTCCCTCTCACATTAAACCAATGCCTCTAGTTTTGGACTCCTCTGCCTCAGGGAAAAGACCTCTATTTACCCTTTCCATGTCCCTCATGATTCTATAAACTTCTATAAGGTCACCCCTCAGCCTCTGATGCTCCAGAGAAAATAGCCCCAGCTAATTCAGCCCCTCCCTATAGTTCAAACCCTCCAAACCTGGCAACACCTTTGTAAATCTTTTGTGAACCTTTCAATCCTTCCTATAGCAGGACACCAGAAATGCACATAGTATTCCAAAAGTGGCCTAACCAATATCCTGGACAGCTGTAATATGACCTCCCAACTCCTATACTCAATGCACTGACCAATAAAGGAAAGCACACCAAATGCCTTTTTCATTATCCTACCTATCTGCGACTGTACTTCCAAGGAACTATGAACTTGCACTTCAAGGTCTCTTTGTTCAGCAACAATCCCCAGGATCTTACCATTAAGTGGATAAGTTCTGCCCTAATTTGCCTTTCCAAAATGCAGCACCTCAAATTTATCTAAATTAAACTCCATGGGGGACTTCAATATGCAGGTAGACTGGGAAAATCAGGTTGGTAGTAGACGTCAAGAAAAGACATTTGTGGAATGTATACAAGATGGCCATTTTTGGAGCAGCTCATAGTACAGCCCAATAGGGAACAGGCAATTCTAGATTAAGTGAGGATTGCGAATCTGTGGCCCTTATTGCCACAGAAGACTGTGGAGGCCATATGATTGAGTGTCTTTGAGACAGAGATAGATGGGTTCTTGATTAGAAAGGGGATCAAAGGTTATGGGAGAAGGCAGGAGAATGGTGTTTAGAAACATACCAAACACGATCAGATGGTGGAGCAGACTCGATGGACTGAATGACCTAATTCTGCACCTTTACCTTATTGTCTTATGGTCTAAAGCTACACTGAGCTGATTTGTGGTAAGGTTCAGCCCTTTGTTTCAATGAGAGTAAAGACAGGGGACTATCAGAAAATTATAGATTTAGTAGCAATGCACAGTAAAAATAGTATAGAATATGTTACTATCTCGACACATAAATATATCATAACCTTATTAAAAAGACTTTAAATATTAATGTGCTTGGAGTGCACTGTTGCTCAGAGGCTAGTGAGTATAATTTGTAAATGAGTAATAGATTAATAAAACTGTCAAACATTCACCAAACAGTCTTATTGCTGATAGTAGGGGAAGGACAGGAGCACCCTGGTTATTCTACTTGAACCATACTGTCATTAACTGCACAGAAGTGTACCTTCACTATACTGGCTGCAGTCAATTCAGGAAGGTGAGTCACTATCACTTTTTCAAGAGCATTTAGAGGTGGAGAATAAAAGACAACCTTTGTCAGTGACACTACATTTCAAACACAAATGTCTTAATTTGTGATTTTTTTTTGATTTGATGCACAAATGTATGCTCATGAATCATCACACACACATATTACACTAGTGGCTACATCTTAATTGCAGATACACAATAAAGTTACCATAGCCGCAGCGGACTGCTTTCTTGTTAGAGAAAATGGTCACTGATGATGAGTTTAATCTCAGGGTTGCCACACTTCAGAGGAGGGGACAGGTTGAATAGGCAAGACCTTCACAGTAACATTGGCCACTGCAGGAATTGAACCGATGCTGTTGGTGCGACATTGCATTACAAACCAACTAACCATCCTCCTTATCAATACATGTTAAGGGATAATTCCATATGGCAACTCAAATGGAAAAAAAACCAGATAGAAACAGAGTAAAGCTTGGAAATAAATGTACTGGAGATCCATTTTGAACTAAACAAGGTGATTTGGACTAACATGTATCATTCACCAGTCTACCAATTTATCCTTCTGGGAATATATTCTATTGTTTCCTCCAGACATCAGGTGGCTTGGATTTGGCAGTGGAGATGGCCCAGCACTTGGCGGAGTGGGAGGGGCTGTTGGGGTTATTTGGTGCGTATGTCCCAGAGATGTTGCCTGAAACATTCCACGAGTTGGCGTCCTGTCTCGCAATGTAGAGGAGAACACATCGAGAGCAATGGACACCGTAGATGAGGTGTTTGGATGTGCAGGAGAGTCTACTGGATGTGGAAGGATCCTTTGCGGCCTTCTACAGAGGAGAAGGGGAAGTTGTGGATGCAGGTTTTATACATCTTGCGGCAGCAAGGCAAGGTGCCGGGAGTTGAGCCCACTCCGCCAAGGACATGCAAGTCCTGGGCCTCCTCCACTGTCAAATCCAAGCCACCCACGTCTGGAGGAAGAATGTCTCATCTTCCGCCTTGGAACCCTCCAACCACATGGCATCAACATCGATTTCACCAGTTTCCTCATCTCCCCTTCCCCCACCTCATCCCAGATCCAACCCTCCAACTCAGCACTATGCTCTTGAACTGTCCTACCTGCCCATCTTCCTTCCTACTTATCCACTCCACCCTCCCCTCTGACCTATCACCATCATCCCCCCAACCTATATCTATCTATTGCCTTTCCAGCTACCTTCCACCCAGCCCCAAACCCCACCCTCCTATTTATCTCTCAGCTGCCTTCCCCCCATCCGACACTTCTGATGAAGGGCTCATGTCCGAAATGTCGATTCTCCTGCTCCTCAGATGCTGCTTGACCGACTAATGCAGACTGTATCCACCAGTATCTATATTGAGACATTTTTCATGTGTGATCGTAGACAAGAAGAAATTGCTAATTTACAAGTTGATCTGAAAATTCAACACTCATACTTATTCCAAAGGTGAGGGAAGACAGAGTAATAATTTAGGTCTATGTTTTCTGGCATTTAGAAGAAAAAAAGATGATCTAATTGAGGTATGTAGATGTTAAACGGGATTGACAAAGTTGAGAGAGAGAGGAAATTTCGTCATGTGGAACAATCCAGAACGAAAGGTGATAGTTTTAGGATAAGGGCTAGCAGAATTAAAACAGAGATGAGGAGAAATTACTTTTTGCAAGGGGTTGTGAATCTGTGAAATTCACTATCCCAGAGTGTGATGGATGCTGGTACACTGAGTAAGTTTAAGGAGAAGATAAACAGATTTTTTAATTAGTAGTGGCTGAAGGATTATGGAGAGTGGGCAGCAAAGTGGAGTAGAGGCCGTGATTAAACCAGCCATGATCGTTATAAATGTTGGAGCAGGCTTAAAGGGCTGAATTGCCTATTGCTGCTCCTAATTCATATGTTCTTATACTTGTGCACTATCAGTGGTGCTGGGAGTTGTAATTTGTATGCTCAATGTCAGTCAGATGCATTAGCCCTTGCCAGATTTTTCTCTCAGCTGTGCGAAAGCCGATTGAAAGCCCCTGGCCAACTCTGCTTAAACTGATAATCTGACCTACAACCTTTCTGAATGGTCCAGCTACCCACTATCTTTGCTGACTTGAAGAATGTGTCCATTACAGCATGCGTTCAATAATCTGTCACAATTCTGAAGTAAAATCGGTTCATATTCTAAAATGTACACAGCAACATTTGCCAATTCTGAAATAAAACTGATTCACAAATGATTGATAAAATGTAAATTCACTTGTAATAATATATCAGAGGATGGCATTTGCATGTCTGTTGCCAACATATTAACTCCAAAACATTAGTACTTTGCTGCCATTCCTTTTGTTTAAGCATCCAAACATACTGTGAAAAACACTTTATTAAAATTATACAGATTTTGTATTGGACAAATTGATTACAATGGTTTTTAGATGCTACAAAAGCAGAAGTTGCTGTAAAAGCCCAGCAGGTCTGGCTGCAACTATGAAGAAAAATCAAAGTTAATGTTTGGGGTCCGGTGACCCATTCTGAGCTTTTCCAGCAACTGCTGTTTTTGTTTCTGATTTACAGCATTCTTCTGGTTATTATTTGGTATTTAGATGCTGCTTTTCTTATTTTCTCTGCCAGGGAGCATTTAGACTACCCTAATGTGAAATTTGAATTAATGGAGAATACAATTTTAATCATACTCCAATGTTCAGTAGTAAGCATTTCCAGGTAACCTCAGCATGAAAGATTTGGATGCACTGCCAAAGGAGCTTGAGGAATGACCTTATAGAAGTTTATAAAATCATGAGGGTCTTGGATAAGATAAATAGCAAAGGACTTTTCCCTAGGGTTGAGGGGTGCAAAACTAGAGGGAATAGGTTTAAGGTGAAAGGAGAAAGTATTAAAAGGGACACAAAGGATGGTCTGTATTTGGAATGAACTGCCAGAAGAAGCAGTCGGTGCATGTGCAGTTACAACATTTAAAAGATATTTGGACAGGTACATGAATAGGAGAGGTTTAGAGGAATGTGGGCCAAACACAGACCAGTGAAACTAGTTTAGTTTGTGAAAATTATTTGGCATGGACAAGAGTTGTCTGTTTCTGTGCTGTATGACACAATGATATCAGGAAGTAAACTTAAAATAAGGCTTTTGAGGGTGATGATTTCCAGATTAGTCTCCTAGTCACATTGTAAGTTGGAAAGATTGAAGAAATAGTGGGCAGAAATAGTGCCGTCAAGTAAAAATTACAATATAATGGGTGTTAGCAGCAATTCTGGAGACCAAGATAATGATTCTCCCAGGATGGGTAATTCATGAACAGGAATGGAGCCGATCAACCAACAAAACACATAAATGTAGAAAGTGAAGAAATATTGAAAACAGAAAGGAAAAGAAGGTAGGAAATTAGAAGCAAGCAAAACAGCCATTGAGAAGATAGAAATAGATGAAACAATAATACCTATAAGTAAAGGAACTTAGGCAAAAGAATAAAATGCAAAAGAAATAAAGGTAATAGAGAAGTAAAGTTAATTTGATCAGTTGTAAATGAGGAATAGACGAAGTTAAATGGACAAAGTGATAAATTGGACCAAGAAACAAACTAAGGAAGGGTAACTTAGAAAGTTATATTTGTTGCAATATGCAGAACATGGAAAATAAACTGGTAGATTTAGAAGAAATTACATGACAGGAACTGAGTATAAGTAAAATATACTGGAATAAATTATGCCAGAAAGGAAGATCAATACATCACGTTACTGTATATATTAGGGCAGGTATAACAGGTAAAGGAAGAGTAGGTAATGGCTGTTACGACACAGGGTAACCCCCTCTGCTAATTTAAACCAGGCACACAGAAAAGATTCACCCTGTGCTGTAATCTGTTAAAATTCGAGGCAAATAACTATCCCAGAGGGAAATATTAAAGTTAAATTAACAACTTTATTCTTTAAGTCTAACAGAGCATAGTAACAACTAACAACTATTTATAACTCCTTTATCTTAAACTATCTTTTACCTTCTACTCTACAATACTAGACTGATAAAAATCTCGATTACAATTTACAAGAAGAAAAATCACATTTCAAACCCAGTCAGCTTTGCTGAGTGTCCTCTGTAGATTTTCCTCTGTGGATTCTCTCTCCAGGTCAACCTCGATGTTCTGCTGCCCAAAGTTACAGACAGATACCTCTCAGAGAACTGTTCTGTTGGCAGTCTGTACTAGTCGGTGGCTTGGCAGTTCTCCTTCAACTGTTCAATTTTTTTCCTGTTTTATACCCCAAAATATTGGATCATTTCATTGGTTTTAATCTTATCAAACTTGATTGGAGTTTGGTATCTTGGGGTATAATTTAAACTGATTGGCTGAATTTGAATTTTGTTTTTGTCTCAGAGCAACCCAGCTACTGCTAGCTATTTGACTAAATGTTACATTTTAAATTTTCTAGTATTCTGTGTGCTTACTAAGTCCTTGCCAGCCTTTCAACTCTCTTAAAGGTACAGTACACCTACAACTTCATAACACCTCCCCCCTTAAGAAATAATCAATCATCAGATGGTTTCTTGTTTTTTTCCTATTCTTTAAACACATTACTAAAACATACAGATAACTTTAATCTAAGCTCAGCGTAAGTTCTTCCCATATATACATTGGATAAAGACAAATCTCATCTAAATTTTATCAGTTAAGTCCGCGATAACGTATCTGTGATTTACATTCTTATGACCCGCAACATGTATGATTTTTAAATTAAAAATTTGTAACATAAGACTCCAATGTAATAGTCTCATATTCTTGTCTTTAAAACATTCTAAGAATGTAAGAGGATTATGACCTGTGTACACAACTGTCTCTGGCACATTGTTTGTGACATACACATTAAAATGTTGTAAGGCCAGTACCAAACTCAATCGTTCTTTTTCAATCATGGAGTATTTCCTCTGGTGGATGTTGAGTTTCTTTGAAAAGTGACCAACTGGCAGTTCAATCCCATCATCATCTTCCTCTAGCAGTACAGCTTCAACTCTTACGTCACTAGCATTGATGGCAACTTTAAAAGGTTTTCAAAAGTTTGGTGTAGCTAAAACTGGTGCGGTGGTTAATATTGCTTTCAAATGGTCGAAGACCACCTCGCATTGTTCTGCCCACCGAAACTTTGTGTTCTTCTTCAGCAAATCGGTTAATGGTGCCACTACACTGCTGAAGTTTGGAACAAACTTCTGACAGAATCCGCTTAGTCCCAAGAATCGAAGCACCTCTTTCTTCGAGCTTGGTCGTGAAAATTCCTCGATGGCCTTTGTCTTCGCATTTGGTGGGTCAACCTTCCATGATCGATGTTATGTTCCAAGCACGTCATCTCTGGTTTCACAAATTCAGTTTTAAGTTTATTACCAGTTTTGCTTCTCGTAGTCTTTCAAAGAGCTCTGCCAACCGTACCATGTGATCTTTCCAGGACTTACTAAAGATCACTATATCTTCCAAATACACTGCACATTTTGTTAACCCCACCACAATTCTGTTCATGAGTCTTTGGAATGTTGCTGATGTGTTCTTCTTTCCAAAGGGCATCACTTTAAATTGATATAGCCCATTAAGGGTTATAAACACAGAAATTTCTTTCCCCATCTGTGATAAAGGTACCTACTAGTAACTAAGCAGTAAGTTCAACTTGGTGACGTAACTGACTTATCCGATTTTCTCAATATAGTCTTCCAATCTCGGAATTGGATATGAGTCCAATTTTGAATGGCGTTGACCTTCCAATAATGCAAATTCGTTGAGTCCTGTCCAGTTTGGTAAATAAGATGATCAGAAAACTCCATTCACTCTGGCTCGGTTCGACGACATCCTCGTCGAGCATGGACTCGACCTCCTTCTGGACCTTTCTGGCTTTGAAAGGATTAAGCTAATAGGGGTGTTGTTTTATCATAGCAGTATTTCCTACTTCTACTTCATGTACAATAGCATTAGTCTTCCCCATCTGATTTTTACATTTGTCCTCATTCTATACTCATGAGACACATAGTTTACTAATCCATCCCACTCCTCAAGAACTTCTTCATTTTTAAATCTATTTTGAGGCACATCAAAGTCCACATCATCTGGATTTGATTCTTCACTCTGTGGGGCAGTAACTAACACCTGTTTTTCCACTTCTTTCTCTCCAGTATTATAAGGTTCCAACATGCTCACATGACATACCCAACACCATTTTTTTCTATCTGGCATCTTTACTAGATAGTTCACCTGATTCAACTTTTTCTCAATTTGATAGAGAACACTAAACCTGGCTTTGAAGGGATCTCCTATCACTGGTAACAGTACTAACACGTAATCCCTCGGGAAAATGTCTGAGTGTCAGAGCTTTTATCTGCCACCTGCTTCATTTTATGCTGTGCCCTCTTTAAGTGGTGTGTAGCTAACTCACCTACTTGATTTAATCTCTCCCGCAGCCCCGATACATAATCCAAGTATGACATCTCTGACTTTAGTCCTGTCAGTTTTTCTTTAATTCATTTCAAAGGGTGTCTCACTTCATGCCCAAATATTAACTTGAAGGGAGTGAACTGAGTAGATTCATTTGGGACATTTCTAATGGCAAACAATACGAATGGGATACCTTTATCCCAGCCATTCGGGTAAGCATGACAGTATGCTCTCAACGTGGTCTTCAAGGTCTGATGCCACCTTTCTAAAGCTCCCTGGGATTCAGGATGATATGCACTGCATTTAAAGTGCTGTATACCTAAGATATCCAAATCCTCCTTAAACAGCCTAGCAGTAAAATTTGACCCTTGGCCCAACTGAATCTCTCTGGGTAGCCCATACCATGTGAAGAAAGCTACTAAAGCCTCTACCACCCTTTTGTCTTGATACTACATAATGGAATTGCCTCCAAAAATCTGGTAGACACATCCATTATGGTTAACAAGTACTGGTTCAAACTTTTAATTCTCGGGAGGGGATCTACACAATCAATTATAACCCACGTGAAAGGTTCTTCAAATGCAGGAATTGGCAACAAAGGTGCTGGTCTATTACCGCTTGTTGCTTACCTACCATTTGGCATGTATGACATGTACGGTGAATGTTAATCACATCCTTGTGCATTCCAGGCCAATAAAAATGTTTTTATACCTTAGCCTGAATCTTCCATACTCCTAGGTGACTTCCTACAGCTAGTTCATGTGTTATCTCGTAACACCTCCTGTCTGAGTACTACCAGCAACACATTCTGGTGCACTTAGGCCCATTTCTTCTCTGCACGAACCTGCCGTGGTCCCCATTTCTGTTTTAGGATTTTATCTTTTAGATAATAACCCTCAGGAATATCCTCTGCCTCCTTTTCAGAGTACGCATTAATATATAAATCTTTTATTGTCTTCTTTTGCTGTTGCAAGTCCCTCAGCCTTTCAGGATTAAACACTTCTGTCCAACCCTCTGCCTGTTCAGGTTTTTCCTGCACCATTACGTCAAACAGGGTGTCTGTTAAATGAACCTCAACTCCTTCATCTCTCTCTTTAGTTTTTACTTTGTGCTGTGACTTATGATAGTTGGATCTTGTTCCAACGCAGTCTGGGAAAATACCAGGCTATTTTTGTTTTAACTCCTCTGACTTCTTGCTCTTCCCTGGCTTCTCCACAATAAGAGATGTCACCCCCACCTTGGACCCTACTAAATCATTCTCAAGAACAAACTGGATTCCTGGAACTGACACTCTGTCAATCACTCCCACAACTTCCCTAGTCTTGAGTTGGCACTCCAACCTGATCTCACAAAGGGGAATGCTACATTTCTGTCCATCTATCCCATAAATTACCACGTTAAAAATCACACAACACCAGGTTATAGTCCAACAGGTTTAATTGGAAGCACACTAGCTTTCGGAGCGACGCTCCTCCAAATCATAAATTACTACACTCTCGAGTAACAGATCAGAAAGAGTGCAAATTCGCTCATCTCTTACTATCAGCAACTGGTTAAACCCTGTATCTGTCAGAATTATAACTTCTTGTCCTTCTCCCCCTGTTCTTTCTGAGTAAACTTTAACCCACAGAGGCAAATTCCTTATAGAGATCAGGTAGTAACTCCATATCCAGCCCCTGCCGAAGCTGAGCATTCTCCGATCGGCTATTCTTGGGATTTCCTTTCACTCATGCCACTAGCTTAGCTTCTTTTACCACATCTTTTCTCACAGTGCCTTTCTTTAACAACCAACACTATGACTTTATGTATACCAATTTCTGTCAGTAAAAACACCTTTCCCAAGTGCTCTTCTGAAACCATCGGCATTGTAATTTTCTGTGTCCCACTCCATTACATTGAAAACACTTGATATCTTTCACTCCTTTCCACGCTCTTGGGCTTCTTTAACCTGTGGTAAGCTCTTACTATTGTTCTCTATTCTTGGTTTCATAGTGTAGGATCACCCCTTCTCCCAACTTCTATCCCTCACAGGATGAAATTCTAGCCGGAAGCTTGTCTTATGCACCAAGATGTACTCATCTGCTAATTCTGCTGCCTTTCTCACTTCCTGAACTTTCTGTTCCTCCGCATGATTCCCTACCACCTCTGGAAGTGAGTTTTTAAACTTCTCCAGCAGAATAATGTCTCTTAGAGCCTCAAAGGTCCAATCTATTTTTAAAGCATGTACCCATCTATCAAAATAACTATGTTTAATTCTTTCGAATTCAACCTCAATCTGACCTGGTTCCTTCTTTAAGTTTCTGAACTGCTGTTTATATGCTTCTGGTACCAATTCATAAGCACTTAAAATAGTTTGTTTGACCTCTTCATAATCTCTTGAACCCTCATCACATAGTGCATCAAATACCTCACTAGCTCTGTCTACTAGTTTAATCTGGTAAATCCTCGGACCATTCCGTCTGTCTTGCCAATTTTTCGAATGAAATAAAGAAGGCTTCCAAATCTTTCTCTTCAAAATGTGGCAGAGTTTTGACATATTTTAACATCCATCCTGTTAATTTGACTTTGCTGACTAAGTTGCAACTTCTCAAATTCAAATTCTCTCTCTTTTTGTCTCTCCCTTTCTTCTCTCTCTCTCCCTCTCTCCCTTTCTTCTTCTTTCTTTCTCTCTCTCTTTCTTCAGCTAAGAACCTTCTCTCTCTTTCTCTTTCTCTCTCCCATTGTTTATCTTCTACCTCCATTTTCTTCAATTGTAATTTACGTTTTTCTAACTCTACTGCACATGTCTGTTTCTCTGATACACCTAAGTGTTTGAGTAATTCCCTTACAATTTCAGCTTTATTTTTGTCCTTGGTTAAAGCTAAATCTCACTTCTTTGCTAATTCCAGAAGAATGGCCTTTTTTTCCCCTTCTAAACCTCCTTGGCAAATATGAGAATCACCTTCAAATCCCAGAACCTCTTTAGCAATTTTAAGAGGCATTTCTCTCACTTATAATTTAATCAACCACAAGTCACCTAAATTAAACACACTGACTCACCTACATTTTATTTCAAGATCTAGAACACTAACCTGCAAGTGTTTAAATCTATTGGGCTTTTTCGTACCACAAATCTATTTAAATCTGTCCAAATCTCAGACTGGAACTGTCTAAATCTTTTCAAGTCATGAATCCATAACCCAAACTGTTCAAATACTGGTGACGAGACCCCAGACTGTTACGACATGGGGTAAAACCCTCCTCTAATGTAATGTAGCTACACAGAAAAGATTCATCCCCTGCTGTAATCTGTTAGAATTTGAGAAGCGAAGAACTATCCCAGAGGGAAATAATTAAAGTAAAAATTAACAACTTTATTCTTTAAGTCTAACAGAGTATAGTAACTAACAACTATTAAAACTCCCTTCTCTTAAATCTATCTTTTACCTCCCACTCTACAATACTAGACTGATAAAAATCCCAATTATGATTTACAAGAAGAAAAATCACATTTCAAACCCAGTCAGCTTTGCTGAGTGTCCTCTGTAGATTTTCCTCTGTGGATTCTCTCTCCAGGTCGGCTTTGATGCTCTGCTGCATAAACTCATAGGTACCTCTCTGAGAACTGTTCTGCTGGCAGACTCTACTTGTTGGTGGCTTGGCAGTTCTCCCTCACCTGTTCAATTTTTCCGGATTTATATCCCAAAACATTGGATCATTTCATTGGTTTTAATCTTATTAAAATACTAAATTCAAACTTGATTGGAGTTTGGTATCTTGGGGCATAATTTAAACTGATTGACCAAATTTGAATTTGTTTTTGTCTAATAGCAACCCAGCTACTGCTAAGCTTTTCAACTAAATGGTACATTTTAAATTTTCCAGTACTCTGTGTACTTGCTAAATCCTTGCCAGCCTTTAAACTCACTTAAAGGTATAGTACAGCTACAACTTCATAACATGGCCTAGTATTATGACTGGACTGTTAATCTAGAGAAACCAGAAGAGACCATGGTAATGGTGTCGAATCTACCATGGAAGATGGTGGAATTTGAACTCAATAAAAATCCAGAATTAAGAGTCTGAAGATGACCATAAATTTATTGTCAATTGTTGGAAAAACCCATCTGGTTCACTAATGTCTCTTAGGAAAGGAAACTGCCATCCTTACCTGTTCTGGCCCATATGTGACTCCAGACCCACCATAATTTGGTTGACTCTTAACTGCCCTCTGGGCAATTAGGGATGGCAATATACACTGGCCTAGCCGATGATAACCCATCCTATGAATTGAGAAAAAATAATGACAATATTGGTGATCAAGAGAATACTTGCCAAGGTAGAGCTATGCAATTGGAGGTGCTGTCTTTTGCATGAGGCCCCAGCTGACCTCACCGCTTGATGGCATTATTCAAGTGTTATCCAGGCCAATATTTAAAACACAGACTACTCATTGCTGGTTCTGGAATCTTGGGATTTCCATACTTCCTGTACCAGTAATTAGACTTCGAAGCATTTAATTGGTTTTGCGTACTTTGATACTAATTGAGGTTATCAAAGTTGTACATGTGTAAGTCTGAACATTGGAAATAGTCTTTGTTGCTTACATTGGATAACCACCTGGGACTAAGAGCTGCAATCTTTGTCATATTACCCTCAGCTTTCACAGATCCCCACATATTTTATTTTTAACTGTTGTAAAATCTGTTTAATTTTTGAACTCTACATGTAGGTGCACCACAATGTGTCAATTTCAGGCATTATGAAAAGCACTTCTAACCGCCAGCATCCTGCTGCACCAATCCATTTACAAAGGAATTCAAACCATTCCCCTTAGGAAACTTCTCGTCACCTGACTTCAAGGTACGTATCAGACATACCATTCCACATTGATCTGAAAGCGGCAGCAGCATTGCATTCCCTCAAATTCCAAACTGGATGCGGTTCAAATACAGCAACATAGCATTCTTTAGAGAAATATAATTATTTGAGTCCAAAAACAATGTTGTAGAAAAGTTGAATCAGGGACAAAACCTGACCTTTACCTAAACCTAAAATGTTGTGTCGCGGAAGAAGCCTATGTGGCTGATTGTGACATGAATATATTTACCGATGAGGCAAGATTTTGAGTTACTTTTCCTGGGAAGACTAGATAACGTACATCAGATTTAGCAACACTTTTGTTGACCTACAGGTAGAAATGTAGAAGCATAGAAAATTGGTGCAGGAGTAGACCATTCAGCCTTTCAAGCCCCCTCTGACATTCAATATGATCATGGCTGATCATGCAGTTCAGTATCCTGTTCCTGCTTACTTTCAGTGTTTTGCCCTCAATCATTTTCTGTTGCTGAGAATTCCACAGGTTCACCAGTCTCTGGCCTTGTAAAAATATATTTGATTTATTTCTGAGTAACAACATGAGATAGAGATTTAGCACAGTTTCAAAAATAAGAGATCTGGTGAACAGGGATATTATGCCAGGAGATATCTCAAGATGTTGACTCACAGGAACAACAGACTTCACATACTTTCTAATTCCTTGTTTTATTGGCCATTTTATTATGTTTGTGACTTATCAATGGAGCCTCCACAGCCATTGATTGTGAGATATCACTAGAGCTTTGTGAATACAAAGTTCACGCATAACTTTTTTAAATTAGATCATGGGATCACTGGCTGTTCAGATTTATTGCCCATCCCTAGTTGCCCTTGAGAAGGTGTGGTGACCTGTCTTTTTGAATTGCTGCAGTCCATGTGTTCTAGGTCGACCCACAATGCCATTAGGAAAGTATTTCTAGGATTTTGAGCCAGCAACAATGAAGAAAAAGCAATATATTTCTAAATCAGGATGGTAAGTGGCTTGGAGGGAAATTTGCAGGTAGGGGTGTTCTCATGTGTCTGGAGTCCTTGTCCTTTTAGATGGTAATAGTCGTGAGTTTGGATGATGTTGCCTAAGGAGCTTTAGTGAATTGCTGGAGTGCATCTTGTCGATACTGCACACTGCTGCTACGAAAAGTCAGTGGTGGAGGGAGTGGATGTTTGTGGATGTAGTGTCAATCAAGTAGGCTGCTTTGTCCTGAATGGTATGAAGCTTCTTGAGTGTTGGTGAAGCTGCACTCATCCAGGAAAGTGGGAAGTATTCCATCACACTCCCGACTTGTGCCTTGTAGATAATGGACGGGCTTCAGGGAATCAGGAGGGAGTTTTTTGCTGCAGATTTCCTCGCCTCTGCCCTGCTCTTGTAGTCACAATATTTATATGGCTAGTCCAGTTGAGTTTTAGTCAATGGTAATCCTCAGGATGTTGATAATGGGAGATTCAGTGCTGGTAATGCCAATGAATATCAAGTGTTGGGGTCAGATTGTCTCTTACTACAGATGATTATAACCTGGTACTGTTTGGCACAAATGCTACTCGCCACTTGTCAGCCCAAGCCTGGAGATTGTCCAAATATTGTTGCATTTGAATATGGACTGCTTCAGTATCTGAGGAGTTACAAATGATGCTGAACATTATTCAATCATCAGTGAACATCCCCACTTCTGATCTTATGATGCAGGGAAGGATATTAATAAAGCAGCTGAAGGAGGTTGGGCCTAGGATAGTACAGGAAGGAAGTCCGGAGTTGAGAAAACGGACTTTCAACAACCACAACCATCTTCCTCTGTGACAGATAAGACACTAACCAGTTTGCCCCCTGATATCCATTGATTTTAGTTTGACTAGGGCTCCTTGATGCTACACTTGGTCAAATGCAGCTTGATGTCAAGGGTGTCACTTTCACCTCACCTCTGGAATTCAGTACTTCTGGTATAGTACAGAGGAGTGCTCCAGTGTTGAAAATGTCATCCTTCAGATGCCTTGACACAGTGGATGCTGCAAGACATGTCAGCGTTGACACGGATGCCACCATTACATGTCCTTCCATGTACGTAGCAGGTACTCATGCAACTCAGCCAACATTGTCTATCTCATACGCTGCAGACAAGGATGCCCTGAGGCATGGTACATTGGCAAGACCAAGCAAAGGCTACGGCAACGGATGAATGGACACTGCACAACAATCAACAGACAGGAGTGTTCCCTCCCAGTTGGAGAACACTCCAGCGATCTGGGATATTTGACCTCAACCCTTCGGGAGACCATCCTCCAAGGTGGACTTCGGGACAGGCAAAAATGCAAAGTGGCCGAGTTCAGTACCCATGGGGTGGCCTCAACCGGGACCTTGGGTTTATGTCACACTACAGGTGACCCCACTGCACTACACACACAGACGTGCACACACACAGACAGATGCGCACACACACATTCCTATACCCACACACTCCTACAGATACACTCACGCAGATCCTCTCATACACAAGCTCTCTCTCATTCACTCACACATACACTCCCACACTCACATGCACATACACACCTTCTCACAGACTTATTCCCCTTTACAGTCACACTCACACAGACACCCTCTCTCACAGACACTCATAAACCCCCCACACCAAACACACACACAAGTTTGTGGGGTGAATTTGTACTTGCAGAATTATACTTTATTTTGCTCAAAAACTGCATGGATCCATGTAAGATTCTGTAAATCTGTTTTATAGATTACAATCAGTCTGAACATTGTGTCACAGACAGTCTCACACAGGGCACCTCACACCTTAAATGCATTATCTGGACTGACCTGACACCAATTGAGAATGTAACTTTAATAAAATTCTGTGATTTATATATGAAAGAACTGAAACCAACATGTTCATTCTAAAAGATGAAAGACTTAACAAACAATCCAGGTCTTTTCAATGTATAATTTCAGTTACATCACACTGTAAACATTTGCTATAAATTCTGTTTCTTACAATCATATACTCCACAACCACCTGATGCAGGAGCAGCGCTCCGAAAGCTAGTGCTTCCAAATACACCTGTTGGACTATAATCTGGTGGTGTGTGATTTTTAACTTTGTATACCCCTGTTTAATACTGGCATCACCAAATCATGTCTTTCAGATGAAATGTTAAACCTGGGCTACACTTCAGCAATTACACAAAAGTAGAGGAAAGGTGGCAGATACATTTTAATAAAATAAATGTAATGCAAAGTTTGCAAAGTTATGCTTCCATGAACACTAATGCACATTAACATTGAAGTTGCAAGGTTGGATTGGAGAATGAAAATCAGATGTGCAAAACAAAGGACTTAATATGCTTCTCCCAACATGTTCTGTGTCAGGACATGTTTTAGCTTCGCTAGAAAAATTTAATGCTTCACTTTCATTTTGCTTTCTTTCCAATAAACCTGCAAGCTGAGAGGTTGTTGTCTTTCCAGCACAAGCAACAGAAGCAACTTTGATCTCCTGAGTGCAGAATTCCCTTTATACCAAACATAGCACAGATACACTTTACATCATCCAACAGCTACAAAACTGTTATTCTGTCAAATTACAAAGCTCAAAGAAGTACGAGAATGTTCGTACAATACCAAGAATCATTCATCGTCGTGGCACATACACAACCCAATAGTCATTTGTCAGCTGCTCACTGCAGGGCAAAAATCGTTTATCAAAGGATGATATCAGAAATGATTAAAACATTGGATTTATGGTGCCTCTAAATCATCTCAGGCTCTTAATATTCCACATAATGTAGCAGGCTAATAATATAAAAGCACACATGTCAAATATTAAGTCTACACTGTCAGCTTACATATTACTGAGTCCACTCTGCTTTATGAAATAATGTAAATGATCTTTCAGATTATACCAAACCTGATTTTTTTTTATTTGTTTATGGAATGGGGGTATCACTGGCCAGGCCAGCAATTATTGCTCACTTCCACTTAAGACTCTGCCTCATTGTTTTGGTTCTGGAGTCACATATAGGCCAGCCAAGTAAGGATGGTAGATTTCCTTCCCAAAAGGCTATTAGTGAAACAGATACGTATTAATGACAATCAACAGCGGTTACCGTGAAAAGCAGTTAGCTTTTCACTTCAGATTTTTATTGTAATCAAATTTCTCCATCTGTTATGGATCCATCTTGGTTTGCATTCTCTGGGATCAATTGCCCTTCTTCACAGCTTCCTTTCAGTCCCATAATTTCTATTAGTGTGCTGTGGTCCTGCCAAGACTACCCAGAGCAGACAGATTATCATACAGGCCAGCAGATCTCAAGGACAGAACTAAGGGATGGAAGTCCAAACCTCACTTGCTTAAAGTTAGCCGCAGAGTGCTGTGGCCATGTGATGGCCTTGTACAGAGTCAGGCAGTGTGACACCAACTATCCTTTGGTAGAGCAAATAGCGGTACCCCACACCCTCAACCCCATAAAGTTCAGCACCCTATAGAACCTGAACTTAATTTCAGGCTATAATTATAGTGATAAAAGTCTTTTCTTCTGAGCTTTAAAGACATCAGTGATTAAAAATGGACAGTCTCAACTGGTCACACAAGTACATAATATCACAACCCCCCATCAAATAACCCTTAACAACCTCACTTAGAGAGGCTAAAAGAATCATTGAAATGAGAAGGAGAGATGTCACGATGGAATAAATGTGTATTGTTAAGACATTACAGGCAAAGCTTTTTCCCAAAACATTAAATTCAACCCAAATGGAGTTTATAACATACCAGCTGTGGACCAATTTAGCTGAATTAGTTCAGTACATATCCAGCAAAATTAGGGGTCAGAGTACAACATCCTCTCTCCTGTCAACAGAGTAGTGGACTTTGACAAAACTCTCTGATTCCACAACCTTTATCACCAACAAGGACAAGTGCTGCAATATGATCAAAAAACTACAATTTCTAAGGTTCAGGTATCCTAACATGGACGTATATCACAGCTCCTACATCATCGCTGGGTCAAAATACAAGAATTTGCTACCCAGCACCCATCATGGGATTAGCATCACAACAAGATTGCAATGTTTCAAGGAGGCCAAACACCACTCTCTCAAAGCAACAAGTGACAGCAACAATTCAAACTTCTCCACATCATTAACATTGTATTAACAAATAAAGACAAAATGTGAGGCTAGGAATACTGCAATAAGTAACTTCCCTTCTGACTCCCCAAAGCCTGTCTATTATCTACAAGGCACAATCAGGAGGGTGATGGAATACTTCCCACTTGCCTGGATGAGTGCAGCACCAATAACACCCAGGAACCTTGGCACAATCCAGGACAAAGCAGCTCACTTGATTGGTACCACATCCACAAACATTCACTCCCTTCACCAGCAACATTATGTAGCAGCAGTGTGCACTATCTACAAGATGCACTATGGAAATTCACCAAAGATCCTCAGACAGCACCTTCCAAACCAATAACCACTTCCATCTAGAAGGACAAGGGCAATTAATACATTGGAATGTCACCATTTGAAAGTCACTTACCATCCTAACTTGGACACATATCCACATCTCTTCACTGTCGCTGGGTCAAAATTCTGGAATTCACTCTTGAACAGTATTGTAGATCAACCCAGTGCAGTTGGATTGCAGTGGTTCAAGTAGGCAGCTCACCACCACCTTCTCAAGGGCAACTGGGAAAAGTAATAAATGCTGGCCCAGCCAGTGACACTCACATCCCACAAATGAATAATAAAAAAATAAAAAAAGGAACACAATTCCAGCAAAAACAATTGCAGCTATTACAAATATTTTCTTTGAAATGAACTGCTGGGTATTGGTAGGAAAATGGAGAAAGTGAGGACTGCAGGTACTGGAGTTCAGAGTTGAAAAGTGTGGCGCTGGACAAGCACAGCAGGTCAGGCAGCATGAACAGCTGTGCTTTTCCAACACCACACTTTTCAAACCTATTTGGAAAATGTATGGTTTAGGTATAGGTGTAATCTATACCTAAAATAATTAAATACAACATAAGGAAGACTTGCTGTGATATTGAATTTGGGAGAAGGAAATGAAATCATAAACCAATAATGAAATATAAAGATACATGAATGTTTTGGGATAATACGTAATCCTTGGGAATCAGGGAATTTCCTCAAGTAATTAAATAGTTGGGATAAAGTTCTTAATAAAAAAAAAGAATAATTTATAGTTAACTACTGGGAGAAAAGTATGTGCTGGGTCCAATTGCTTGATATGACTCTATGCTGGGGGGAGGTTAGCTCAGTTAGCTGGACTGCTATTTTGTGATGCCAACAACATGGGTTCAATTGCACATCAGCTGAGGTTACTATGAAGGATGCATCTTCGCAACCTCTCACCTCATCTGGGGTGTGATGACCCTCAGATTAAACTAACTGTCTCTCTCTAATGAGAAAGCAGCCCTATTGTCTATCAGAAGTACAGAGGACTTTATCTTTTATTGTTCTATATTCTATTATTTCAATATTGCACTTGCACCTGATCACTGACTGCTATCAAGTAAATTAAATACCTAATTTAAAACCGAAATTCTTCAAAACTGAACAATGTTACATTACTGCCAAATGTTACTGTCCTGTTGCAAAACAATTCTGCAGCTAAAATCAGATTATTAAATGAAAGCAAAATTCTGCAGATGCTGGAAATCTGAATTAAAAACAGAAAGTGCTGGAGAAACTCAGCAAGTCTGGCAGCAAATAAGGAGAGAGAAAAATGGAGTTAATGTTTCAAGCTCAATATGACTCTTTTTCAGAACTAAAACTGAAACTTTTTGAAATGAATTAATTGAATTAGCATTTCTTTATTCACACAGCATTAAGGTATGATTATGTATGTGAATAACATTAACCTGCATGCAGAACACCCAATACACACTGGCAGCTTCAATGAATACATTGTCTTTAGAAATGAGATTATGGCCCCAATCGTCTGTTTTTTAAGAGATACAACAGGATTTCTGGTTGGGAAACCTAGTTCCCTTGAGTGTTATGGAGCCATCAAGATGGTCTTTCTCTTACAGTCATAGAGGTCTACAGAAAAAAAAAGGATCTTCAGCCCATCACATCCACACTGGTCAAAAAACAACCACCTAATTATCCTAATCCCATTTTCCAGCACTTGGCCCATTGCCTTGTATGTCTTGGCATCAAAACTGCACATCTAAGTACTTCTTCAATGTTATGAGGGTTTCTGATTAACAGGCAGTGAGTTCCAGATTCTTATCACCCTTGGGGTGAAAAAGTGTTTTCTCACATCTCCTCTAAACATTCTGCCTCTCAGCTTAGCTTTATACACTAGTCATTGACCTCTCCATCAAAAGAAGAAGTTTCTTCCTCTCCACACTACATATGCTGCTCATAATCTCAATCGTGTCCCCGCTCAATCTCCTCTGCTCTAAGGAAAACAACTCCAGTCTGTCCAATCTCTCTTCATACCTGAAATTCTCCAGCCTAAGCAACATCCTTGTAAATCCTCTTTGCATCCCATCCAGTACTAGCACATTCCTCCTACAACATAGATTCCAAAGCTGCACTCAATACTCTAGCTGTGCCTAACCAACATTTTCCACACTTCCAGCATAATCTCCCTGCTCTTAAGCTCTCTGCTTCTTTTCCCAGGTACTGACACAGCTTCTTGGATCAAACCCAACTGCGAGTATAATGTGGCTTGAATGCCCTGCTTTATGTTTTATGTTAGCTAATGTAACAAAGACTGGGTTCTTTTTGAAACAGAACTTTATTAACCACACTAACTATTTACACTGTTATCTCAGAAACAGTCTGGGTTCTGTACTTACTGACTACATCGGATAAATATACAGTAATGCAAATAAAAATAATGGAACTGATTTCAGAAGGTAAGGTGAGTGCCTTCTATCACATATTGTGGTGTCATCTAACTGTGTTAAAGGTACACTATCCAGTTCAGAATCTATACAATACGACAATACTTTCTTTGTCTTCACGCTAGCCAGATTGACCAGCCTAAACTTTGGTTGGATGAGGATGCCTCTAGAGGAAGCTGCAACCTTGGAGCAGCTAGTTGTCTGATGCTGGGTTTGGGTGGGGCTGGGGAGGGAAGTCGGCACTTTTGAAGACGGGCTAACTTGGTGGTGGAGGTCAGGAAGGGGTTAGCTTGTGGGACCTTCCTAAAATATGAGATAAATTATGAGATATGCAGCCTTATTGTAATATTCATGTGATCAATCTCCTTCCATCATTGTTAAAGTTAGAAGGCAGCAGGTTAGAGGTTGTTTGGGATCAGGTTTCAGATTATTAAAACATTTTTACATCTTATCTAACCAAAACCCATTCATTTTGCAGGATGGAAGTTAACACGTCCTCTATGTCTAAGAACCATTCAATTAAAATGATTGTCCTAGTTTCACAATTTGCATCGACCAAGAAGTACTGGATGTCACAGTGCCTTCTGAATTGTCACTGCAACATCAACTTGTGCTTTTAAGAAAGAGAATTATCCTCAAAGCATTTCACAGATAAAGCATAAGAAATAGGTGTTGTACCAACAAATGAGCTGTTAGGAAAGTAACCAAATTCTTGTTCAAAGTGATGGGTTTTAAGGCAAATCTTAAAGGAAGAGTAAGAAACAAGAAAAAGAAAAGTCACTTAAGGAAAGAATTCCAAAATATGGTTCCCAGATTACCAAATTCTTGGTCAATATTGACATGATATACAAGAGGTTAGAATCAAAGGAACAAAGTCAGGAAAGGTGAGAGTCTTCAGGCTGGAGTAACTTGTAGAGATAGAGAGGGGTGATGGCATGATATAATTGAGACACAAGAATGAACACTTTTCATTTGCTGCTTTAATTTGAAGGCAACTGGGAGCCAATAAGTCAATGAATAGAGGAGTGAAGGCTGGAAAATGTGTTATAGAATAGGGTAGGGGTAGTAGAGTTTGGAAAGAATTGAAGGATAAAAAGTAGGTCAAGAAGTCACATTTGTAAAATCCAACTCAAGTGCTTAGTTCAAGTTCAAGCATAGTCCAGATGGAGGATGCAAAGTCACTTGACACGGAAAGCAGTACAGCAGCCAATTAGATCCAAATTCTCACAAATCATCTGCATAAAGTTATTAATATTCATATATTTTCCAGCAACCATCTCTACCTAGTAATAAAAAAAATTCAGAACCTGAGAGATTTATTCCCACCGACACTTAGTTCCAGTTGTAGTACCACCTGAGATGAGGTAACAGAGCGGGAATTGAATCTTGTGTCTCAACAGGGTAGGTGCAGAAAAGATGTTTCCCCACAGCTGCAGGAGTCTAGAAGCAGACAAGCTCAGTCTCAAAACAAGGGGCAAGCCATTCAAAATCTGGATGGAGAGGAATTTCTTCATTCACACAGTGGTGAACGTGGAAGCTCAATCACAGAGTATGTCCAACACAGAAATTCATAGATTTCCAGATATTGATGACATTGAGGGACATGCGGACAGTGCAGGAAAACGGTGTTGAAATAGATGATCTACAACATTGGAGTAGGCTGAAGAGCCTGAATGGCCTATTCTTGATCCTATGTTCCTATGTTTCTTACATTAGTAGCACAGCATCGCTCCTCAACTTGGGGCAAATTCGCCAACTTGCTTCCTGGAGGCTTTATTATGTAACATCTGATTCAATGACATTGCATATACTTTGAGAAAGTATCAATTGCTTTGAAACATTATCTTTTCTATTTCATTCCCTTACCACCCTCCTTAATATTCATTGACCATCTGACAATCTTTAATTTCCCAAGCTATCCTCTTGCTCAGTGGTACTGGAAGAAATCCTTGTTGTAATTCTCCTACAATTATTTCTATTTCCACCATGTCCATCTTATCACTCATTGGACCAGTTTCTGAAGATTCCTGCAAGCTTCCCAAATCACCTTTTGGGAAGTTTCTCTTTGTTTGCAGTAATTATCTTATTGATCCATTTAGCACCCATTTCTTTCATAAATTTTCTAATCAACCTGTTCGAAGATGTTATAACATACCTAGGGAGCTGATGGGACTTGAACTTGGGCCTTCTGGCTCAGAGGTGTGCCACTGTGCCACAAAAGCCCTTTTTTTCCATGAGAACACTGATCCTTATCAGTGTCCCTCTGAGGATCAACCATGAAGTATTTTTCTAATCAACATGTTCAGACATATTATTACACTCCTCTGGAGTAGGTGGGATTCAACTTAGGCCTCCTAAATCCCAGTGGTAGGGACACTACCACTACAACACAAGAAGCCTCAAACTGTTCCTTTATTTCTACATTTGCTGTACACCACTGTGCAAATAGTTTTATAGCTTAAAGAGGCAGTAACAAGTTAGGCTGGTAAGCATTCTGAGTGGATAATGTTTTCCTGAAATCGGACTGGGCTAATCATCAAACTGATAACACTTGTTTCTTTAATCTGTAACAAAACAACAACTAATAATCTGGTGCTGTCACTACCCATGTCCAGACAGTTTTTCCACAGAGAAGTTATGCTGCTGTTATATTTGATGTATTGCTCAAAAAGCATTAAAAACAGGCAGCATTGTGTGTTGTTGCAGAGCCTCAACACTTTGTGCTCACTGACATCTAAAAGGCAATGAAATGTTTAATAGTAAGCTGCAGTGGGGAATCTCACATCATGTCTCATGAATGATTTGCACTCAGATTAGTTGCCTGAAGTTATATTAAATACTTCAGTGCCACTGCAATACAAAAGGCATGTTGCGTCAAAGAAAGGTCAAGTAAATGATCACAAATCTGACCTTCATCAAGGCCATCTTAAGGCAAGTAACTAACTCTGAAGCAAATAAATAATCTTTTAAATGGGCAGGTGTTATTTGGTGTGTACCTTTGCTGTGATGTGTAGATAAACAGGAGGCTGGAAGAACACAGCAAGCCAGGCAGCATCAGGACGTGGAGAAGTCAACGTTTCAGATATAACCCTTCTTCAGGACTAGATGTGGGGGTAGGGGGAGCTACAGATAAAGGGGGGAGGGGAGAGTAGGTGAACACAAGTAGTGGGTATAACTTATTGGTAGAGGGCAGGGTGAATCCGGTTGGTAGCTGGAAGGAAAGGTTGGAAAGTGGAGTAGAAGGGAGGAGGTGGGGCTGGATAGGGAGTGGGGGAATGGGTAGGATGATTATTTGAAATTCAGAACTCAATGTTCAGTCCTCTGGGCTGTAGGCTGTCCAAACGGAATATGAGGTGGTGTTCCTCCAATTTGCGATCTGATTCACTGCCGCAATGGAGGAGGCCAAGGATGGTCATGTCAGAAGGGGAGTGGGAGGGGAAATTGAAATAAGCAGTGACTGGGAGGTCAGGTTAACCGTTTTGGGCCTGCCAAAGATGCTCAGCCAAACGGGCATCTAATCCACATTGGATCTCACTAATGTTGAGAAGACCAATCGGAAGCACTGATTGCAGCAGGCTAGGTTGGAGAGGATGCAGGTGAACCTCTTTCTCACCTGGAAAGACTGTTTGGGACCCTGGATGGAGGTGAGTGGTGTACAGGCAGATGTTACATATTTTTCACTTACTGGGGAAGTTGGGAGTGTGGCACAAACCAGGGAGTGACAAAGGAAACACCTTGTGGAACGCAGACAGAGGTGGGGAAGGGAAGACGTTGCGGAAGGTTGGGTCCAATTGGAGTTCGCAGAAGTGTTTGAGGATGATACATTGGATGTGGAGGCTGGTGGGGTGGAAAGTGAGGACAAGGGGGATCCTATGTTTATTATGTTTGTGTGGGATAGTTTACAGCAGTGGAGCAGGGAATGAAGGCAGTCTGGTGGAGAGCTGTCTGGACGACAGAGAGGGGAAAAGAACATTGTTTGAAATAGGAGGACATCTGGGATGCGACAGAGATGGAGGAATTGTGAGAATGAGATGGAGAACTTTCAGGTTACAGGGTGGGAAGGGAAGTAGTTCAGATAGCTATGGGAGTCTGGTGCTTTGTAATAAATGTCAGTCCTTGAACTGTTGCTGCCAATGGAAATAAAGAGGTCAAGAAAGGGGAGGGAGAGGTGTCCAAAATAGATCAAGTGAATTTGAGGGCGGGGTGGAAGTTGTTAACGAATTTGATGAACTGCTCCAGTTCAGCCTAGGTACAGAATGCATCACCAATGCAGACATCGATATAATGGTGGAAGAGTTGGGGAACAATACTGAAGAGGGACTATTCAGCATAACCAACAAAGAGGCAGATGTAGCTAGGACCCATGCGAGTGCCCATGACCACCACCAAATGGCATAGCTAGGGCACATGTAAGTGCCCATGGCTACCATTAACACAGAGAAACACTCCTTCAGTTACATAGGGCATAGTGACACCATAATTGGAGCACAGTACTGGTCACCATATTTACGGAAGGCTGTTAACGCATTGTAAGCAGTTCAGAGAAGGTTTACTCGAGTAATTCGTGGAATGAGCAAATTGTCATCTGAGGAAGGGCTAGACAGGCTAGGCCTAAGTCCTCTGTAGAAGAATCAGAGATTGTTTAATTGAAACTCAAAAGTTTTTTTAGATTTAGATTTCCTACAGTGTGAAAACAGATCCTTCGGCCCAACAAGTCCACACCAACCCTCCGGAGAGCAACCCACCCAGACCCATTTCCCTCTGACTAATGTACCGAACACTATGGACAATTTACCTGACCTGCACATCTTTGGACTGTGGGAGCACCCGGAGGAAACCCACGCAGACACGGGGAGAATGTGCAAACTCCACACAGGCAGTAGCCCGAGGCTGGAATCCTGGTGCTGTGAGGCAGCAGTGCTAACCACGGAGCCACCGTGCCGCCCCATCCTGGGGGGACTTGACCAGATGGATGTTGAAAGGATGATTCTTGCCACTAAATCTAGAACTAGGGATCATACATTAAAAGTAAAGTAGCCACGGTTGTATTGGACCATGGGACTGCTGTGTCATTAGAGAATCATAGAGTTATACAGCATGGAAACGGACCCTTTGGTCCAAATAGTCCACGTCAACCATGTTCCCAAACTAAACTAGTCCCACTTTCCTGTGTTTGGCCCATATCGCTCCAAACCTTTCCAATTCATTTACTTATCCAAATGTATTTAAACATTGTAACTGTACCTGCATCCACCACTTCTCTGACAATTCATTCCACACACATACCACTCTCTGTGTAAAAATGTTGCTCCTCATGTCCTTTTTAAAATTTTCTCCTTTCTCCTTAAAAATATGCCATCTGGTTTTGAATTTCCCCCAACTTAGGGGAAAAAACATTGCTATTCACCTTATCAATGCCCCTCATGTTTTTATAAACCTCTATAATGTCACCCCTCAACTTCCTACAGTTTAGTGAAAAAAGTCCCAGTCTATCAAGCCTACTTTTATAACTCAAACCCTGTATTCCTGACAACATCCTGGTAAAACTTGTCTGAACCCTCTCCAATTTAATGATATCCTCCCTGTAGCAGGGTGACCGGAACTGCACACAGTTCTCCAGGAGAGGCCTCACCATAATCTTGTACAACTTCAATATGATGTCCCAACCCCTATACTCATAAGTCTGAGCAATAAAGGCAAGCATGCAGAACGCATTCTTAACCAGTCTATCACTGATGCAAATTTCAAAATGTGGTCTACTTAAACCCCTCTGTTCAACAACACTATCTGGGCTCCACCATTAATTGTATAAGTACTATCCTTATTTGCTTTACCAAAATTCAATACCTTGCATTTATCTAAATTACAGTCTATCTGCCACTCCACAGCCTGTTGATCCAATTGATCAAGATCAAGATCTTTAGATAACCTCTCTCACTGTCCACTGTGGAATGTCACTGGTCACAGGCCTCCAGTCTGAAAAATCAACCCTCCACCACCACTTTCTGTCTCCTACAATCAAGCCAATTTTGTATACAGTTGGCAAAATCACCCTGAATCCAATGTGACCTAACTTTACTAATTAGTCTACCAATGTGGAACCTTGTCAAAGATTTTACTAAACTCCATGTAAACAATGTCTACCTCTGCCCTCATAATTTTTTGGTTACTTCCTTGAAAAACACGTAGTGGTTTTCTTTTGAAAGATTGCCCATGTACACAAAAAAAAGAATAAATCGAACCTGAACAATTACCACCTATCAGTCTATTCTTGGTGATCAGTAACGTGATGAAAAGTGTCATCATCAACAAAGCTATCAAGCAGCAAGACCATAGGATATAGGAATACAGGTGCCAGGCAATGAACATTTCCACCAAGAGACAATCTAACCATTGTCCCTTGACATTCAATGGCATTACCATCATGGAATACCTAACTATCAATATCCTGTGGGTTACCATTGACTAGAAACTGAATTGGACTAGTGGCTGCAAGAGCAAGTCAGAGATATTGCAGCAAACAACTCACCTTTTGACTTCCCATCTACAAGGCACACTTCAGGAATGATGGAATACTTCCCACTTGCCTGGATCCTGGATAGATACACCTCCAAGAGCACTCAAGAAGCTCAACACCATCCAGGATAAAGCACCTGGCTTGATTGGCTCCACATCCACAAAACTTTCATTCCCTCCATCACTAACACTCAATAGCAGCAGTGTTTATCATTTACAAGATGCACTGCAGAAATTCATCGAAGATCCTTAGACAGCAACTTCCAAACCCATTATCACTTCCATATAGAAGGACAAGAGCAGCAGATACATGGGAATACAATCACCTACAAGTTCTCCTCCAACCACTTACTATCTGACTTGGTAATATATCACCAGTGTCATTGTGTCAAAACTCTGGAAATATTTCTTAATAACATTGTAGGTCTACCTACAGCACATAGGCTACAGTGTTTCAAGAGAAAGCTCATCATCAACTTTTGAAAGACAACCAGGACAGGTAATAAATGCTGGCCCAGTCAGTGACACTCACATCCTCTGAATGAATTAAAAGAAGCTATTGAGAAGCTGGAAACTATACTAGGCAGCCCACTAGATAACCAAATAAAGACTGAAAGGACTGTGGATGCTGTAAATCAAAGACAAAAACTTCCATTGTCATCTTTTAAAAATTGCTGGAAAATATCAGCAAGTTTGGCAGCATCTGAGGAGAGAAATCAGAGTTAATGTTTCAGGTCGAGTGACCTTTCCTCAGAACTGAGTTAGCTCTGACTTCTCTCCACAAATGCTGCCACGGGACAACCATCCCATGGTGACAGGTCCTTCAATGTCCACCAATCTAAGTGGGACCATTTGGGACAGATTCTAACACAGCCTAATTGACAGTAATGACCACAAAAGGGACTCAGCAGGCTTCTCGGCCCCAATCCGTAAAACATTGACACTGGTGTCATTTTTCAAAGGTGGGAAATTCATAATAATCAGTTGAACTGATGCTTTTGTGAGCATCCTCTGCTACAAATCTTCTATAAATTACATCTTATTACACATGATTTACTGATTGTATTGCCTTGAATGTTAACAGGGATCCTTAGTGCAGTGAAATATTTAATGTGCTACAATTAAAGGGATCTATTTTAAAATTATCAACATTTTTCACTTCAGCAGAATGCAATGAAAGTGGTTGGTCTTTGTCAAGAATAAGGTGAAAATAAGTTGTATGCTTCCTCGTTTAATGGAAGGACTGAGCAGGAGCCCCGTGTAGTGATCACCAAACGGTGGAAACCAGTGCTGTCATTTTAGGTACAGCTGAAAGGTGAAGCTTGTGGGAATAATGTTTTCTGTCAACGACACTTCCATTATTACTTTAGGGTGGTGTACCCAGCATGCTTCCCATTTCAAGTGAATTAATTCTATCTGTACAGCAACTACAATTTGACAGATGCAAGATTGTTGATGTGAGATTTTTACTTTTCAAACTCTGCACTGATCTGAAATGGTTCAGTCAAGCAGAGAAACAGAGTTCAGGGGAACTTATTCCTTTCCTGGCTTTTCTAATTGTCATTTTAAAAAAATTCATTTGTGACACGTGAGCACTTATTGCCCATCTGCGATATCCTTGGTTACTTTGAGAAGGTGATTAGTGAAAACAACTGAGTGACTTGCTAGACCATTTCAGAGGGATCTGGGATGGATTTGAATATAAATCGCTGACATCAGAGCGTTTGCACTGTCTGTTCCCATAGATTTCTGCCAGATTAAGAAATAAAAATAATGACATTACATAAACTGTTTTGTGAGATGGTCAACAATAGTAGGTCTATCACAAGAGACTCCTATTTATTCATGTTGTATTTATCCCCTTCCAGACTTCAGGTAAGAATTGATTTACTATCTGTGCAGGGAAATAAATCATGTTTTGGGAGAAGTGGACAAAAACACTGCACAATACCAGTAGCTTTTTATAATTTACAAATAAATACAAAACATACATAGATTAACAAAGAGATTACAGTTCTATTAATAAAGTGGTTGGGCAGTTAAATGGAAGACTGCATTGACATTTGGGAGAAAGTGAGAACTGCAGATGCTGGAGGTCAGAGTTGAAGGGTGTGGTGCTGGAAAAGCACAGTCGGTCAGGCAGCATCCAAGGAGCAGGAGAGTCGACATATCGGGCATAAGCCCTTCATCAAGAATCGCCGTTGAATTGACATTTGGCAAATGTTTGCAATTGACTACATGCATGAGCATTTGGATTATTGCTTTCTGCAGCCATTGTAACCATACTGGAAAATTTTCTTGAGTTCCATCTGTTGCTTCAATGCAGTGTGAGATATTACAGTTTTACCTTTAATGAATTGGAAAATTGCTTTTCCAATAACTGTACAGAACAATCAACAAGAGTCATTAGCCTGATTCCAACATGTTCTATATTTGTCCCTTGCAACTCCAACAAAATATTTTCTCTATCTTATCCCAAGTAGATGGCCTTTACTGGTGGTAGTGCTGACAACTATTTGTGTACGTGGTAATTCTTCAAATACAGGTCCATATGAGAAACATTGGATATTTCGTGGGCACCTATTTGCAGGCAATACTTGCTTTTTTTCAGCATATAGATTTGCATTGATAAATCATAAAAATTCTAAATTGTTACAAAGATAGCTGAACATTTTTCTCATTTTTATATTTCCTATCCATTTCAATTTTCTCCCAGTTGTTGAGCAAGCTGTTAAACATAAAGGAACTTGCTAATTAACAATTAATTCACTGATAGATTGGAAAGAAATGCCAGGCAGCACATCAGAATCCAAAGGCTGAACAAAGGAAGGCTTGTTGAATAGTCACCAAGAAAGAACAAGTCATGGGCATGAGAAACCACAAAATGAATGATGCTATTAATGGAATTTAATCATGAGGCAATATGTTATAGTGGGCTTCTACTGAATATATATATATATTAATAACGTACTATGCAATTCTTACAATATTCCATATTGTAAGTCTGAGGAGAAATGTTATGCATCCAAGCTTCTGACTTTTCTTGCTACTACGAAAACACCATTGCCTTTACAGTGCAGTAAACTGAGATCATGTTGCTTTGGGCATCTTTATATTTAAGGTTTTTATTCTAAACAATTACCTAATATTCAGCCCATCAGAGCACTCCAGTCGTGAAGCCTGCCCTGAGCTTGTGTCTTACCTACCTTTCATTGGAATACAAACAGCCTGGGTGCTAAGCTGCCAAGCAGCTTTATTTCACATGCAAAAATGAAGCAAACTGAAGCAATAAACCACTATCGGCCTACTATAGTTACAGCCAGAGCTAAAAAGATAGGAAAAATAATAAATAATTGCAGTTACATACTCAATGTTAACTAGGTTCAACATCGGCATTGCAAAAGCTGCAGCTGTTATGGCTAAAACTGAATAAGACAGTGTGGAATAACAGCATTATGACAGTGAACATGAAGCTGCTAGTGCAGCAAAACTGCATCCTTAGCACACCCCTCTGCAGTGGTGACAATACAGGCTAGCCAGACGAAAAGGCTGACTAGTTTCCACTTTCGCTGTCTCAGACTTATGCTCAGCATCTGCCGTGGCATGTGTTAACTACATCAATATACAAAGCCAGTGACATCGGAGTTGGCTCAACCACATTCGTCAGATGGATGAGAGATGTGTACCCAAGACCTTCTGTGTGGTTACTTGTTCACAGGGTGATGGCCTTCTTAGTGCCCATACTCTGTTACAAGGACAGCTACAAGTGAGACAGGCTGGTGGCAGACACTGTCACTGACAACTGGAATACTGTCATTGACAGCCATGAGCTCTGGAGGTTGATTGCTTTTCTGGGCAGACATGAGAAGTTCATCTGGGAGAGAGGAAGGCCTAAAGAAAACAGAGGCCAATGAAGTGTGCATCTTCTCAGCCCATCATCTTCCTTTGCACTGAATGAGGTGAAGATTGCCCTGCCAGTGTCATGCTCCTGACTTACGTTCCTTCTGATTTTGTTTTCATCTGCACTGACCTTCAAGATCCATGTCCGTGGCAGTCTCTTCTAAAACTGGATATCAAATATGGGAATGGCACATGCAGACCCTTAGGCAGCAGAGGGCCACACAGCAGCACAGCTTAGAGAAAATACTGTTCTGAGTCACACCAGGCAATGCTTAACCACCAAAAGTAAACCATCCTCTTCAGAAGGCTACTACTCAGAGACACACTTTCCCCCAACCTCTCTGACAGCTCCAGGTGATTGACATTTTCCTGAGTTAAAGACACTATCGAAATGCTGCTGAAAAAGATCATGAATGAAAAATAAGCTCAATACATTTGCTGACTACGTGAAGCATGCAAATGATCTGAACAAATAAATTGTAAGAAGAATGAAGGTGAAATTGGGCAATATCATCAACACTAAGAAGTGTGGCAGCAGATTAGCAGCTGACTTTTTTCCATTGGCTTGGAAAATATTGTGAAGACCTATACTCTGAATTTGCCATTCCTATGTCAGCTTTGCAGAGGTGAGAGAAATCTTGAGTCTGCGAATAAGCTTTAAAAAGGCCCCCTGCTCTGCCCATCTTCAGCTGTGGAGAGAGGAAGTGGTAGACAGGATTGGGAGACATACCAGGTGACATGGGAAAAGTGGAAACGGTCTGGCTGGAAAACTGGAACTCTGGCATGATGTTTGAAGCTTAAAGATAAAGAATAAAACATAAAACATCCCTCCTACTCTGAATCCCTCAGACATCACATCCCATCCATGCCAAACCATGCTTTTGACCCATCAACCCCATGACACCAACCACCTTGGTGTCAACCTAAGCCCCTGTACCCACCTCCAAAGGCACTTCATATCCCATGTGTCACTTACCTACCTTACCAACTCCCACTGACTCTCATGTCCCCAATGCACCAATAATCTCCGTGGTCCTTTGTAGCTCTTGTGCCAATTAAATCTAACTCACATCCTCCACTTATTGCACTTTGCCATTTGGAACAACAGACCAAGACTCCCCCAATCTGAATGGTAACATTCAACATTAGATTTGGCTCAACCACATCATCAGATAGATGACAGACCTTCTATATGGTTAACTGGCCATTCAGTGGTGACCTCATTAGTATCTCTACCTCCATAACAAGGACAGCCAGAACTGAAACTATTGCCATTGTAAACTACAGTCTCCTGCAAACTGATTCCAGTTATAATGCCTATACTGGGAATACAAACAGGGTCTCTCCCTTGCTGTACAGCACAGCTCCGCACAGTAATGGCATTATCAGTTAAATCCTGATTATTCCCATTCCCACTGACAAGTCTCCATAAATTTGATTTTTTCCGAAGGAGTTTCATGACGATCATGTTACTGAGTCATCAAGATGGTTCCCTACAGCACAGAAGCAGACCAATTTTAAGAGAAAATAGTTTCAGCATAGGAATACTGAATTGTTCTCCTCCATATTCAAAAGAACATAGAACATAGAACATTACAGCGCAGTACAGGCCCTTTGGCCCTCAATGTTGTGCTAACCTGTGGAACCGATCTGAAGCCCATCTGATCCAAACTATTCCATTTTCATCCATATGTTTATCCAATGACCATTTAAAAGCTCTTCAAGTTGGTGGATCTACTACCGTTGCAGGCAGTGCATTCCATGTTCCGACTATTCTCTGTTTAAAGAATCTACCTCTGACATCTGTCCTATATCTATCACCCCTCAATTTAAAGCTATGTCCCCTTGTGCTAGCCATCACTATCCGAGGAAAAAGGTTGTCACTGTCCATCCTATCTAACCCTCTGATTATCATATACGTCTCAATTAAGTCACCTCTCAACCTTCTTCTCTATAACAAAAACAGCCTCAAGTCCCTCAGCCTTTCCTCATAAGACCTTCCCTCCATACCAGGCAACATCCTGGTGCCTGGTAAATCTCCTCTGAACCCTTTTCAAAGCTTCCCCCCCTTCGTATAATGTGGTGACCAGAACTGTATGCAATACTCCAAGTGCGGTCACACCAGAGTCTTGTACAGCTGCAGCATGTCTTTGTGGCTTCGAACCTCAATCCCTCTACAAATAAAAGCTAACACACCGTATGCCTTCTTAACAATCCTATCAACCTTGTTGGCAATCCTATCAACCTTGTTGGATCTATGTATATGGACACCAAGATCTCTTTGCTCATCTACGCTACCAAAAATCTTACCACTAGCCCAGTATTCTTTATTCCTGTTGCTCCTTCCAAAGCGAATCACTTCACATTTTTCTGTATTTCTGCTGGGCAGAAGTGAAGTTGGAGCGCAGAGCTAGTCGGGAAGGTAAGTGATTGATATTTAAGAACTTACCTCGATGCCAACGGTCTTTTCACAATAGAGAGCGGCGCGAGCTGGGCGCAAGTGAAGTTGGAGCGCAGAGCTGGTCGGGAAGGTAAGTGATTGATATTTGAGTGGGTGTGTTCTAAACCCCAGGCCCTACATAGTAGGGCCTCCCTCCCATCCTCCTCCTCTAACCTAACTTTAAAGTCCACAGGTAAGCTACTCAGTGTTCTTGTTTAGGAGACGAGGTGTAGAGTAATGGCAGCGCAGGCGGTGGAATGTTCCTCCTGCAGGATGTTCGAGGTAGGGGTGACCACCGATACTCCTGCCGACTTCATCTGCAGGAAATGCAGTCAGATCCTGCTCCTCACAGAACGAGTTAGGGAACTGGAACTGGAGTTGGATGAACTGAGGATTATTCGAGAGGGTGATAGATAGAAGCTACAGGGACATAGTTATGCCAGAGAACAGAGGTAGCTGGGTAACAGTTAGAGGTGGGTAGGGGAGGAAGCAGGCAGTGCAGGGATCCCCTGTGGTCGTGCCCCTAAACAATAAGTATACCGCTTTGAATACTGTTGGGGGGACGGCCTAGTAGGGGTAAGCTGCAGTGACCGGGTCTCTGGCACGAGGGCCGGCTCTGAGGCTCAGAAGGGAAAGGGGGAGAGGAGGAGAGCGCTAATTATAGGAGAATCTTTAGTTAGAGGGACAGACAGGCGGTTCTGTGGACATGGGCGAGACTCTCGGATGGTTTGTTGCCTTCCAGGTGCCAGGGTCTGAAACGTCTCGGACTGTGTCTTCAGAATCCTTAAGGGGGAGGGTGTGCAGCCAGAAGTCGTGGTGCACGTTGGCACCAACGACATAGGTAGGAAGAGAGTTGGGGAGGTCATTCAGGAGCTCAGGGAGGTAGGCTGGAAGCTAAAAGCTAGGACGGACAGAGTCGCCATCTCTGGGTTGTTGCTGGTGCCACGTGACAGTGAGGCAAGGAATAGGGAGAGAGTGCAGTTGAACACGTGGCTGCAAGGATGGTGTAGGAGGGAGGGCTTCAGGTATTTGGACAATTGGACTGCATTCTGGGGAAGGTGGGACCTGTACAAGCAGGACGGGTTGCACCTGAACCAGAAGGGCACCAATATCCTGGGAGGTAGGTTTGCTAGCTATCTTCGGGGGAGTTTAAACTAATTTGGCAGGGGGATGGGATCCGGACTTGTAGTCCAGCAAGTAGGCTAGCTGTTTGTCAGGATGTCCAAGAATGTAGGGGGCTGTGGAGAAGGTAGCACTGACAGGGAGTACTTGCGGACACAGAGATGGGCTCAAGTGTGTATACTTCAATGCAAGGAGTATCAGAAATAAGGTGGGTGAACTTAAGGCGTGGATCGGTACCTGGGACTACAATGTTGTGGCCATCACAGAAACGTGGATAGAAGAGGGACAGGAATGGTTGTTGGAGGTTCCTGGTTACAGATGTTTCAGTAAGATTAGGGAGGGTGGTAAAAAAGGAGGAGGGGTGGCGTTGCTAAATAGAAATGGTATAACGGCTGCAGAAAGGCAGTTCGAGGGGGATCTGCCTTTGGAGGTAGTATGGGCTGAAGTCAGAAATAGGAAAGGTGCAGTCACCTTGTTGGGTGTTTACTATAGGCCCCCCAATAGCAGCAGAGATGTGGAGAAACAGATTGGGAAACAGATTTTGGAAAGGTGCAGAAGCCACAGGGTAGTAGTCATGGGTGATTTCAATTTCCCAAACATTGATTGGAAGCTCTTTAGATCAAGTAGATTGGATGGGGCGGTGTTTGTGCAGTGTGTACAGGAAGCTTTTCTAACTCAGTATGTAGATTGCCCAACCAGAGGGGAGGCCATATTGGATTTGGTACTTAGTAACGAACCGGGACAAGTGATGGGCTTGTTAGTGGGTGAACATTTTGGTGATGGTGACCACAATTCTGTGACTTTCACCTTGGTTGTGGAGAGAGATATGTGCATGCAACAGGGTAGGTTTTACAATTGGGGGAAGGGTAAGTATGATGTTGTAAGACAGGATCTGAGGAGCATAAGTTGGGAGCATAGGTTGTCAGGGAAGGATGTCGTGGAAATGTGGAACTTTTTCAAGGAACAGATATGACATGTCCTTGATATGTATGTACCTGTCAGGCAGGAAAGAGATGGTCGTGTGAGGGAACCTTGGTTGACGAGGGAGATTGAATATCTTGTAAAGAGGAAGAAGGGGGCTTACATAAGGTTGAGGAAACAAGGTTCAGACAGAGCATTGGAGGGATACAGGATTGCCAGGAGGGAGCTAAAGAAAGAGATTAGGAGAGCTAAGAGAGGGCATGAAAAATCTTTGGCGGATAGGATCAAGGATAACCCCAAGGCATTTTATGCATATGTGAGAAACATGAGAATGACGAGGACGAGGGTAGGTCCGATCAAGGACAGTAGTGGGAGACTGTGTATTGAGTCGGAAGAGATAAGTGAGGTCTTGAATGAGTACTTTTCTTCAGTATTTACAAATGAGAGGGACCATATTGTTGAAGAGGAGAGTGTGAAATGGACTGGTAAGCTGGAGGAAATACTTGTTAGAAAGGAAGATGTGTTGGACATTTTGAATAACTTGAGGATAGACAAGTCCCCCGGGCCTAACGGGATATATCCTAGGATTATGTGGGAAGCAAGAGAGGAAATTGCAGAGCCGTTGGCAATGATCTTTTCATCTTCACTGTCAACAAGGGTGGTACCAGGGGACTGGAGAGTGGCAAATGTTGTGCCCCTGTTCAAAAAAGGGAATAGGGATAACCCCGGGAATTACAGGCCAGTTAGTCTTACTTCGGCGGTAGGCAAAGTAATGGAAAGGGTACTGAGGGATAGGATTTATGAGTATCTGGAAAGACACTGCTTGATTAGGGACAGCCAGCACAGATTTGTGAAGGGTAGGTCTTGCCTTACAAGTCTTATTGAATTCTTTGAGGAGGTGACCAAGCATGTGGATGAGGGTAGAGCAGTGGATGTAGTATACATGGATTTTAGTAAGGCATTTGATAAGGTTCCCCATGGGAGGCTTATGCGGAAAGTCAGGAGGCATGGGATAGAGGGAAATTTGGCCAGTTGGAAAGAAAACTTGCTAACCCGTCGAAATCAGAGAGTGCTGGTAGATGGTAAATATTCAGCCTGGAGCCCAGTTACAAGTGGAGTTCCGCAGGGATCAGTTCTGAGTCCTCTGCTGTTTGTAATTTTTATTAATGACTTGGAAGAGGGAGTCGAAGGGTGGGTCAGTAAATTTGCAGATGATACGAAGATTGGTGGAGTTGTGGATAATGAGGAGGGCTGTTGTCAGCTGCAAAGGGTCTTAGATATAATGCAGAGCTGGGCTGAAGAGTGGCAGATAGAGTTCAACCCTGCCCAAGTGTGAGGTTGTCCACTTTGGAAGGACAAATAAGAATGCGGAATACAGGGTTAACGGTAGGTTCTTAGTAAGGTGGAGGAGCAGAGGGATCTTGGGGTCTATGTTCATAGATCTTTGAAAGTTGCCACTCAGGTGGATAGAGCTTGTAAGAAGGCCTATGGTGTATTAGCGTTCATTAGCAGAGGGATTGAATTCAAGAGTCGGGAAGTGATGTTACAGCTGTACAGGACTTTGGTTAGGCCACATTTGGAGTACTGTGTGCAGTTCTGGTCGCCTCACTTTAGGAAAGATGTGGAAGCTTTGGAGAGGGTGCAGAGAAGATTTACCAGGATATTGCCTGGAATGGAGAATAGGTCGTACGAGGATAGGTTGAGAGTGCTAGGCCTTTTCTCATTGGAACGGAGAAGAATGAGGGGTGACTTGATAGAGGTGTATAAGATGATCGGGGAATAGATAGAGTAGACAATCAGAAACTTTTTTCCCCGGGTACAACAGAGTGTTACAAGGGGACATAAATTTAAGGTGAAGGGTGGAAGTTATAGGGGTGGGGGCATGGAATGCGCTGCCTGTGGGAGTGGCAGAGTCAGAATCATTGGCGAACTTTAAGTGGCAATTGGATAGGTACATGGATGGGTGCTTAAGCTAGGACAAATGTTCGGCACAACATCGTGGGCCAAAGGGCCTGTTCTATGCAGTATTCTTCTATGTTCTATGTTTAAACTCCACTTACCTCCTCTCAACCCAGCTCTTCAGCTTATCTATGTCCTGGTGCAACATCTTTCAGCACTATCCACAACTCTACCGACCTTTAGTGTCATCCGCAAACCTACTAACATATCCTTCTATGCCCTCATCTAGGTCATTTATAAAAATGACAAACAGCAGTGGTCCCAAAACAGATCCTTGCAGTACACCACTCGTAACTGAACTCCAGGACGAATATTTCCCATCAAGCATCACCCTTTCTTCAGCTGGCCAACTTCTGATCCAAAACACTGAATCATCCTCAATCCTATGCCTCTGTATTTTGTGTAATAGCCTACTGTGGGAAACCTTATCAAACACCTTACTAAAATCCATATACATCACATCAACCACTTTACCCTCACCCACCTGTTCGGATACCATCTCAAAGAACTCAATAAGGTTTGTGAGGCACAACCTACCCTTCACAAGACCATGTTGACTATCTCTAATCAACTTAGTCCTCTCTAGATGATTATAAATTGTTACAATATGGGGTAAACCCTCCTGCTTAATTTAAACCAGCAACACAAAAAAGACTTATTCCGTGCAGTAATCTGTGAAAATTTGAGAGGCCAAGAACTAGTTAAAGTAAAAGTAACAACTTTATTTCTTAAAGTATAACAGAGAATAATTAACTAACAACTATCTATAATTCCTTCCTCTAACCTATCTTTTACCTTCCCCTCCTACAATACTAGACTGAGAAAAAACTATGATTAAGATTTACTGAAATATTCAAATTTCAAAACTAGCCAGCTTTCGAATCTTCTCTTTGCAGAATTTCTGTCCAGGTCAGTGTCGATATTTTTCTCTGTGCAAACTCCTTCTCTAGACAGGGACCTCTCAGACAGTTCTGACTAGCAGTCTACATCTGTTGGTCTTGTGGCAGTTCTCATCCAACTGTTCAATTTTCCCCGGTCTTAAACCCCAAAGCATCGGATTGTTTCATTGGTTTTTAATATTGTCAATATAATAAATACAAACTTGATTAGAGGAAGGTATTTTGGGTTATAACTTAAACTGATTGGCTGAATTCAAATTTGTTTTTGCCTCCAGGCAACCAGCTACACTAACTGCTGGACCACATGCTACATTGTATCTTGTTGAGAACACTTGGTGCTGTCAGCTTTTAACTTTCTTAAATGTACAGTACACCTATATCTTCATAACAAAATGCTATGTCTTATAACCAACACTTTACCCACAAGTGAAGTAAAGCTCACTGCTCTATAATTACCAGGGTTGTCTCTACTCCTCTTCTTAAACAAGAGGCCAATATTTGCTATCCTCCAGTCTTCTGGCACTACTCCTGTAGACAATGACAACATAAAGATCAAAGTCAAAGGCTCCAAATCTTCTCTCTGGTTTCCCAGAGAATCCAAGGTTAAATCCCATCCAACCCAGGGGGCTTATCTATTTTCACACTTTCCAGAATTGCTGACACCTCCTCTTGTGAACCTCAATCCTATCTAGTCTAGTAGCCTGTATCTCAGTATTCTCCTCAACAACATTGTCATTTTCCGGTGTGAATACTGATGAAAAATATTCATTTAGTGCTTCCCCTATCTCCTCAGACTCCATGCACAACTTCCCACTACTATCCTCGATTGGCCCTAATCTTTCTCGTTATTCTTTTATTCCTGTGATAGCTATAGAAAGCTTTAGGGTTTTCCTTGATCCTATCTGCCAACAACTTCTCATGTCCCCTCCTGGCTCTTCTTAGCTCTCTCTTCAGGTCTTTCCTGGCTAACTTGTAACTCTCAAGTGCCCTAACTGAGCCTTCATGTCTCATCCTAACATAAGCCTTCTTCTTCCTGTTGACAAGAGAGTCAACTTCTTTCGTAAACCACGGCTCCCTCACTCGACCACTTCCTCCCTGCTTGACAGGTACGCACTTATCAAGGACACTCAATAGCTGTTACTTGAATAAACTCCACATTTCAATTCTGCTCATCCTTGCAGTTTTCTTCCCCATTCTATACATCCTAAATCTTGCCAAATTGCTTCATAATTGCCTTTCCTCCAGCTATAACTCTTGCCCTGCGGTATATACCTATCCCTTTCCATCGCTAAAGTAAATATAACTGAATTGTCGTCACTATCACCAAAGTGTTCAACTACCTCCTAATCTAACATCTGGCCAGGTTCATTACCCAGTACCAAATCTAATGTGGCCTTGTCCCTTGTTGGCCTGTCGACATACTGTGTCAGGAAACCATCCTGTCCACATTGGACAAGAACTGACCCATCTAAAGTACTCAAACGAGAGTATTTCCAGTCAATATTTGGAAAGTTAAAGACCCCACCTTGTTACTTTCACTCCTATCCAGGCTTATCTTTGCAATCCTTTCCTCTATATCTCTGGAACTATTTGGAGGCCTATAGAAAACTCCCAACATGGTGACCACTCCTTTCCTGTTTCTAAATTCAGCCCATATTACCTCAGTAGATGAGTCCTCAAACGTCCTTTCTGCCACCATAATACTGTCCTTGACTAACAATGCCACACCTTTGCCTCTTTTACCATCTTCTCTGTTCTTACTGAAACATCTACATCCTGGAATCTGCAACAACCATTCCTGTCCTTGCTGTATCCATCTCTCTGAAATGGCCACAACATCGAAGTCTCAGGTACCAACTCATGCTGCAAATTCACCCACCTTATTCCGGACGCTCCTGGCATTTAAGTAGAACACTTCAAATCACCTTCCTGCCTGCCGGTGAACTCTTGCAACCTTGAAACCTCATTGCTAACCTCACTACTCTCAACCTCCGGGACACTGGAACTACTAGAGTTTAGGTTTCCATCCCCTTGCTGAATTAATTTAAACTCTCCCAAAGAGCATTAGTAAATTTCCCCCCCAGGATATTTGTACCCCTCTGGTTCAGGTGTAGACCATCCTATTTGTAGAGGTCCCACCTACTCCAGAATGAGCCCCAATTATCCAGGTATCCAAAACCCTCCCTCCTGCACCATCCCTGTACCCATGTGTCCAACTCCTCTCTCTCCCCATTCCTCATCTTGCTACCACATGGCATAGGTAACAAACCAGAGATAACAACTCTGTTAGTCCTACCTCTAAGCTTCCACCCTAGTCCCCTGAATTTCTGTCTTAAATCCCCATCCCTTTTCGTACCTATGTGGACCACAACTTGGGACTGCTCCCCCACCCCCCAACAATCCTGAAAACATGATCCAAAACATCACAAACCCTGGCACTTGAGAGGCAACACACCAACCGTGAGTCTCTCTCATTCCCACAGAACTTCCTATCTGTCCCCCAACTATGGAGTCTCCAATGACTAATGCTCTGTTCATCTCCCCCCTTCCCTTCTGAACAACAGGAAGAACCTCTGAGCCCCACTGCTTACCCCTGGTAACTCATCCCCCCAACAGTATCCAAAATAGTATATTTGTTATTGAGGGGCATAGCCACAGGGGTTCCCTGCATAGCCTGCTGGTTCCCTTTCCTCCCCTGACCGTAACCAATCTGCCTCTTTCTTGCACCTGAGGTGTGACAATCTCCCTGTAATTCCTCTCAATAACCTCTTCTGCCTCCCGAATGATCTGAAGTTCATCCAGCTCCAGTTCCCTAACATGATTTTCGAGGAGCCGGAGTTGGGTGCACTTCCCACAGGTGAAGTCAGCAAGGACATTCTGCAGGAGGAACATTCAACAACCCAACTGCCATTCCCACTATTCTAAATTCCCAAAGAGACTTCCCATCAGCTCCTTGGTTGACACTCTGCTCTTCCTGCTGCTGAAACAAAAATGGAAGGCCCCGACGCTCAAGGTAAGTTTTTAAAGCAGTGATTTGCCTTCCCATCAGCCCCCTGGTCGATGCTCCCCCTCTTCCAGCTGCTGAAACAAAAATATTATTATAAACTCAGGCAAGTGTCCTAAATTTACCTCCATGCATACTTCACTGCCTGCACTATTGTGTTCTTGGTGAGTTACTGAATTAATTTATAAAGCTGAGTTAAGCTACTTCACAGCTTCAAGGACAATGCTTCTCCTGCAGAGCTAAGTGAATTTTCTTGCCACTCCAGAGCCTGACAATGTGCTGTCAGCTATGCTAACACATCAGAGGAATTATGCCATTCATATGCCAACAGACTACACACTAGCAAGTAAAATAATTAGAATCATGGTGAGTTTCAAAAAGATCATACAGATGAACAATGTCATTTTCTTTTGCTAGTTTCTTGGTCTTTTCTGATTGGTGAGTCACTGACTAACAGTCAGCTTGTGGATCCATCACCTCTAACACTTTCGTTGACTTAGTTGAGGTCAGAATCTCAACATTCCTCCATTTCCCTTCACCATTTATTCCCTCACTCTTCTCAAGCCTTAGTGTCTTCCTTTGGCATAAGATGAAGGGTCTCTCCAGTCTTCCAGTACCTCATCATCATTTCTGAGGTAAGATTGTTTCCACAGTGGAGGACACCAAAGCCAAGTCTGGACACCTTCTGTGCTTAAGCCTGAATTCCCAGAATGCCCAATCTATGGTGGAGATTCAGCCTAATTTTCTGGCCTTCCAGATTGAAGTTTCAATTCCAAGCCTGGCTTTGGAGCTAGGAACAAGAAAGCAAAGAGCAAGGCTACAGCTGCTAGTCACAGATGTCTTTAGGCAGGGTTACAAATTCTCACCTGGAATCTCCAGGAATTAAAAATAAATCTTCAGATACTGCTGAGGGCATCTCTCAGAAAAGAAAATCTGTGAGTCATTTTAAGAAAGCATATTTTTGAAAAACAATTTCAACAGACATTTCTTGATTAGTTATAAATGTATTGCAGATGAGGAAATGACTGTTTAATGGACAGTCAAGACTGACTGAATTTGGTAATGCTGAGTTTTCAAATCTTCCAATTGAGTGATGGTGTGTCATCTAACATAGTATTATAGAAATGCTGTACAGTTCAAATAGAGGCCATTTGGTCCATTGAGTCTGCACTGATGCTCTGAAGAGAATCCCTTTCCACCTATCCCCATATTTACCATCGCTAACCCACCTAAACCTGCACATCCCTGGACACTACGGGGCAATTTAGCATTGCCAATCCACCTAACCTGCACATTTTTGGTACTATGGGAGGAAATCTATGCAGACACAGGGCAAACATGCTAACTTTACACAGACAGTCACCCAAGGCTAGATTCAAATCTGGGCTCCTGTGCTTTGAGGCAGTAGTGCTAACCACTGAGCCACCGTGCAGCCCCAGCCAATGATTAAAGTGTAGCAACAAATCCAGCTGGTCTCAGAAAATCACAAAATGAAACCCTCTGAAATACACTCAATTCAAGTTGCATTGGCGTTCCTGGCCACCAGCAAGACTGATTAGAACAGAAGTCAAAAGACTTTGGGACTCATTGATGCGCAAGGGTTGGAGTGAGAGTGAATATCACTAGCCATCTCGAAGCTGGACGATACTTACCAGAAACCATACCACCAATATTTTGGGGTTTGATGTCAAATTATATTTCCAAAAGTATTCCTTATTCATCAAATTTGTAAAGATATATTACTTAACAATTTAAAATCAACATAACATATAAACCACTGCATTTTTTCACACAGTGGTGAGGGTCTGCAATGTACTACCAAAGTGTATCGTGAAGGCAGGTTCAATTGAAGCATTTGAAAGGGAACAAGATAGTTATTTGAAAATGAAGCATGTGCAGGATTATGGGGGGAAGAAAACAGCAAGAGTTTGGAACATTTGGGGATCTGGCACAGGCAGAATGGATTGAATATTCACAGATTTTGTCAATTTTGGAGTTTCAGGGAGGAATTTGCATTTTTTGTCACATGATTCTGCACTACCCTCACTAATGTTATGAAGTTGAAGGCGTGTACTACACCTTTAAGAGAATGAATGTAGGTACCCGTCATGTGACTGACAGCAATCACAGAGTGTGCTGGAAAATTGAAAGATGTAACATATTCTGGTAACCTAGATGGCTCATTGTTTTCACAGCAGTTCAAATTTAACAGATCAGTTTAAATTATGCCCCAAGATACTAAAACCCAATCGAATTTGAATTTTACTGTTTTAACAATATCGAATCAATGAGACAATCCAAGGTTTTGGGGTATAAAAAATAGGCATTTTGGACTGTTAGATAGAGAAAGATACCTTCTGCCACTCACAGACTGCTATTCAAAACACTCTCTAAAAGATACCTTTTTCATATGAAAAATCTGTGCAGCAGAAGACCGAAGCTGACCAGGGCAATCTACAAACTGAGGAGAATTGACATCCGAAGACTACAACTGCTGTCTGGTTTTGAAAATTGATTTGCTGTAAATTTAATAGGGGCTTTATCAGATCCGCATATTGTTATAGAGAGGGAGGTAGATAACAAAGCTTTAAGACAAAGGAAGCTTAGAGTTGCAAATGGTTGTTGTTTAATGTTCACTTTTGGAGTTAAAGTGGAATTTAGATAATTCTCTGTCACTCATACGTTAACAGATTACAAAGCGAGATGAGCTTTTCTGTGTGTTTGGTTTAATGAGCAGAAAGGTTTACCACCGTCTCATAACACTAAGTATGTATTGTATTCCATTTCCATGGCATCACTCTCATCCAAGAGTGCTTAGAGTAGCAGAAGTGCTCACTGGTGACTGCACTTTACAGCATTCACACTGTGGGTTCCATGTTTAAAACCCAACTACAGACCAGTTCAAATTCTGCCAGCCTGGTCTAAAGTTGCCACTTAGGTCAGTGTGGTTTCCAGGTCCATAAAAACATGCAGCAATGCCTCAAGAAGGTCAAGAAGATTTTTGATCAGTAAGGGAATTCAGAGTTATGGGGAAAAGGCAGGAAAGTGGGGTTATCAGATCAACCATGATCTCATTGAAAAGTGGAGCAGACTTGATGGGCTGAATAGCCTACCTCTGCTCCTACATCTTTAGGTCTTATAATCTTAATGATCTGCTGTACTCCACAAGGGAAAGTGCCACCATCTACAAACACTGAACAAGAGTGGTTAGCACTGCTGCCTCGCAGCTCCAGGGATCAGGGTTCGATTCCACCCTTGGGTGATTGTCTGCATGAAGTTTGCACGTTCTCCCCATGTCTGTATTGATTTACTCTGGGTACTCCAGCTTCTTCCCACAGTCAAAAGATGTGCAGGTTAGGTGGATTGGCCATGTTAAATTGTCCATAGTGTCCAAGGGTATGTAGGTTAGATGGATTAGCCATGGGATGCTCTTTGGATGGCCCGTGTGGACTCGATGGGTTGAATGGGCTGCTTCAATGCTGTCGTGATTCTATAATTCTATGAAGAGTAGGCCACTCAGTCTTTTAAACCTGCTCCACAATTCAATAAGACCAAAGTTGAAACAAAAACAAATTGCTAGAGAGTAGTTCTGGCAGAATCTGTGGAGAGAGAAACAGAGTTAATGTTTCGAGTCCAGTGACTCTTCATCAGAGCTAATAGTAGCTGGGAACAGGTGGGCATATATTGGATTTGGGGTCGGTGGGTATGTTAAATTAGCAGATAGCTAGAGACAGACAGGGAAAGAAAAACAATTCCGCAAACAAGGAGATGGGTAATGGTATGCCAGGGAAGGAAAAAGCTGATAATGGGGACCATAAATTGGTGAAAATAGGTTGGCTGTGCTTAAAGCAGCTCCAATAATAACAGGGCCTAGAGTGTGATGGTGGGTAAAAAAAGGTATTCAGGCCCAAAATTATTGAACTCAGTATTGAGTCCCAAAGCTGCAGGATCCCCAAGTGGAAAAAGAGATGCTGTTCTTGCAGCTTGCACTGATCTCCACTGGAACACAGCAGCAAGCCTGAAAACACAGTGGTATGTCAAAGTGCAGGCAACTGGAAGCTAACGTCATTTTTGCAGACAGAACATAGATGTTCTGCAAAGAGGTAATCTAGTCTGCATTTTGTCTTCCCAATGTATAGGAGACTACATTGTGAGCAGCGAATATAATAGACTATATTGAATGAAGGGCTTCACCTGGAAGATGTGTCTGGAACCTTGGGTAGGGGGGAGGGAGGCGGTAAATGGGCAAGTGTTACATCTTTTGTGATTACATGGGGAGGTGGTGTGGGGAGGTGTTGGGAGTGAAGGATGAGAGACCAGGGTGTCCCAGAGAGAACGGTCCCTGTGGAATGCTGACAAAGGACAGGGGAATATGTATGTGATGGTAGTATCTGGCTAGAGCTGGTGGAAATGGCAGCTTATGATCCTAAAAATCAAATCATGGCTGATCTGACGTAACCTCAACTCTACATTCCTGCATATCTCCAGTAATCTCTCATCTCCTTGGCAAACACAAATCTATCTACTTTTGCCTTAAACATATTTAAAGATTCTGCATCCATTGCCTTTTGAGGAAGGAAATTACAAACACTTTGAGGGAAAAACAATTTCTCTTTGCTACCTCGTACTCAATCTAACCCTGGTTGTGCATCCTTCTCCAAAGACTCATCAACTCTACATTCTCAATGTTGCATGCACCACCTTCCCTCGATAGCCTTCACCCATCCCATTCCCCCATCATCACATCCTTAACCCTTCCTGCCTTTTGCATTTCCTACTCATTCTCTTGGGCACCTTGCAACCTTTCCTAACTGAGGATGGGCCAGCCCCTTGTCTGACCATAGTCCCCTTGGCTGGACTGAGTGGCTACTTCTCTAAGATTTTAAGACAAGACCATTCAGTTGAAACATAAGCAGTGCTGCCATGTACAGTAGGGCTGACATTGACGTAGCATGGTGCCATATACCAATACATCCCTTTCCTTGACTGATATATGTTGGTAACCAGGACAAGCTGCTTGGCTTCCTGTATGTTCTAAAAGGCAACTCAAGGCAAGGCAGAGATGCTGTGAGCATCCTAGTAAGAGAAAAGTGTGTGAGTGATAAGAGAGCAAGCCAAGAGCCCTAAGATGCACCTTGTGCTGATGCATGAGATGGGTGCGTGTTGCAGCATGCAATGTAATGTATCAGTGAGCTCAAGAGTGGTGTACCAAAGTGCTGAAAGCCTGTTTCCTGCACCTCGAAAATGAGTCAGAGATATGCCATTGTGAGATTGGTGACTTACCGGTACCAACCTCTATGGATGTTGGTCACTGTCCATGGAGCATCCTCTGAAATATTGGGGAATGTTTGATAAGACATGCCCAGAGAAGACACCTGTGTGCTCAAGCCATCAAATAACCACTCTGCCTTTCCAATCAGGGATTGGTGCTGTGTGATTTCTCTCTCTATTGCCAATGTCTATAGAAATTAGGTGATTTGAGGTAAAAATGAGATAGTAATCCAGGCCCCTCACTGCTCACTAGCAAAATTCTCATCTAATTATTAACACCTAAGCAGTAAATTGGACTTTCTTCCTCATTTTAATATCCTTGTCATATTTTGACAAATTGCTTGCCATTCCAAGTATCATGTCTTGGCTGGAAAATTCAGTCTGATGTGCTGGATGGCCTCCTTTGACACTGAAACAGTTCAGTGAGACTTTTCCCAGAGGCCCACTGTCAACTGGGTTTGATGCCAATTTATATTGCTGCAACATAAGCTGGTGAAAAGACCAAAATACCCTTCACAGGTTCAATGTAGAATAAAGTGGACCACTTTGTGAAAACACAGAAAGATATATAGGTCGCAAATATGGGGTTAGTGATACATTAGTGAATACAAAGAAGGCTTCGAAGCTCCTTGGATGCTGCCTGAACTGCTGTGTTCTTCCAGAATCTGGTTTTCAGCATCTGCAGTCATTGTTTTTACCTCGTTTTATTTCCATTGTATATCATAAACAGGTATATTTTAATCAATTCTTTTAATAAAATACTGCTATTGTAACCCTTTAGAATATGTCATTTAAGAAGCAGATTTCAAATGATAGACTTTTTTGTATACACAGGCAATTCTGCTCAAAGTGTTTTCTAGTACATGAGGTCATTTTGTTATCACTGTGAGAATGCTACAAGCAGACATCTAAATGACATGACTAATGGGTGCAGACAGAAGATTCAGGGAATGGGTGATTCTTGTATCATCGATCATTGAAATACAGGATCAACTGGTTGATAAAACATCAATAAAAGCTAGGCAATGTTTAGAATTAATATGTGCATCTTGCTTCAATTAACAGAATAAAATGTTTAGTTTGCTTATTTTGCCATTAAGGTGATGAGTAGAAGTCCTGGAAATTGGAAATAATCTGATTAACTTGCTGCATGCAGTAAACTGATAGTTTGTTTCACAGACAGGTTTAACCAGTGTGTTTGACCCTCATATCCAACACAGATAAAACAACAGTGGGTGAGGAAGGAATTGCAGAGATCTGGAATACTCCTTGTTCTAAGCATAACAGGCAGCAGTCTGGTCAGACAGAAATCTTCAATAAAGGGTAAGTAAGGTGACTGCCTGCAGTATGTATGCCTTGCAGTCGAGGTCATATGACTACAGCAGACCAGGAAGGACATTAGGATATGATTGCATTTCAATCCAGTATCACTCTTTTTATAAAGCAATATCATGAAAAATTGCTTGCGTTATCATGTACACTTTGAGTTATCTAATACCTGTACCAACACTACTGTTCTAACGCATTAGTAGTTTGTTATTCTCATCAGTTTGTTACCCTGCATATACGTTGCATGCATAAATTTTAACTCATGCAGGTTTCTTAATGGTATGCGTATGTATTGTTGGCTGTTCATCTAGGTAATGTCACTTCATTGTTTCTGGGTTATTTGTTGTTGCCATGGTACCTGTTGTTCCATTTCTATTAGTTTGCTGTGGGTCTCTGGGTCTGATGGTTGATCTGGGGTCTGTGCTGGTGATGTGGTTGTGTCTTCCTTGTCAGCTAACTACAGATGAAAATAAACTTCACCAAATGTGCTTAAGTGGCTGTGGTTACAATGGCATATGGTATTCACTTGACCACATACAATCAAGTTGAGAAATGTTCTTGCAGGTTGCTAACTGGGCTGACTCTTGTTTGGAGTATTGAAGGTTTATCCCTGACTAGCTGTCAAATGCTCAACTCTGGCAATGTTTTAGCAGTTTTGTCAAAATAAAACTTGACTTTCTGCTGTTTCACCTTGGTCTTGCCAACCATGCCTGTTACTACTTCTGCCTTCAACAGCTAATTTGCTACTGGAAGAACAATTTGTGTGTGGAATGGCTTTAGTCTTTGTGCTGGACTCCTCTCCATGCCTACATGAGGTATGTTACTCCCCTCGAGGATTACCTTGAATACCTCGATGCAGGATTTGTTTGATTTCTTCTCTTGCTGCCACCTTGGGCTTTCCATTTGACTGGGAATAGTGTGGAAATTTATATGTGGTGTTGAATTTCCCATTCATTTATGAAGCAAATGAATTCTTCACCGTGAAGTGAGGACATTGCCACTCACCACAATAACAGGAATGCAGTAGCAACTGAAGTGTGCTTTCAGGCATCTGACAATCTCAATGATGGTCATGGTCAGCATGTCCATCTCCCAGTCACCAGAACAGTACTCTAACAAGATAACCTGGAAGTATGAGGAGGTGTACTCCCAGTTTCATTTATTGCCTACAGGTCATCAGCAGCTCTTTAGTTAGCTCATATGGGTACTCATTACAGGCTCTGCACTGGCTGATGTCCTTGTTGTTGCTCATGTTTGGCCAGAAGACCTCATCTCTTGCCTTCCTCAGACTTGACTCAATTCAGTTGCTGGCATTGATACACATTGATACATCTCTTCTGTCAAAACCTTACAGGTAATGACTGTACAATATGCCATCTTAAGCTGTCAGTTCATCTCTATCTGCCCAATATGTTATAGATCATAGAGTCATACAGCATGGAAACAGACCCTTCGGTCCTATTAGTCCATGCCGACAATGTTCCCAAACTAAACTAGTCCCAGTTGTCTGTGTTTGGCTCATATCCCTCCAAAACTTTCTAATTCATGTACTTACCCAAATATCTTTTTTGTAAATATTTTTATTGAAAACATTTTTCCTACAAATTATAAAATTACAAAAATATGAAAATATAACATTATAACAACAAAAACAACAATAAACAATAAACCAATGATTACACTACTCTACAAAAGAACTCACAATTACAGTCATTACACATCAGTAAATAAATAAATAAATAACGCCACTTACAGTAACAAGACCTCAGCACTCAATCTTCAAGAGCATCAACTATTAAACTCACGTTTGCTTGAAATTCTTCCTGTCAGGACATAAGGCTTATTAAACCAAACCACCTTAGTTAGACAAAAGGCCTAATTAAAATGGTGGACAGATCTGCTTCCAAATAATTCAAAAAGGGCTGCCATGTCTTATAAACATTTTCCATTTTCTGGTGCACCATATCTGTAAGAATGTCCAAAGGAAGTGTCCCATAATTAACTTATGCCACACTGATAGACCTGGGGACTTCTCAGATACCCAACACATCAGACTGTTCTTGCTCACACAAAAAGTAAGAATGCTGAAAAGCTTTCTCCCATGTACACCTAAGGGAGATAAATTCGGCTAACCCAGGAGAAGAGAAACCGGGTCCACCTTGACTTTGGTCCCCAAGACCCTCTCTAATACTCTTGCCACAGCGTTCCAGTATGTACGGAGCCTGTGGCAGGACCACAAACAATGAGTGAGGGTAAAAACAAGGACTGCAGATGCTGGAAACCAGAGTCTAGATTAGAGTGATGCTAGAAAAGCACAGCAGGTCAGGCAGCAACCGAGGAGCAGGAAACTCGACGTTTCGGACAAAAGCCCTTCTTCAGGAATACTCGGGCAAAAGCCCTTCATCAATGAGTGAGGGTACCTGTATTTACTTTATATTTGGGGCACATTGAAGACGCACCCTGCTTAAACTTTGCAAGATGGTCTGGGGCCAGATAAGCCCGATGAAGAATCTTTAACTGAATAGCATGCGTCCCATTACAAGGAAATGTTCCTCACACTCTCACAAATGTCCTCCCAAGTTTCCGGAGTGATCTCCACCCCTAATTCTCTCTTTCAGACCTCCCATAATCTCTCAATGTCACCCGAGGAACCTCCCCTCAACAAATTATAGAGCGTACTCACTGAAAGAGTGCTCTTAGCCTGAAGCACCTTCTTTCCCATGTCAGATCTATAACACTCAGTCAAAAGTGTGGTCTCCTTTTGGATAAAATCTCTGATTTGAAAAAAATGCAAGAGGTCGCTGCTCGGTAATCCATACTTAGGAGTTATTTGATCAAATCGCATTAATGTTTCATCTTCAAACAGGTCACCCAAACAAGAGACTCCTCTGTCTACCCAGGACTTAAAATCGAAATTCGTTGTCCCTGGCCGGAAACCTGGCATGCCCAACTATGGGAGTATGGGAAGATGTTTTAAACATCTTACCTTCCATCTGTCTCATTACCCTCCACGCTTTGACAGTGTTAATAACTACTGGATTGTGGCAATGTTCTGCAACTATCCTCACTTTGTCCAGAAACAACAGGTTAGTAAGAGGACACTTTGCCTGGAAGGTTTCAATGTCCAACCATATCGATGCTGAGTCCTCACAGGCCCAATCAATTTCAAAAGATAAAAGGGAGCTCAATTGATATCTTCTGACATCTGGGAGATCCACACCTTCCAGCCCCTGGGACATTTTCAATTTTGTAAGCTTGATAAGAGGCACTTATGGCGCCAAATAAAAGAACTAAACCAACCATTTAATTTCCGAATTGTTTGTCTATGAAAAAGCAAGGGAAACATCCGCAGGCTGCATAATAAGCGAGGAAGAATATTCATTTTAATAACAGCAACTCGACCTAGCTATAATCTTGGAAGGACCACCTCTCTTTGAAGGTCTTGTCTAATCTTGTCAAACAAATGAACAAAATTATCCTTGAATAACTAGGGATAACAGAGAGGCCCAAAAAAAGAAGCCTCCCTGTGCCCACTTGAAGGATAACCCATCTTCAACGTTCGGTATTCCCCTAAGGCTCCCCATTGGCAGAGTCCGATTTTGAAAAATTGATCATGTAACCTGAGAAAAAGCCAAATGAATTAACATATTGTATCAACTGGGGCACCGAAACCGCCGGGTTCGAAAGAGAAATGAGAACATCATCCTCATATAATGTGATCTTTTGCATCTTTGACCCCACCTTTGGGGCAGCTATATTAGGGTCCCCACGAATGGCCTCTGCCAGCGGCTCAATCACCAATGTGAAGAGCAAAGGTGAGAGGGGACAGCCTTGCCGACTGCCCCTATCAATGTTAAAATTATCGGACCATATACCATTGGTGAGAACCGCTACCAAAGGACCACTGTAAAGGACCATTACCCACCGAATAAACACTTCACCTAGGCCAAACCGCTCCAGGGTATAAAAAAGATACGACTATTCCACCCGGTCAAATGCTTTCTTCGCGTCCAAGGAAACCATCAATCTGTGAACTGACCATTGCTGGCACGCTTCACTCATGTTAAACAGTCTCCTAACATTATTAGAGGATATGTGAGCCTTTATAAAGCCCGTCTGATCCTCCTTAACAATAGAGGGCAACACTCTTTCCAACCTCAATGCCAGAGTCTTTGATAAAATTTTAAAATCAGAGTTTAAAAGCAAGATGGGTCTTTAAGAAGTACAGTCTTCAGGGGCCTTCCATTTCTTGAGGATAAGAGAGATATTAGCTTCTCTCAAGATGGCAGGAGGTAATCCTGCCTATATGAATAGTTATACGTGTCTAGCACCGGTCCTGCCAGTATGTTTACAAATTCTTTATACAACTCACTGGGCAAGCCATCAGGGCCAGGCGCCTTTCCACTTTGAAGTTGTCTCATCGCCTCCTGTATCTCTTGGGCTGTTAACGGAGCACTAAGGAGACACACCAGGACGATCCAAATTCCTAAAAAAAAGACTCCATCTTTTCCCATCTGTCTTCACAGCAATCAGACTGGTAAAGTTCAGAGTAAAACCTCTAAACGCTTCATTGATCTTTTAGCATCATAAGTAAGAGTCCTATTCCCTTCCCTAATAGAAGCAATAGACTGGGAGGCATTCTTGTTCCTACCAAATATGCCAAATATTTACCCGGCATAACACAATGCTTAAACAGCCTCTGCTTCACAAAGGAAAGCTCCTTCCTTGCTCTATGCATTTAGAGTCATAGAGTCATAGAGATGTATAGCATGGAAACAGACCCTTCGGTCCAATCCGTCCATGCCGACTAGATATCCCAACCCAATCTAGTCCCACCTGCCAGCACCTGGCCCGTATCCCTCCAAACCCTTCCTATTCATATACCCATCCAAATGCCTCTTAAATGTTGCAATTGTACCAGCCTCCACCACATCCTCTGGCAGCTCATTCCATAAACGTACCACCGTCTGCATGAAAAAGTTGTCCCTTAGGTCTCATTTATATCTTTCTCCTCTCACCCTAAACTTATGCCCTCTAGTTCTGGACTCTCCGACCCCAGGGAAAAGACTTTGTTTATTTATCCTATCCATGCCCCTCATAATTTTGTAAACCTCTATAAGGTCACCCCTCAGCCTCCGACACTCCAGGGAAAACAGCCCCAGCCTGTTCAGCTTCTCCCTGTAGCTCAGATCCTCCAACCCTGGCAACATCCTTGTAAATCTTTTCTGAACCCTTTCAAGTTTCACAGTTTCACAACATCTTTCCGATAGGAAGGAGACCACAATTGCACGCAATATTCCAACAGTGGCCTAACCAATGTCCTGTACAGCCGCAACATAACCTCCCAACTCCTGCACTCAATACTCTGACTAATAAAGGAAAGCATACCAAACGCCGCCTTCACTATCCTATCTACCTGCGACTCCACTTTCAAGGAGCTATGAACCTGATTGCACTCCAAGGTCTCTTTGTTCAGCAACACTCCTTAGGACCTTACCATTAAGTGTATAAGTCCTGCTGAGAATTGCTTTCCCAAAATGCAGCACCTTGTATTTATCTGAATTAAACTCCATCTGCCATGATCAGCCCATTGGCCCATCTGGTCAAGATCCTGTTGTAATCTGAGGTAACCCTCTTCACTGTCCACTACACCTCCAATTTTGGTGTCATCTGCAAACTTACTAACTGCACCTCTTATTTATGTAAATGACAACAAGTAGAGGGCCCAACACCGATCCTTGTGGCACTCCACTGGTCACAGGCCTCCAGTCTGAAAAACAACCATCCACAACCACCTCTGTCGTCTACCTTTGAGCCAGTTCTGTATCCAAATAGTTAGTTCTCCCTGTATTCCATGAGATCTAACCTTGCTAATCAGTCTCCCATGGGGAACCTTGTCGAATGCCTTACTGAAGTCCATGTAGATCACACCTACTGCTCTGCCCTCATCAATCTTCTTTGTTACTTCTTCAAAAAACTCAATCAAGTTTGTGAGACATGATTTCCCACGCACAAAGCCATGTTGATTATCCTGAATCAGTCCTTGCCTTTCCAAATACATGTACATCCTGTCCCTCAGGATTCCCTCCAATAACTTGCCCACCACCGAGGTCAGGCTCACCGGTCTATAGTTCCCGGGCTTGTCTTTACCGCCCTTCTTAAACAGTGGCACCACGTTTGCCAACTTCCAGTCTTCCGGCACCTCACCTGTGAATATCGATGATACAAATATCCCAGCAAGAGGCCCAGCAAGCACTTCTCTAGCTTCCCACGGAGTTCTCGGGTACACCTGATCAGGACCTGGGGATTTATCCACCTTTAACCTTTTCAAGGCATCCAGCACTTCCTCCTCTGTAATCTGGACATTTTGCAAGATGTCACCATCTATTTCCCTACAGTCTATAACTTCCATATCCTTTTCCACAGTAAATACTGATGCAAAATATTCATTTAGTATCTCTCCATTTTCTGTGGCTCCACACAAAGGCCGCCTTGCTGATCTTTGAGGGGCCCTATTCTCTCCCCAGTTACCCCTTTGTTCTTAATATATTTGTAAAAACCCTTTGGATTCTCCTTAATTCTGTTTGCCAAAACTATCTCATCTCCCCATTTTGCCCTCCTGATTTCCCTCTTAAGTATACTCCTACTTTCTTAATACTCTTCTAAGGATTCACTCGATCTATCCTGTCTACAACTGACATATGCTTCCTTCTTTTTCTTAACCAAACCCTCAATTTCTTTAGTCATCCAGCATTCCCTATACCTACCAGCCTTCCCTTTCACCCTGACAGGAATATACTTTCTCTGGATTCTTGTTATCTCATTTCTGAACGCTTCCCATTTTCCAGCCGTCCCTTTACCTGCGAACATCTGCGTCCAATCAGCTTTCGAAAGTTCTTGCATAATACCGTCAAAATTGGCCTTTCTCCAATTTAGAACTTCAACTTTTAGATCTGGTCTATCCTTTTCCATCACTATTTTAAAACAAATAGAATTATGGTCGCTGGCCCCAAAGTGCTCCCCCACTGACACCTCAGTCACCTGCCCTGCCTTATTTCCCAAGAGTAGGTCAAGTTTTGCACCTTCTCTAGTAGGTACATCCACATACTGAATCAGAAAATTGTCTTGTACACACTTAAGAAATTCGTCTCCATCTAAACCTTTAACACTAGTTTGCATGGAGTTTAAGGTGGATCGGAGAGCTGTGATCCGCTGCAGCTTAGTCACTGACAATCTACTGTAATATGCCATCTCAGCTGCCTTCAGTCATGCCTCAAGCAGAAGTTGCTGCTCTCCCTTCTGTCACTTCAGGCTGGCAGAGTATGAGATAATTATCCCTCTCGCATAGGCCTTAGCAGTTTCCCAAAGAATGGATGGATTACTAGCTGTAGGACAAAGTGAGGACTGCAGATGCTGGAGATCAGAGTCGAGAATGTGGTGCTGGAAAAGCACAGCAGGTCATGCAGCATCCGAGGAGCAGGAGAATTGACGTTTCGGGCAGGAGCCCTTCATCAGGATTACTAGCTGTACCTGAGTTGGTGGCCCAAAAAGCTTCAAATTCGCAAGAGAAGTATCCTACAAACTTACTGTCCTTGAAGATGCAGGGATCCATTCGCCAGTGCCATGAGCCCATTGCATCACCTTAAACTTAACATTAAACACACCACTGCATGATCAGAGATGGCAATATTCCCAATCGAACAGGATACCACCAAATCTAAAAAAGCCATGGGAGTTAGGAAATAATAAATCCTTGTGTGGCATTTATGAAGATTGGAAAAGAATGTAAAATCACTGCCCATTGGGTGTAAATTATTCCAAACAACTACAAACCCCAGTTCCACACATAGATCATCCAACTGCTTAGATTGTGATGAAAGCTTTGAGGAGTCTTTGGGCATTCTATCCAGCACAGGATCCATAAGGCAATTAAATTCCCACCCCTCTCCCCCCAATAATAATATGCCACGATGCCAAGGCCTGCAGCTTAGATAGTGCATCATTCAGAAATCTAAAATTGTGGGCTGGAGGACAGTAGACCTTCAAAATAACATATTCCTCGCCATGTATAAGGGCATTAAGAATAACAAACCAACCCTACTCATCTTTAACACAATCTATTAAATTAAATGGGAGACCCTGCCGGATAAGTATTATCTCTCCTCTGCTCCTAGTACTAAAAGATGAGAAAAACACCCGGTCAAACCCACCCTGCTGTAACTTCAGGTGTTCCTTGTCATTAAAATGAGTCTCCTATAACAGGTCGACATCCACCCTCTCCTTTCTAAGGCTCGACAACATTTTTTTTTCTTTTAACTGGCGAGTGAATCCCTCTGATATTCCAGGTGCCCCATTTAAGAATGCTGCTAACCATGATCCTTTGCAATCACCTTTGCCTTGCCAAGAGGAAGAATTTGTCTTATGACATGCTGAGCATACTCAAAAGAAGATTCATAGAGTCTGTTTACAAAAGAAACCAAAAAAAAACTAATTACAAAACACAAAAGGCACTTAATGGGGGACTCTACTCCCTGTCCACAGAGGGCACTTACATTTCCCACATGCACCTCCATCCCCCGTTCCAGCTCGAGCCACACCCTAAACCCAAGCAATGGAAGAAACCAAACAAAGGACATTGTAATCACAAAGGTATAACAAAAACAGTGAGCACTCTGCCCACCCACCACAATACATGTATACCAATACCACTTCAGCTCGGAGAGAAAAAAAAACACCATCAACAGCTTCTTTGGGAAAAGAGTGAAAGTACAAGAAATAAAAGCAAGACAAAAAAAAAACCCAGACACCATTGTTCATGTCCATAAATACATCTACATTACTTTAAAGTGTTCAAGAAGCTTTTGGCTTGCTCCAAGGAATGAAACGACCACACAGTCTCCTCGTAAGTAATACAAAGCATCGCTGAGTATATCATTGAATATTGAATACCAAGGTCCTTTAACTTTCTCTTAACCTCAACAAAAGATTTCCTTTTATGGATCACTGCCACAGAAACCCAATGTGACTGTGTGGGTTTCCTCCGGGTGCTCCAGTTTCCTCCTAGTCCAAAGATGTGCAGGTCAGGTGAATTGGCCATGCTAAATTGCCCATATTGTTAGGTCCATTAGTCGGGGTAAATGTAGTTTCCAGGAATGGGTCTGGGTGGGTTACTCTTTGGAAGGTCGGTGTGACTTGTTGGGCTGAAGGACCTGTTTCCCTGCTGTAGGGGATCTAAGAAAAGTCCTGGAAAAACATTATCTTAGTTCTCTGATAGGTCTGGGCCTGCAGATCTCTCCCCAACCTTCTAGAAGTTTCCATGACTCTCTGCTTGTCCCTGTAGCATTGAAATCGTATCAGGACTGGGCAGGGATGCTGACCCTGACCGATCTGCACACCACAACCCGTGAGCTCTGTCAACTTTCACTCAGTCCGCCTCGGCATCCCAGCCAAGAAATTGTGGCAACCAGTCTTCAAAAAAACTTGCTGGCTGCCCACCTTCTACTCCCTTTGGCAGGCCAACGACCCGGATATTTTTCCTCCTACCTCTATTTTCCAGGTCATCACCTTGCTCAGTCAGGGCCCGAACCAAGGGCCTGGATCCGCCCCGCTGAGGACACAACCTCAGTCTCTGATGCTACAGTCCAGTGCTCAACCTCTTCAACTCGCTTCCTGAGACCTTCCAACTCCTTCTCATGTTTTTGCAGCATGGTTGAGATGGGCTCCAGTTGATTACGAGTTTCTTCCCTCATCTCCTGGAGCAGCTGTTGGATCACTCCGAGTTTCTCCAGGAAGATCTGCTGCGCAGGCATTTCTTTCAATTGCAGTCTTGGGCCCGTCTGCTGTTTTTGAGTGTCCCAAGTGTTGAGACTTGGCTGTTTGCTTCCCCTTAGTCATTCTCGCACACTCGAAAAGGGATTTAAATGGTTGTTTTACTGTTAACAATAATTATTTCCAAAAAAGCTAAGGTGGCGGGTGAAAACATATTACTACCTTGGGTTGGGGTGCAGAGCTCAGTAAGGCTGATCTATTCAGATCGCTGCCATCTTGAATCCCCATCCAAATATCTTGTAAATGTTGTACCTGTACCTGCATCCACCACTTCCTCTGGTAGTTCAATCCACATACAAACCACTCTCTGTGTAAAAAAGTTGCCCCTCTGTGTAAAGAGTTGGGATGTCCTCTTTAAAACTTTCTCCTCTCATCTTAAAAATATGCCCCCTTGTTTTGAACTCCCCTACCCTAGGGAAAAGACCCTTTCTATTCACTTTATCTATGCCCCTCATGATCTTATAAATCATGAAAAGGTCACCCCTCAACCTCCTATGCTCCAGTGATAAAAGTCCCAGCCTATCAAGCCTATTTTTATAGGCTCAAACTCTCCATTTCCAGCAACATCCTGTTAAATATTTTTTGGAACCTTCTCCAATTCAATAATATCCTTCTGGTGGCAGGGCGACCAGACTGCACACAGCACTCCAGAAGAGGCCTCATTAATGTTCTGTACAACCTTAATATGACATCCCAACCCCTATTTTCAAAGGTCTGAGCAATGAAGGCAAGCGTGCCAAATGTCTTCAGAATGACCTTGTCTATCTGTGATGCAAATTTCAAAGAATTATGTACCTGAACCCCTTGGTTTCTCTGTTCTACAACACTACGCAGAGCCCTACCATTAATTGTATAAGCCCTGTCATTATTTATTTAATCATAATGCAATACTTCACATTTATCCAAATTAAACTCCATTTGCCACTCCTCAGCCTATTGACCCAATTGATCAAGACCTCTTGGTAATCTGAGATAATCTTCTTCACTGTTGACTATAGCATCAATTCTGGTAATATCTGCAAATTTATTACTTATGACCCCTATATTCTCATTCAACTCATTTACAAAAATGCCAAACAAAAGTGGACCCAGTATTGAATCCTTTGGAACATAGCTATTCAAGGCTTCCAGTTCAAGAAACAATCATCTGCCACCATCATCTCCTACAGTCAAGCCAATTTTGTATTCTTATACATTTTCATTTTCATTTTCATTTTGGTTGGTCACAAGCCAGGGAAAACCCCATTAATGGGCATCTTTGATCGTTTCAGAGATCTTTTGAGCACATTCCTAAAGCTGATTCTCGTGCTTCTCCGTGGAACATTTTTGCTATATCTGAGTTCAAAGTAGAGTTCAAATTAGTTGTTTTGGGAGTCTGATGTCAGGAATACAAATGACATGCCCTACCTAGTACAACTGAGTGATTTTCACCATCATACCTCGCATATTCGTATTGGAGAGAATAACATCCAATGATTATCTTTGTTCCCATCAGATTTGGAGAACCTTGTGAAGCCATTACAGGCAGCACTTCTAATGCTTCAAGGTGCCTGTTCATGTTGTGACTGCATATCTCATGTACATTTGCAAACTCAGAAAGGGTCCAAGGGTGCCTCTTTTAGGCTGGAAGAGTGCCCAGTCTACCTTAGTTTATTTTTATTCAGAAGTTTGAGCAACAGGTGAAGCTTGCTGTTTCACTATGTAGCAAGTGGTGTTCATCATAAGCAGGCTGCTCCTGTCAAGCCAAAAAATATGTTCGGTCTGTCCAAAGAAGGATCACATTGGACTCAAACAGTTAACTCTGTTTATCTCTCCACAGATGTTGCCAGCCCTGCTGAGCTTTCCTAGCACATTCTGCTTTTATTTTAAATTTCAGGTTAGCCAACTGTGCTGAAAACTGTGTGCATCTCTGCCATCTTCCTTGATGGGCTTACAGTGTGCAGAATGGCATTACAACACAATGCAACTAAAGTCATGGTCTCTTTTGTAACTGCCAACAGGAAGTCCTATCAATTTACTTTGGTAAGGTTAGCAAATTCAACATAGAGCATGAATTGTACCAAAGTCCTTCTGATCTCTGAAAATGGACAGTCTTTTTGAGGTGATTTCATAAACACCTTTGACTCTTTATAAACTGACACCAGATCAGTTTTCTTTCCATTGAAAACTGGCTCCATTCATTGCCTATTACCTATACAAAATCTTTGTCCTAGGGACAGCAAGTGATCAGATTCCCGGTCACTCCTGCTTACCAGTTCACTCACTGAAAATCAAGCCCTTGACTGGAAGAAGAAATATGAAACATCTGTGACTTCCTTTAACACACAGATCATGTTATCATTATTGTGTCTCTGTTGAGAAATCTAGGTAAATGGCCAAATTCAATAGTTCAGGTCAACAGCAAAGTTGAAAGGAGTTAGGCAAATGACAAGTTCTCTTCCTGTGTCAAGATGCATGTCTGATCATTGTGGATTTCCTATGGCTCCAGATTATTTCTTCAGATTAAGAGTCTTTTTTACTCTGATGCAGCTTTCCTGCGCATGAATACTCAGACCATATGTTCATTTCAGGCTTGCCTAGCTGGTCCTCGGGGGAGCAACTAAAGTATCATAAGTTTCATTGGCATTGTTGTTAATATAGTGGTTGTGACTGAAACAGGCTGTCAGAACTCAAGAATCAAGAGAGCTGGAGTTCAAAGCCAAGACAACTGGCAGGTGACAGGTGTTTGTGACCACAGCCTATTTGAAAGGTGATCTCAAAGGACTTTGCATTTTGTGTAAAGGTTTCCTGAAACAGCTGTTAAAGAGGTTAGTTCAATTTGAGAAGCATATTTGTATTCCTTTTTACCTTGTCTATCATTTTTCATCTAATTCATACTAACTTTACCCACAAGTACAAACAGGGCTTTGCAATGATGAGCACTGTGGTCTTTCACTTCTGACTGCTCTCTCAAGCCACATCATATTATGAACCGTATTGTAATGTGGATTGCAATCTTAGACCCAATAAATAATACTCATGAAGAATAATTTTTGGAATTAGTTGTCTCCTTTAGGTGGACATTCCAGATTGATACCTGTTTCCACTTGAATGTGGTTGTTTCCTTCTTCAACAATTAGCTACAAGCAAGTGTTAGCAAGCCAACAACACCATCACTAATGAACGTGTTATTAATAACTACCAGGTTGACATTGTTTACACAATCCAGATCCATAAGCCAATGGTGTTACCACAGGATGTGAAAATCTGCACTCTCCATTGTTTCTCCGATGAAATCAATAACTAATTGGCATGAGGAGGCAATGGCCTAGACATATTATCCCTGGGCTGTTCATCCAAAGACCCAGGTATTGTTCTGGGGACCCAGGTTTGAATCCCAGCATGACAGATGGTGGAATTTGAATTCAATAAAAAATCTGGAATTAAGAATCCAATTGTGACCATGAATCCATTGTCATTTGTTGAGGGGAAAGCCCATCTGGTTCACTAATGTCTTTTAAGGAAGGAATCTGCCATGCTTACCTGACTTACAGCAATGTGGTTGACTCTTAACTGCCCTTGGGATGGGCAATAAATGCTGGCCTCGACAGTGATGTTCTCATCCGTTGAATGAATAAAAAATTTAAAAAGGAGCAGCAACAGCATGCAGCCTTGCCACATTCTTCCGATGAAGTGGAAGGGGTCTGTGGTGCCTTCACTGGTTAGGACACCAAGTAAGGCTTTGAAGATGTTGATTATATTACTCCAGGTGTCATCCTGTCTCACAATGCACTGCAGTAACTGCCAATGGATACTGACGAAAGCCTTCTTGAAAAAAATAATGTTGATAACAATGGGCTTCTGATACTCAAGGTAAGCAATACCAAATTAAAGGAAAATTAACATTTATGGAAGGAAAGTGTAATTGATTGGCAAGTGGACTCTGACTGATGGAGGCATTGTCACTGAAAATGTACAAGTTAATAACCATTGATAATTAACCGCCAAGATAAAAACAATGACTGCAGATGCTGGAAACCAGAGTCTAGATTAGAGTGGTGCTGGAAAAGCACAGCAGTTCAGGCAGCATCCGAAGAGCAGTAAAATCGACGTTTTGGGCAAAAGCCCTTCATCAGGAATATAGGCAGAGAGCCTGAAGGGTGTCTTGGCTTTGAACTCCAGCTCTCTTGATTCTTGAATTCTGACAGCCTGTTTCATTCACAACCACTATATTAACAGCAATGTCAATTAAACTTATGATACTTTAGTTGCTCCCCCGAAGACCAGCTAGGCAAGCCTGAAATGAACATATGGTCTGAGTATTCATGCGCAGGAAAGCTGCATCAGAGTGGAGAGATAAGTGAGAGGAGGGTAGGGGTGGGGAGAAAGTAGCATAGAGCACAATAGGGAGTGGGGGAGGGGATGAAGGTGATAGGTCAGGGGGGAGAGTGGAGTGGATAGGCAGGTAGGACAAGTCCGGACAAGTCATGGGGACAGTGCTGAGCTGGAAGTTTGGAACTGGGGTGAGGTGGGGGAAGGGGAAATGAGGAAACTGTTGAAGTCCACATTAATGCCCTGGGGTTTGAAGTGTTCTGAGGCAGAAGATGAGGCGTTCTTCCTCCAGGCATCTGGTGGTGAGGGAGCGGCGGTGAAGGAGGCCCAGGACCTCCATGTCCTGGGACGGGGAATTGAAATATTGGGCCACAGGGCGATGTGGTTGATTGGTCCCAAAGATGTTCCCTAAAACGCTCTGCTGGGAGGCATCCAGTCTCCCAAAGTAGAAGAGACCGCATCGAGAGCAACGGATACAATAAATGTTATTGGTGGATGTGCAGGTAAAACTTTGATGGATGTGGAAGGCTACTTTAGTGCCTTGGATAGAGTTGAGGGAGGAGGTGTGTGCACAGGTTTTGCAATTCCTGCGGTGGCAGGGGAAGGTGCCAGGATGAAAGAGTGGGTTGTAGGGGGTAGGTAGTCACGGAGGGAACGGTCTTTGTGGAAGGCGGAAAGGGGTGGGGAGAGAAATATATCCCTGGTGGTGAGGTCCATTTGGAGATGGCGGAAATGTCAGCGGATGATTTGGTTTATGCGAAAGTTGGTAGGGTGGAAGGTGAGCACCAGGGGCGCTCTATCCTTGTTACGGTTGGAGGGGTGGGGTCTGAGGGCGGACGTGTGGGATGTGGACGAGATGCGTTGGAGGGCATCTTTAACCACGTGGGAAGGGAAATTGCGGTCTCTAAAGAAGGAGGCCATCTGGTGTGTTCTGTGGTGGAACTGGTCCTCCTGGGAGCAGATACGGCGGAGGCGGAGGAATTGGGAATACAGAATGGCATTTTTGCAGGAGGTAGGGGGGAAGAGGTGTAATCCCAGTATCTGTAGGAGTTGGTGGGTTTGTAAAAAATGTCGGTGTCAAGTCGGTCGTCATTAATGGAGATGGAGAGGTCCAGGAAGGGGAGGGAGGTGTCAGAGATGGGTCCAGGTAAATTTAAGGTCAGGGTGGAATTTTATTTTTAGATTAGATTAGATTACTTACAGTGTGGAAACAGGCCCTTCGGCCCAACAAGTCCACACCACCCCGCCGAAGTGCAACCCACCCACACCCCTACATTTACCCCTTACCTAACACTTCGGGCAATTTAGCATGGCCAATTCACCTGACGTGCACATCTTTGGACTGTGGGAGGAAACCAGAGCACCCGGAGGAAACCCACTCTGACACGGGGAGAACGTGCAAACTCCACACAGTCAGTCGCCTGAGGCGGGAATTGAACCCGGGTCTCTGGCGCTGAGAGGCAGCAGTGCTAACCACTGTGCCGCCGTGCCGCCTGCATGTGTTGGTGAAGTTGATGAATTGCTCAACCTCCTCGCGGGAGCACGAGGTGGCACCAATGCAGTCATCAATGTAGCGGAGGAAGAGGTGGGGAGTGGTGCCGGTGTAATTACGGAAAATGGACTGTTCTACGTAGTCAACAAAGAGACAGGCATAGCTGGGGCCCATACTGGTGCGCATGGCTACCCCTTTGGTCTGGAGGAAGTGGGAGGATTCGAAAGAGAAATTGTTAAGGGTGAGGACCAGTTCGGCCAAACGAATGAGAGTGTCGGTGGAAGGGTACTGTTGGGGACGTTGGGAGAGGAAAAAATGGAGGGCTTGGAGGCCCTGATCATGGCGGGTGGAGGTGTAGAGGGATTGGATATCCATGGTGAAGATGAGGTGTTGGGGGCCGGGGAAATGGAAGTCTTGGAGGAGGTGGAGGACGTGGGTGGTGTCTCGAACGCATGTGGGGAGCTCCTGGACTGGGTGGATAGGACAGTGTCGAGGTAGATAGAAATGAGTTAACTGCCAAACTTTATAAGAGCCCACTTGCCAGCCAATCAACACACTTCTCTCATAAATATTGTTTTCCCTTTATTTTGGCATTTTTGCAAATTGTCCCAAATGAGGGCTTCAACAAAATCTGCATTTTTCAGCACTACAGAGGATCCTCGATTATCCGAGTATCAATTACCTGAATATCGGATTATCTGAAGAAGATGTCGAGGTCCCGATAGAAACATTACATCAAAGACGTGTTTCCAACACTGATCGCATCTTTTGTTTACAGTGATTAAAAGCGAACTAGAATTACTGAAAAGCTGCCGAGAACAGTCCTGGACTGATGGGAGCCCAGGCACATTCTCCAAATGACTGACCTCCCATGCTCTCTCTCTCCTCACACACTTTCCCTGGAGTTCTACACAGGCATGTACCCTAAACCCCCCTTCCCCAGATAATCTGTCCAACATTACAGGGCAAAGGTGGAACCTGTCAAAAACTTGCAGTAAAATGTTGGGTGTGGCTGTGTGTGTGTGTGTGTGTGTGTATATCCTATTTTGAGACTCACTGCCAAAGGCAGCAGCAGTCTTGTTGTTGGTGTCCAGTCCGGCTACCCCAGAGAGGGGGCAAGGGTGGACTGGTTGGGACATGGGGGGTGCATGGGGTCTGGGCGGGGGTGGACAGGAGTGGGGGGGTGTTGGACAGGGTGCGTGGGGAGGAAAGGAGCAGCTTTGGATGGGTTTGGAGGATGGGAGAAAGGGGGATGGGGGAAGGGGAGTGGTGTTGGGGGGGGAAGGGATCAGTGTTGGACAGGGTTGGGGAGCGGGAGCGCAGTGTTGGACAGGGTTGGGGAGCTGGCGGGGGGCAGTGTGGGGAGGTGGGGACAGGCGGGAGGCTCGGAAACAGTATACTGCTGCCTTGTATCCTGAACGGGGAGCAGACTTAACAGAAAACTCCAAGCTCCAGAGGAAAGGCATTGAATCAATTAACCGAATAATCAATTATCCGAACGATATAGTGCCCGCCCATCTCATCTGGATAATCAAGGTTCCTCTGTACTCAAAGATTTATTCAGATACCAAGGCTAACTCTACTTTCTCTTTTACCTTTTATTCTCCAACAATGGAGGAAGATGGGAGTGTTAGTTTTATATCTCAGCCAACAATGCTATCTGGTTGTATAAGAAATGGTTTATTGAGTTTGTTAATTAGACAAAGAAAATATACAACAGTGATAGATGAGAAAGTTTTATACATCCAAAATTATTCTTTGGAATGGAGGAGAAGAGGAAGTGGTTTTGAAATGTGGGAGTGTGCAGCTCTGATGTTGTGCGGTCTTTGGTGGTAACAGTCTTAGTTCTTCCCTTGGGCAGATGTAAGAGAGCTCCTGGTCTTCTCCCAAGAGGATGGTGGCTCATTCCTTTGGCTTTTCTCTCTATCGCTGTTGATAGACCTTACTTTGGAGTTCGCCATCTTTGCTGCATCAATAGGTTAGAGTCATAGAGATGTACAGCACAGAAACAGACCCTTCGGTCAAACTCATCCATGCCTACCAGATATGCTAACCTAATCTAGACCCATTTGCCAACACTTGGTCCATAACCCTCTAAACCCTACCTATTCACATACCCTTCCAGATATCTTTTAAATGTTGTAATTGTACCAGCCCTACCACTGCCTAATTCTGTACATGCACCACCCTCTGAGCTCCCTTTTAATTTTTTCCCTTCTCACCCTAAACTTATGCCCTCTTGTGCTGGACTCCCCCACCGCAGGGAAAAGACCTTATCTATTTACCCTATCCATGCGCCGCATGATTTTATAAACCTATATAAGGTCACTCTTCAGCCTCCGATGCTCCACGGAAAACAGCCCCAGCCTATTCAGCCTCTTCCTATAGATTAACTCTTCCATCCCTGGCAACATTCTTGTAATTCTTTTCTGAACCCTCTTAACTTTTACAACATCCTTCTGATAGGAAGAAGACAAGAATTGCACACAACATACAATATTCTAAAAGTGGCCTACGCAATGTCTTGTACAGCTGCAACATGACCTCTTCACTCCTATACTCAATACTCTGACCAATAAAGGAAAGCATACTAAACACCTTCTTCACTTCCAATCTACCTGTGACTCTACTTTCAAGGAACTATGAACCTGCACTCCAAGGACCCTTTGTCCAGCAACATTCTCCAGCACCTTACCATTAAATGTAACAGTCCTTCTCTGATTTGCCTTTCCAAAATGCAGCACTTCACATTTATCCAAATTAAACTCCATCTGCCACTCCTCAGCCCATTGGCCCATCTGATCAAGATCCCATTGTAACCTTCTTCACTGTCCACTACACCTCCAATTTTGGTGTCATCTGCAAACTTACTAACTATACCTCCTATGTTTACATTCAAATCATTTATATAAATGATGAAAAGCAATGGACCCAGCTCCGAACCTTGCGGCACACCTTTAAACCCTCTTGGACAATGACCACATGATATCAGGATAACCATTGTCCCCTTGCCCACCTACATTTTAAAGTTAGTTTTCATTCCTTCTAAGACATTAAAAATATAGCAGTGTGACACCTGATAATCTTTTGTTTATATTTTGTGGAAGGTCAGTTATTTCTATAATAGTGAAATGAAGTCTCATGAGGCACAGAAAATATTAAATAAGGAATGAGAACAGAACCTCAGTTTTAAAGGGGAGCCCAATTTCAAACAGGCATTAAAGTTATTACTGTAACATCAGTGTGTTGAAGCATTACAAAGCATATCATATCATTCTATCTCTTGTTTCCTGCAGCATAATGTCAACTACCCATTAGACAAGAGGGTCTAATGTCAACTACCCATCAGCCCACATATGGTGGTAGTTCCCTGACAGGTTGATCAGTACACTAAGCAATTGCTGGGGTGCAGAAAACATTTCAGCACAGCCAAAGGTTGAGTTTGTCCTATCTCAATATGTGCCATCCAGTGCGTGTTGGTTCTTGGAAAGGTAGAATCAAGTTACAGTCGACCTTTGGGTAATTTGTCCCACATCTGGTTATTTAACGGAAGAGCCATAATCTGCTGGACATTATGATCAAATAAGAGACGGTCAAAGTTGAAGACATAAAAGGAAAGCTAAACAAAATTAGATTTTCACAGAGCAATGCAGATCATTAATGCCATGTTGTGTGCATTTATTTACAGAAAAGTTAAATAGCAAGAGTAAAAGAAAGGAAAATGATCCTGTACCCCAATCATCTCCAATGCAGCAATGTCAATAATGCGAATGGTAGTGTTTCCATTGGAATGAGAGCAACATTGCTGCATTACCACTGGCTCTTAAGATCTCTCCTTTTCTCTGTGGGAGCTTGTCCTTCCGGAGTTGAGGTCTATGGCTGTGAAATTGCTGCGAAGATGTGTGAGGCAGTCAGAAAAGTGCACATGCTGAAAGAAAGACCGAGCAAGTAAAGTGTGAAAGAACTTAATAAAAATGTGTGACTCAATGCAGTGCAAACAAAATAAAAGCAGGTTGCTGTATGAGTGCTAACACTTAAGTGTCCAATTTTGCAACTGGGGACAGAAGGATGAGCTGTGTCAGGATAGTGATATTGCAGGATCTGCACTCATACTGAGAGTTGTGAAAAGGAGTCTTAATTTGGCAGTTGTTAGAATCATTATATTTCTTCCTTGGATGCTACACATATCCTGGCAAAGATATTGCTGGCAATGATTTGCTCACTGCACCCCCATGCTGACTTATTTGGCACAGCATCCATCTGTCATCTGAGAACAACGTATATCCTGGCTGAAGTCATCACTTATGTCTGGAGCTCCTAAAGATTTCATCATTTGTTACCTATTTGACTGTCAGCCTTTTCTCTACCAATTCTGATGTTTTGGGAAAGAAAACAAATTTCTGGAACAATCCATCAGGTCTGGCAGCATCTGTGGAGAGAGAAATAGGATTAACATTTTAGGTCCAATGACCTTTCTTCAGAACATTGAAACTGAAATATTAACTCTGCTTTCTATCTGTACAGATGCTGCCAGACCTCCTGAGTTTCTCCAGCAATTTCTGTTCTTGTTTCAGATTTCCAGCATTCACAGTTCTTTTTTTTTGTTTAGTCCAATATTTTGGAACAGGTAAAGAAAGGATTGAAAGTAAACTATGATTTTTATTTGCTCGACTCTCTTTCTCTTACCTTGCTCCTATTAAATTGATCATGAATTCCTGGAGACTTACTGGAAAAGGTTGGAGAACTGGAGAATCGACTCCTGTAGTTGTTAGCCCTGATATGATCAATAAGCTCCTTTGGAGCAGTGTTTATAAAACAGGATGTCCAGCAATGTTGTTTCGGGAAAAAAAATACTACTTGCACACGCAAAGAATGGAAACCTCAACTCCCAGTTATGAGGAGATGTTGGCTTGTTTTATACAGTAACAAGTCCAACACATTGCCCTGCATCTGAGCAATGAGCTTTCTGCAGGTGACACATTTAGGGCTGACAAGCCATTATACAAATATGAAAGAGGCCTAATCGCAAAAAAAACCAAACAGGCCTCCCATTGTTAACACTGGGCACCAGGAGCCATTTCCTTGCCCAGCTCACTTTACACATGAAAGTCAGCTCAAGTTCTTTCTATATTAGCACCAGTGCACAACAGGGTTTCCAGATTCATTTTCCAGGCTTCATTTGAATTCATTTTGCATATTATAAGAAACAAGTAGTGTCAGTGAACAGGAGCAGCGAATCAATTCTACTGCCTCTCACTCCATTATCTCTTGCTGGCTGTAAGTTGGCTAATTTTAATTAACAACGCTATCATGACCTACAAGTATTACCAACATTGGTGTATTGAAAATAGGAGCAGGAGTAGGCCATTCAACCCTTTGAGCAGAATTCACTGAAAACCTTTAACGTTTCTAGAACTGTAATATGTAATGGGAATTCTAGCTCTGAAGGCTGTACAACATTATCAAAAAAAGACCAGGGATAGCAGTGCAAGCTCACACTTCATGCTGACTCACACTGACACCAGTGGGGAAGTCAGCAATGGGAAGCACAGGCACATTTGGAGTTTTCATTAAAATAATGGTTGCAATAAAGTTGTTGCACAGACAGGATTTGGAATTAGTTTCCCCTTGAGGCACTACCAAGGGCTTGGGGAGTTGTTGAGTGTAGAGAAGCCTCTATAAATGATGGCACTGAATAGCTAGCCCAGATTATTATATCATACAGGGATAGGACACTTTCCTTTTGCAACAGAATGTATGAAGCCAGGTTTAATTGTTCTGCTTAGAGTGGAGAAGACTATGCAAGATTTAATAGAGATGCTCTGACAGTATGGAGTAATCACATCCATTTTAACAAGGGCTATTCACCAAAGGACACAGATTTAAGATAATTGGCAAGAGTGCCAAGGGGGGAGCAGACAATATTTTTCCTATTTGACGAAGCGAGTAGTTATGATCTAAAATGCGCTGCCCAAAGACAGATTTAACAGCAAAAGGAAATCAGATACATACTCGGAAAGAAAATATTTACAAGGCCACAGAGAAGGAGCAGGACGAATGGAACTAATTGGCTAGCTCTCCCAAAAGAGCCAGTTCAGGCATGTCAGAATGAACAGTCTCCTTCTGTGCTGTTTAAACCTAAGAACAACAAGTAACATTAAATACCACAAAATAAAACCAAACCCTAGGTTAATCATCACTAACTCGACATGAGGCATTTTACAAATTTCACAGAAGCATGGACAAATCAATAAAGGAAATTCATTGAGTCTTTGAAAGAGTTTCAACGTGATTTGACCATTAATTAGATACAATAATGTTAATCGAACAGAGCTCTTCTGACCAATCATGTATTTCTTTGTAAGCTCAAACAATGTTTAGGTTGTGGTGGCATTCTTTTTTCTGAGTCAAAAGGTTCTAGGTTCAAGTACCATTCCAGAGTGTATAAAGTCAAGGGTGGCACTCCTGTTTTAGTTCTGAAAGAGTGCTGCATTGTCTGAACTTTTCAGATGAAACTCAGGTATCATATACCTTCTCAGGTCGCCATAAATGATTCAAGGGAACAATTTGCAGGAAGATCTGAGGAGTTCTCTGCACTGTCCTAGTTAATATCTACCCTTCAACCAATATCACTAAACAGATTATATGGTCAGTTGCTTATTCCTGATTTGCTGTGCACAAATTAGCTGCCACTTTTCCTGCATTACAACAGTGATTACATTTCAAGATAATTTGTTGATCGTAAAGTGTTTTGGGATATTCTGATGTCATTAAATATGCTATATTAATGCCAAACTATCTTTTTAATGAAGGTGATGTGAACTATTAAGGCACTGTAAACATGATCACATATTTTAGACTGCCAGCCTATACTAGCAATTATTACTTACCCAGGAACAGACTCCTAAAATATCTTGAAAAATCTACATTAAATTTAAGTAATGTATATGCTGAAAGAGACTGGGGAGCAAATTTAGCACAGGGTAATCTAATTCACAGATTGAAAAGAAAATACTATATTACATGAATTACGCTCCTGCAGTTTATAATGATCTCTCATTCCCTGATCAGAATGGAGCATTGCAATCATGCTATCCTTTATTACTAGCATCTTTCCCTCAGTATGTGTTACTGGGATACTTACCATCGTGAGCCATGTAGCTCAATACAATTCTCCCAAACCGACCCTGCCGCATCTAACATGGTAGACACTTACTTATTTTTATTGGTTTACTAATGGCAGGAATAGATCTCCCTGATGGATCAGTTGATAAAAAAAAAACACAGACCTGAAGAGACCTTTGAGATGATGGTTTCTATTTCTTGTTGGAGTTGAGAAAGCTGATCTCAATCACAGTGGTGGCTAAAAACCATTCTGGGACAGGTTAGAGTCATAGAGTCATCCAGTACAGAAATAAATCCTTCAGTCCAACTTGTCTGCAGTGATCAGACATCCCAAACTGACCTAGTCCCATTCTCCACAGTATACACTGACCCAAAATATTTGTTTTGTGTCTCAGCCATCTCCTGTGGTTTCAAACATAGACAGCCATGTTGATCATTATTCTTAATGTTTACTAATAATTAGCAATGTCTTCAATTAATCTGCACGTTGAGATACACCTAACCTTATCTTTTGTACGTGGTCGTAGAGCAGTGTAGATTAGATTAGGTTAGATTCCCTGCAGTATGGAAACAGGCCCTTCGGCCAACAGTCCACACCGACCTTCCGAAGAGTAACCCACCCAGACCCATTCCCCTATCCTATATTTACCCCAGACTAATGCACCTAATACTATGAGCAATTTAGCATGGCAAGTTTACCTGATCTGCACATCTTTGGATTGTAGGAAGAAACCGGAGCACCCGGAGGAAACCCATGAATCGAACCCAGATCCCTGGCACTGTGAGGCAGCAGTGCTAACCACTGAGTCACCATGCCACCCCAGTGCAATCCCACTGCAATCAAGCTGAACTGCAAAATGATAAATCATGAGCCAATCTTAATTATTCCTTGCACATTCTATTTCCAGTCTTCATCACATTGTCACAATATGATTTCCTCATCAGAGAGTGGTAGAATTAGACCATCAGACATCAATACGCAAAGCATAACTTCTGCATGCTTGTACTCCAGTCCTTTAAATAGAAAGGTCAGCTATTACAGTAGCTTTCTTGATTATTTTCTGCACTATCCAGAAACATTACCAATACACCAGCACTTCCCCACATGAAATGCAGTTAATTAGGAAAGTTACTGATGGTTATTGACCAATAGAACAATCCCCAAAGCAAGTCACCAACCTGAGGAGGAGACAGCGATTTGAAGCAGATGGTGCATTGTACCTCCATCTCTGACATCACAATGGAACTATATGGATTATTATTATCTGCCACATAGCATTTGCAAAGTTATTCCCCTTAGCATAATGATCATTTGTATGAATTGACTCTTTGTATTTCAAAGTGGTTTATGTTGTGGAGAAAGTCATTTCTGATTGTTTCTGGAAGAGTATTTCATATTAAGGAAACTTTTTTTGAAATGCAGGGGGCATAGGTGCTAATAACATAACTAATTCCTTACACATCAATTTTAGTGAAAATAAGAGTTTAAGGTGAGGGAACACCAGCAAAGATACTAACTACAGAAAAACTAAATGCATCAGTAAAGATTTTGAAATGATGGGAATGTACTAACAGAATATATAAAAATAATTGTTCTAGATACTTACAAGTTCATAATTAAAAAGCATTAAAATAATCCTTTCGGAACTAGGATTATATGGCACTACTGAGTTTTGAAACTTATCTCGCCAAATCATGCATATAAGGTATAATTTATCATTTCTAACTCAACAGCGCCATCTGCTGTGCCTGAATAACTAGTGCCATTTGTCCACATTTGGATTTTAATTTAGCTCTATTTTAATTTAATCCCCCCTCTGTCTTTCTCTACCCTTCCCGTTTCTCATTGAAACTAGCAGCAAAATATGGAGCTCCCTCATGACATTCACATGGCTGTCTTCTTAGCAATGTTTACCAACTCATACACCAATGGATCTACCTTTGAAATAAGTGCCTCTTGGAGGATATATCAAGATGTTGTCACAGATTTTGAATGAATGTGAGAATTAGGGTTGTATTTACTTCATGTGGAATCAATGGTAGACTCCAGAGCCATTGACAAAAACCTACAAAGCTCTAAATTTTCGTGTATTTGTGATATGAAATCAAAACTTAAGAGTTATTACATTTCTATTTGGTCCATTTGAAGCTTAGGTACCTTAATCCAATCTGGGCAGGCCAGTTGCTATCATATTCCTTCCTGTGATGAGTTGCCATTCCCCTAGCCAAGCTGGTCTGATACAGTTATAATATTGGCAAGCACCTGACAATGGAAAGCTATGTCCTGTGCACAAAAAGCAGGACAAATCCAACCCAGCCAATTACTGCCCTATGATGAAAGGTGTCATCAACAGTGCTAGCAAGCAGCACCTGATCAGCAATAAGCTGCCAGTTTGAGTTCTCACCAGGGCCACTCAGCACCTGACCTCATTACGGCCTTGGTTCAATCATGGGCAAAAGAGCTGAATTCCAGAGAAGAGGTGAGAGTGATAGTCTTTGAAATCAAGATCACATTCAGCCGATGTGGCATCAAGGAACCCTACAAAATTGGAGTCAATTGGTATCGCGGTAAAAATCTGCGCTGTTTGGATTCATACATAGTACAAAAGAAGATGGTTGTGGTTCTTGGGAGTCAGTCATCTCAGCTCCAGGAGATATCTGCAGGAGTTCCTCAGGGTAGAGTCTTTGGCCTAACTATCTTCAGCTACTTCATCAATGGCCATCAGAAGGTCAGAAGTAGGGCACTGATGATTGCACAATGTTCAGTACCATTCATGACTCCTCAGATGTTGAAGCAGTCTAAATTCAAATGCAGCAAAATCTGGCTAAGAACCCGGTTTGTGCTGACAAGTGGCAAGTAACACTCATGTCACAGAAGTGTCAGAGAATTACCATCTCCAACAAGAGAAAAACCTAACTATTGCCCCTTACCATTCATTAGTGTTACCATTGTGAATGCCCACTTCCAACATAAAACAGTAGTGGATGAGGCACAAAAGTACAGTGGCTACAAGAGCAGGTCAGAGCCTAGGAATCCAGCAGTGAATAACTTACCTCGGTGCAAGGTGTGATCGAATACTCCCACTTGTCTGGAAGAATGCAGCTCCATTCACTCAAGAAGCTTAACGCCATCCAGGACAAAGCAGCCTGCTTGACTGTCATCACACTAACATGCATCCATCCCTCCACCACTGATGCTCAGGAGCAGCAATATGTACTACTATCCACAAGATGCACTACAAAAATTCACTAAAGCCTCTTCGATAGCACATTCCAAACCCATGACCTCTACATGGGCATAACACCACCTGCAAGTTCCCCTCCAAGCCACTCACCACCCTGACATGGAAATATATTGCCATTCCTTCAGTGTCACTGAACCAAATTCTTGGATCTTGCTTCCCAAATATCTTGTGGGTGTCCCTACACCCTATGGACTGGAATAGTTCAAGAAAGCAGTTCACCAGCAATTTTTCAGAGGAAGCTAGGGATGGGCAATAAATACTAGCCCAGCCACTGACTGGAATAGTTCAAGAAGACAGCTCACCAGTAATTTCTCAGTGGGAGCTCGGTAAGGATAATAAATACTAGCCCAGCCACCGAACCCCATATCCCATGAAGAATTTTTTAAAAATGAACATACTGGTCCTCCATTTTGAAGTATTCAAGGTGAGTTGGAACATCCATCAGTTTTACTAATTTTTCCTTTGGGTTGTCACTTGTGTTCTGATGGGAATACATATTTCACAGCACTTACTTTCCAGAAAGACAGACTATACACAGTGCAGTTGTACAAGTAAAAAATATTTTTGACTTAAATTCAACATTACTGCAGTAACATTGAAGAAACTGTATTCATGGCCCAACATGGTGAAAATAAGTTCACATTTCTTCAAGTAAAGCAACTCATCGCTGATTGAGTGACCCAATAACATTGGATAAACCAGACACACCCAATATTTACAACACTGACCAAACAAATTAGTATTCTCTGATCATTCCTACAGGACCTGATACAGATGTCAGGAATATACACACTGTGAAACATAACATCAAAATATCATTCATAGCGTCCAAACTGGCTGAGAATGACTGTTTTCATTGAATAGAGAAAATGTTTATTGTCATCTCTGGTTGCATTCAATGAATAATCTAAAGCAGCTTTTGTGTTTCTTGGCAATGTAGATGAAAATATGAGCAAACAAGGCAACAGTAGGACATGGTGAAACTAAACTACACAGAGAAGCCAGCTTCCATTTTTAACCCTGAGGCTTCAGCTAATGATGCAGTAGAAGCTCTAAAATTGGATTCAATGCCCCAAGGAAGACAGGGCAAATACTGGGAGGATTCCTACACTGAAGTGCATGTGTGGGTGTGAGTGAACACAGAAGTAAACTCAGCTAAAACACCCTCTACTAAAGCACATAGTACAACCAGAAATATTTACTGTTCAAGATTACCAAAGAGAACAAGTTCCCAGTCATGATATTAAGATTTCCTGCCAAACAAGTCCAGAAGCTGTAAATGTGACATCAAAAAGGATTACATTTGATGAATGAAAGGAACAGCTATGGTAAATAAACTGAGAGTGAATGATGTGCATGAAGCTCCAATTTAGAACTACGTTTTTTCAACATGAATAACTTGGGCCTAGATAATCCAGTCTCTGGATCATCAGTGATCAGATGTACAGCTCAAGATACATGTGGTGTCTCGCCAAAGTCCTGATGCACTGACCTCTCTGGGAATTACCCAGGAAAGTTGAACTTCAAACAGTGATGTACCTCCTCTTTGGGACCCTTGATAAACTACTGTCAGTTTCCCTATTTGACTGTGATTTAAAGAGGGAGTTTCAATTCTTCTCTTCACACAATGAGTTTCAGAGGATGGTCTTTGTATCGTCAAAATGTGTTCTCAACAAAGTTCATCTTCAGAACATCTGACATAGTCAGTGTGAGCTGTATATTCCAGATGTTGAATTTTAATGTTGGGGTAATTACTCTCAGATAGTGTTTGCAGGGTGTGGTGGGCTATTTCAAGGTAGTGACCAGTTTCAACTATTTGTATATAACAACCTCTGCCATGGTGTTTAGACATTCCTCTGTAAACTCTGTTCAGCTTGTCTACTGTCAGGCCAGGTGACTTTGACAGTCATTTTAGAATGTTCCAGCTCATTTTAACAGTTTTCTCACTAAACCAAAGTCTAAAGAATTTAAGTTAGTCAATGATATCTAAAGAATAATGTTCCATGTTGACAATATTTAAACTTACTATACGGGAGATCATGCCGTAAGTAGCAGAGATGGTTTGACTTTTCCCATTACTTCTGTGATTCAAGAGAGCTCTCTGAGGAAATTGCACTCTGCATTTCTGGAGAAGCCAGGCTTGAAGATTCATCAAGAAATGGGGTACAGTGCAATAAAGAGAGGACATAATGGATAAATCTACATTTTCATAACAGGAAAATCTTCAATGGATGGGAAACTATAAGAGTGATAGGATTGAGACGTTGTCATTAAATATGATAAAGACAGAAAAGAATCTCACCGAACACTTGCATTCAAGTCGTGCAGTCAGTGGACTAAGAGAGCCATAGGGGGGAGCTGTTGATCAGAATTCTGATGAGTCTTAAGTTTTTCTTTGATGCTGCCCATAGAAAAGTTAAAAAGAATCAATCAGCGTCCCTTGCAAGATTTGCATGAAAGAACATAGCAGGTTACTGACAAATGTTAAAGTACACTTCGAGATTCTGTAATTAACTATCTAATTTAGTAAATCAGTCCTAAAATAATAAAATATGCAACAAAATTTACATTGAGCAATAGGAAAGCATGAGGGGAGGGGAAGTGACATTTTTGATTAGGGAAAACATTACTGCTCTACTTAGAGAGGATATTCCCAATGGATTGTCCAATAATGCTATATGGGTGAAACTCAGAAATAAGAAGGGTATGATCACCTTGATGGGATTGTACTATAGACCCCCCAATAGCCAGTGGGAAACTGAGGAGCAAATATGTATAGAGAGATCTCAGATATGTATGAGAATACTAGGGTTGTTATAGTCATAGATTTTATCTTTGCAAACGTAGACTGAGATTGCCATAGAGTTAAGAGTTTGGATGGTGTGGAATTTGTTAAATGTGTTCAAGAAAATTTTCTTTATCAAAATTTTGATGTACCTACTAGAGAAGGAGCATAACTTGACTTTCTCTTAAGAAATAAGGTAGAGCAAATGAACTGACATTTTGGCAGGAGAGTTCTTTGGGACCAGTGATCAGAATACTATTAGTTTTAAAATAGTTATATATAAAAGTTGTATAAAAATTAAAGTTCTAAATTGGAATAAGGCCAATTTTGATTGTATGAAACAGGAACTTTCAAAAGTTGATTGGAGTAGACTGTTCACAGGTAAAGGAACGACAGGCAGGTAGGAGGCTTTCAAAAGTGAGATAGCAAGAGTTCAGAGGCAGAATGTTCCTGTTAGAGTGAAGAGTAAGGCTGGTAGGAGTAGAGAACAATGGTTGAATAAAGATATTGAGGCTCAGTACAAGAATAAGATGGAGTCATTGTTAGGTATAGACAACTGGGATCAAGTGAATCTCTTGAAGAGTGTAAGGGGGTTAAGGGGTATAGAAAATTCTTAAAAGGGAAATAAGGAGGTTCAGGAGGGAAATTAATACGGGTATAAGCAACAGTGATCATGCTAATTTGGTGTGTAAACGTAACCACTTCACTAATGTCCTTCAGAGATGGAAGCCTACTATTCTTAACTGGTCTGGCCTAAATTTGCTTGTTATATTCTTAACTGCACTCTGATGAGGCCTTGCAAGCAGCTCAAAAGAATGAGATAGGCATTCTGATCTAAGAAAATGGGACACCACCCATCTTTCAGCACAACTAGATACTGGTCAATAAATGTAAACCTTGCCCTCAATGAAACCAATATATAACATTTTTCTGATTTTTGCAAAGGGAATATCTCTCTCTGACTAATAAAACAAATAAAACAGTAACCACCTTCCAGAAATCCCATTTTGGTTTCAGAGCAATTTTGATACTAAAGAGAAAAAAAGTAAATAAATTAATAAGATTGCTTCATATCTGATGCAGAAGCTGATGAGTTTTCCTTAATTTCTCGGACCAAACAATTGAGCTCTATGTTAATCAGAACAATTTTAATCAGACTCTCGTGATAGAGTGGTAGTGTCCTTACCTCTTAGTCAGGAAGCTCCGGTTTAAATCGAACCTCCTACAGAGGCATGTAGCAACATTTTTGAACAGGTTAATTAAATAAATATGCAATCAGACTTTTACACTATTGGTCCAATGTCAACTGAGAATTACCAGCAAAAATTTGTTTTCCTGGTCTATCATTCTACCACTTTACACATCATTGGTCGTCCTGTCTTTAGAAGAAATGCAATTAATTTTTTTATCACTTCCAACTTAAGCATTTGAGAGGAAGAACGTAGCCCTAATTTAATTACTTTCTAAAAACAACTGCATTAGAATACAGAGCTCAAAAACCTCCAAGAGATCAGTAACTTTCGGCAGTTATAAAGTTATAGAGCACAGAATATGCCCTTCAACCCATTGAGTCTGTGTCAATCTATCTACATTAATCCAATTTTCCAGCCAGAAGATATTTCAAGTGCTCATCCAAATACTTGTTAAAGGTTATGAGGTTTCCCACCTCTACTACCCTCCCAGACTGTTGTTAAACATGAAGTCATAAACTGAGTCCAGCCTTAGCTCGCTCTAATCTGTGTGGTATAAAATGACTTAGCACATCTTGATGTTTTACAAGCAATAGGTTGATGCAGTGGTAATTTCTGCAAGTACAACTCCTCTCCAGCAACCACTGGTTGTCCTGTTTAAATTTCCAACTGCATCACTGCCACCCTAATTCTGCATTTCACTTGGCAAGGAAAAGCACAAAGGCACTGTACCAATTAAACAAGGTGAACCAGATGCCCTTCAAATTAGTCTAAGATTGGCTATATTGCAAATTCCCATTATATCAATGTTTACAGCAGAGCCCCAAAAGTTTTGAAGCAAAGCAGCTGATACAGGGAAACAATGTCTGCTTCCATCTTCTAACTCATGCAACAATTGTACAGCAGTTTGGCTGAATCTCTGGTCATATAAACCCTGCTGGTACACAGCATGAAAATACGTCATAGTCCAGAAATAATTGCTCGATAAAATTAACTCCATATTGCAGTATCAGTTTCTGGTATGTTGTACTATACCAATGGACAGTGATGATAATGCACATCAAAAGCCTGTCCATGACAGTGAGGTCTGATGGAGTTAGCTGGAACCAGCTGGGTGGCTGGGAAATCATAGAATCCTTATAATGTGGAAGCAGGCCATTCAGCCCATCAAGTCCACACCAACCCTCCCAGGAGCATTTCATCCAGATACACATTTCGAGCAAAAGCCCTTCATCAGGAATGATGCTGGGAGCCTCAGGGGTGGAGAGATAAATGTGAGGAGGGTGAGGCTTGGGGGGGTGGAAGGTAGCTGAGAGTGCAATAGGTGGATGGAAGTGGGGGTAAGGGTGATAGGTCGTTGGGGAGGGTAGAGAGAATAGGTGGGAAGGAAGATGGACAGGTAGGATAGGTCATGAGGGCGATGCTGAGCTGGAAGGTTGAAACTGGGATAAGGTGGGGGAAGGGGAAATGAGGAAACTGGTGGAATCCACATTGATGCATGGGGTTGGCTTTCCTTAGTTCCCATCCCCTCACCTTATCCCAGTTCCAACGTTCCAACCTTCCAGCTCAACACCGCCCCCATGACCTGTCCTTCCTTCCTATCCATCCACTCCACCCTCCCCTCCGACCTGTCAGCTTTACTCCCACCTTCTCCCTAGCCTCACCCCCTCCCATTTATCCCTCCACTCCAAGGCTCCCAGCCTTATTCCTGATGAAGGGCTTTTGCACGAAAATTGATTTTCCTGCCTCTCGGATGCTGCCTGATCTGCTTTGCTTTTCCAGCAACACACTTTTGACCCTAATCTCCATACTATTCCTGAAGCCTGTAGAATTGGAAATCCCTTAATTTGATGAACTGTGAAAAAGAACCCTCAACATCCTTGGTCACAGTGTTGTAAATAAGAGGCAACTCCCAGCACAAATACACAGGGGTTAAATTCAGCTAGTATCTGTGTCGGTCAGCTCAATTGGCTGGTTTACAAAACAGAGTGACATGAACAGCGAGGGCTCAATTCCTACACTGCTGAGGTTACCATAAAGGACTCTCCTTCCCAAACGTACCCCTTGCCTGAGAGTGGTGTCCTCAAGTTAAATCATCACTAGCTCCCTTTCTCACTAATAAGACAGCAGGACTACAGTATCTTTACCTCAGAATGAGGGATTAACCTTCATCTTGTTATCTTGTGACAATCATATAGGAAACTACCTGTCATCACCTGATGCAATCAAACAATTTATTTCCTAATACAGTGGTATTGGAACCTGCTGGTTATTAATCTAATGAGTCTCCATTGAGTGGTGGGGTGGGAATGGATTGTTCAAACCTTTGTCCATTTAAGGGCTAGGTGCTGTTGCTGTGTCATCTCCAAACTGCAGAAGACTTGATCATATTGTCTGAATTGTGTTTCTTCCCCTATGGAAAAGGATGGCACTGTTTCACTAATCATACTCAGCTGGACTAGGTGTGAAGTACGCTGAGGAGGATTTGCCCTCAGACATCCTGAACTACAGGAATATGTTTGATGTAAAACAAAAAGAGAAATTGCTGGAGAAACTCAGTGGATCTGTCAGCATCTTTGGACAGAGAGAGGGACAGAGTTAATGTTTTGGGTCTTCAGAACTGTGTTTGATATGAATCACCACAAAAGGGGGTGAACTTTACTACAAATCAGAAGATGAGTCAGGACCAGTCAGCATGACTCGGGCCCATAACCAACATCGAATGGAGCAGTCATGTTGGAGATTTTAAGTGTTCCAGCCAAACCACAGTCAACTTGGTCTTTGGGGTGGAAGAGATGTCTCCAACCCAAAGGCGGGTGAGGAATAGTTGATTCTGTATCGTGGACCCACAGTCCTTTCTGGAAGGACCATCCACTGAAGGATTGTAAGTTTTCAACCAAATCTGAGGGGTATTAGACCTTAGGGGCTATGGTAATGTGAGGATAACAACCAAATCTAGGGTCTGAATTAATTAAGGTTTGCATGTGGATTTTCAGTCAAGGTGTTGTTTCCTTAATAGATTGTGATTCTTTGGCTTTTTCTTGGGGAAGCTAAGGTTAAACTGGGGAGGGATTTAAAACAAACAAACCAACAGAAGCAGTGTCCTTTAAACCAGATCAGACATGTCAGGATGTCAGAAGGGTTTTGTTTTGATAAACAAGAGGCTTGTACTTGAATCAAACCCTGTGTCTGTGCAATTTTGTTCGAAATAAAACCCTGAAATCCAAGAACCTTTGTAAGAAGTGAATGAGAACTGCTTGCAAGCCAATGTGCTTTTCACTGCAAATACTGGCACTAAGCGTCCACTGGAGGCCCAGGATGTGGTTGCTTACTGACTTCCTAGCGTCTGTCCACAATGTGCAAGGCACAAATCAGGAGTATGATGGAATACTCCCTACATGCTGGGAAACTGGAAGGTAGGAATAGGTGTAGGCCATTCAGGTCCTTGAACCTGTTCCACTATTTAATGAGATTTGTTGCCTAACTCAATATACATGCCGTTAGCCCATATCCTTTAATACCTTTATTTAGATTAGATTCCCTTCAGTGTGGAAACAGGCCCTTCGGCCCAACAAGTCCACACCGACCCTCCGAAGAGCAACCCAGCCAGACCCATTCCCCTACATTCACCCCTGACTAATGCATCTAACACTACGGACAATTTAGCATGGCCAATTCACCTAACCTGCACATCTTTGGACTGTGGGAGGAAACTGGAGCACCCGGAGGAAACTCACGCAGACACGGGGAGAATGTGCAAACTCCACACAGACAGTTGCCTGAGGCGGGAATTGAACCCATGTCCCTGCCGCTGTGAAGCAGCAGTGCTAACTACTGAGCCACCGTGCTGCCCTAATGTCAGTATTTGCTTAACAAAAATTCATTTATCTTAAAATTAAAATTAATAACTGATCCTGCATCCGCTGTTATTTGTGGAAGAGAGTACCAAACCTTCAACCATCCTTTGTGTGTAGAAATGCTTCCCAATATTTCTCCTGAGTGGTGTGGCCCTAATTCTAAGACTATGTCCCCTCGTTCTAGAATCTCCAGCCAGTGGAAATAGTTAATCTTTATCTAGCCTGTCTTTTCTTGTTAATATCTTGAAGCCTTCGATCAGATCACTCTTTAACCTTCTAAATTTAACCTAAATTCTAGAGAAAATCGGCCTACATTCTGTAATATTTCCTCACATCAATCCCTGACATCCAGGTATCATTCTTGTAAATCTAAGTTGTACTCCTTCCAAGGCCAATATATCCTTCCTAAGGGCTTAGAGCCTCTTTGACTACGTGGTATTATGCTTAGATGCTTCAGCATTCAAGCTCCATGTCAGGACTGCTATAATCCAGGGTCGTCAGGCGCTACAGTACAGTACTGAGAAAGCATTGAATTCTCAAACGTGTCATACTTCAGGTGGAATATTAAAGAGGCTCCATGTTAAAGATCCTACACATCCAACAGAAGATCGATGTCCTGACTGACACTTAACCCCAACCAATATTAAAAAATCTCAACTATTATAAATAGGCAAGGTATTTATCTCATTGCTGTTTGTAAGACCTTGCTCTGCACACATTGGCTGCCGTGTTTGTCTCGAAGTCACAGTGACTGCACATTGAAAGTAAATTAATTAATTGCAGAGCATTTGGGACATCTTCAAGAAATGAAAAGTGCTGTACAAATACAAATTCTTTTGAGATGTTCTTAAATGGCCTTGATTTTTTTCTTCAACATTGTTTCTTCCTATCTTTCTCTGAAATATTCCAGTCTCTGCTTGGACTTTTTCACATAGGTAGAAAATTAATTTATAATTTCCTATCATTGCAACTTACCACCTGAAAATCAAAAACTTTGACATAACTGTTCCCTGTTTTGCTTCCATTACTCATGTGGAATAATCATATTGATACGTATTTTATTAGCCACATAAAATTAGTCCAGCAATAATCTGAAACAGAAATCTAAAATTCAAATAAATGCCTATTTGTGTTAGATAAGCTGATCTCAGATGAGGCTGCTGTTCAGATGTGTCATACTGGCACACTCCACTCAGGTGCAAAAGAATACTAACCGTTCATGCAATTCCCAACACGCTCCACCTCTGATCTCACTGAGAATGGAGTCAGAGTATATAGACCACACGCTGCCCTAGAGATGGAACAGAAAACTGGAGCACGTGTTGCACTAGATATTTGTCACCATCTACACTGTATTCAGTCACAATATAAAATTGACACTGGATTTTTGTAGATTACAAGTCTCCCCTCTTATTTAGGGAAATGTGTCATAATAGGTAAAGTTGACACAACTTTCTTTTAAATATAGAATAAATTTTAACACTAAGATGAAGCAAACCAACACGTTGCATGATGCATTTTGTATTGAGAAGCTTAGTGTACAGAATGGATGAACAAAATGGTTAAAGGAAGGTATTTATTGAACAAAATAGTTCTGTTCAACAAAAGGAAAGATTTTCTTGCTGCATTTAAGGTATATAAACTGGAATTCTATTCCAAGAATTTAAAGGCTTATAGACTGGTTACATTGAAGACCATTTCCTGCCAAAATTATCTTAATTTTCCATTTAATCCTGAGACTTTGTAATGGGAAGCAAATCAAATTAGACTGCATCTTGTATTAAGTATTAATTTAAAATTTGCAACTCTGAAGACCAATTTATTAATCTTTCTTATATAATTTACACCAAGAGCCTGTTGAAGGTTTTCCAGGTTCAGTACAAGAGTACAATCTGAGAGAGTTGTTTGTAAGTCCCTGGTGACTTTTTAAGTGAAAGATTCCATTCGCATGTATAAAAGTGGCCTTCTGTAATTTGTTTATATATTTACATTTAATGCTCCCATTTAGTTCATAACAGGTCACTCTCAAGAGGATCTGCAGTATTTTTGCTTCTCATTTTTCTTTTCTGCAGCTATATAGAGGAGAAAAGGGACAGTTGAACTATCAAAAATATTCAGAAAGCTCTATTCATTCAAGATTACAACTTGAGACTCAGTGAATACCATTTTTCATTACTATGCAACCAACAAAACCAATAAGTATTTGAAGGAATGTTTGGTCTGGCACAGAAGATAAATTCTGGTACCTGAGGCTCTCTAAGATTTATTGCCCAAAGGTATTGACACAAAGCCGCAATTAAATTTGCTTAACTGACTGGGGCATGGTGTTCTCTCTTAAGAAACCAATGAAACAGCTAAACTTTACTTACCATTTCTCTCAATACATTCCTTCATATCCTGTCTTACGCCCCAGTTTCTTCCACAGTTTCCCTCCCCAAAATTGGCAATACTTTCTCCACTCAACAGCCAATCTTCATTCTTCCATCCAAGAAATTGGTATCACTAACCAACAGCAACCACAGTTTTACTATCTATGCTGCAATCTCTTTTCCTAAGCACGCCACTTCTTCCCCTAGGAACAAGGTCATGTTAATTCATTCTGACAAGTAAAAAACACTTCAAAATTCAACTGCCTACAAAAATTTTCACATCCAGCTGTTATGGAGATTATTTTCAACCACGTACCAATTCAAGAGGTAATAACATATACAGCAGAGTTCTAAAAAGATGGTGAAGGGCATAAAACACTGAACAGTACAGCAGAGGGACTGGCCCTTCTAAATATCTGTGCTGACCATGAAGTCATTCTAAACTAATCCCACCTGCCTGCACATAGTCTCTATCCCTCAATCCCCTGCCTGTTCATATATCTGTCTAAATATTGTTATCATAGATGGTTTTCAAACCACGGAGTCCTGAAACTCATTCCCTAATGATATTGTGGATCTATCCATATCAAATGGACTGCAGCAGTCCAAGAAGGCAGCTCACTACCACTTTCTCCAGAGCAATTATGCTTGCCCAGCCAGTAAAATCCACAACCCAAATTAATTTCACTGTCAACCACATTGCTTGGGTCTGGAGTCACATGTAGGTTAGGGAAGGAAAGAAGATTTTCTTTTTTGAAGGACATCAATGAACCAGATGGATTTTTAATGACAAGTGACACTGGCTACAGTCACTATTTGACTAATTTTTTAAAATCCAGATTTTTTTTTCTTAAGTTCAACTTTCAGCATGTTTCAGACCATGAGCCTCAGGTGCTGGATTACTAATCCACTGACACCTATCACTATACCACAAACTCCTCCCTGCTGGAATGGGCACATAGGGGTACCCAGTGAACAGGAGACTTAGCACAACAGCTAGGCCTGCACTGCCAAACTGAATGTAATGATAGCCACCTCAGTAATTAATGAAGGTCACATTGGCAAGCTACTGGTAACCATGGAACTATCATAGAATCAATCTCCCATAGAAACTATTTCCTAGAACTATCATATAGACAGAACAAAGGAAACTGGGCAGAACCTTTATAAAGCTCTGGTTAGGCCACAGCCATAGAATTGCACCAGATCTGGTGACCACTATTTAGAAAAATACATGGACTTCATTGAGAGTGTGCAAATGAAATGTAGCAGAGCAGTTTTAGAGGTGAAGGATTTTTACGACGAAACTAGACTGCCTTGGCCTTAAATTGCTTCAGGCCCAAATACGTTCCTGTAAAGTTAGGACAAAGCCTCCATTTGTCTCAATATATGGGCAATAAGGGTCAGGAATAGGGGAGCAAAGGGTCGTCATTGAAAGCCATCCCTCTGTCCATGCCCTCAGACATGCTGCCCCCTCTTCCCATGATCCCCATGCTGCGATTCACCCCCACTCCGCCAACAAAAATTACTTACCATCTTGTTCTATCAATCACACCATGAATTCGTAGACTGGACCACCAGAGACGATTTCTAAGACCCAAAAGCTGCCAGTTAGCAAGCTCAGACAGGGAGAGATTTCAATGACAAGGCACTTGATTAGACGAGACACTCACCTGTTAGCACTTCAAATACCCAACTGGTGCTTGATCCAGCTTTCCCACTGATGGGGGCAAAGAGTTAGTTGTCACTGAAGACACCAATCCCACACTTCATGCATGGAGCACTAAATCCCAACTGAAGACTGTTTTTATTGTAATAGCCTACTCACAGCTTAAATTAACTACTCTCCATAGTTAGTGTAAATCCATCTATTAGCAGACAAATATAACATATTTGTTGAAATGTTTCTAAGAGTTAATTGAAGAGCTATTTGATTTAAACTAAACTGTTTAATGTTTCCATTAAAGTTTCAGGCAAGAAAATTTTATTAAGAAATGCATTAAATGCTCAAATCCTAATTTCATTCAGCATGATTTTACCTCAAGGGATTCACAGTTGATTGATTCTGAAGTGTTAACTTTGGCCTGGAAAGGACAGCAAATTAATTTGTAACAAATTGTTGGAGCCAAATAAACATAAATGAAATGGTTTGCAATAAAGACTGTGACTAGTTTAAGAGATCTGGTTTGTAGCTATAGCTCAACAGGATAAGAGTGTCCCATCAGCTTTATTCAGCAGGTTGTCTTTATTGCAGAAAGATTAATTCCCCAGACCTTACAGGCATCTGTAGCGACACAAAAGCATGATATGACAATACAAAGCATGAATATTAGGTAGGTTAAAATTGGCATTAAACTCCAGAATTCAGTACATATTATGTCCCTACATTTCACAATGGGCATATAATTTGCTTGATAAGTTCTAGGTTGTGTACAGATTCAGCTACACTGGCTGCAGGCACTTTAGTTTTCTTGGAAATTCAGTTCATAGCTTATTTGGCACAAGCTTAACAATGCAATATGCCTCACCTTGATCAGGTCAGTGTAACAGTGATATCAAATTTTTCAAATGCCCATTTCTCTCCAGGAGGTCATTAAAAAAAATTCTGCCCTGACAGAGGAGTCCTGAAGGATTTACTATAGATCTATTTGGTGTTTATTAACTAACAATTATTTTCATGTGGAATTATGTTTTTTTTTTGTGCAGTTACATGTCAAATCTTTCATGAAATCAGTTTGTGTTGACAATGTAGTGCAAAAAAACATTTTTAACTTTAAGCAAAAGGTAATGACTCCAAAAATATTAGCCCTTCCAGCAACCATAACATTTTCTGGACTAACAATTATTAAAATAAAATAAACTTGTATTTGAATGATTTCAAATTACTCAGAGGCATCTTTCATAGTAAAGAGTCTGTCAACAAAAATGTTTGAGATTCTAAATATATTCTAATATATTCAGTTAAAAACCACATAATATCCTGAAAGGTATTTCCTTTATAGATAGTCACTGTGATGAGATTTACATCAACAAGCTCAGAACCAACCAGAACAACTGACCAAATGCAGTGAACAAACATGTGGGAAGTTCACACATCAAATGGATTTGCCCACATTGAAATCATTAATGCAGGGACATGCATTAGCTGACCACAGGAAAAGGAAAGTTGAAACCCAAACCAAGAACCAAGGCTTCTCCCTATACAGCCAAAGGGCATGAGGTCACTGTGCAAATGCAGGTTGGAATTCCTATTACTTGAGAAGCATTATTTTCTGAAGGCTTGAACAGGCAACGTCCCCCAAATTGATTGAATTGATTTACACACTGAAAAGACTGTAAGCAGTCAATTATCTTCAAAGTTCAACTCGAATTGAGTTGCTATCCACCTACATAAATACAAACAAAACTATTGCTAAAAATGACTTCTGTAATACGTTTGCTTCATGCCAACTCTTGATTGCAATGCCAAACTAAGAACTGAAGCAGGTCAAGAGGGCAGATTACTACATTCTCACGAGCAATTAGGGATGAGCAGTAAGAGTTGTTCTCAATGACACCGACATCCCATGAATGAATAACAAAAAACAAAAGGAAGAGTAAGGGTTAAAATTGCAGCAGCAACCTTCCAGCCGCACCTCCTTAACCAGTATTTCTTGCAGCTTTTGGGAGGTGTTAGGTCTTAGTTAAGGTAAGAGTCAAACTTTCATGCCATTGTAAATATGGGCCCAATGAGTCACACAATGAGTGAACATGCCAAGGAAGACTGCTACAGTAGATGTCTAGAAGTGTAGCATTAACAAACAAAATCCTTCCCTGGGCACTTACAAAGGGCATGATAGTGCCAGCTGTTTTGACTGGGATTGCTGTAACTAAACAGTTAACATTCACCTTGCCAAGGTAAATATTTATGATCCCCATTGACAGCCTACTGCCACATAATCCTGTCTGCTGGCCACTACATCCATGCCCACCTGCCCAAATGTGGTCTCCCAGCTAAGGCAGGCTAGTGGCATGGCACTTGCCAATCATCACCAAGCAGCACTCATGCCTAGAATTTAAAATCAGTTCTTAATTCTTTTAACCTGAAAATCCACCACAACTAAAACCACACAAGCCAGATTTTCAAACATCAATTCTTCCAATCTGTACTTTGTTTGGCATTAAAACATCTTTTGCTTAAGCTTATATGATTCTTCCAGTTCCCATCCCATATAACTAAATAAAAAATGGAAACTCAATGAGTGAAAAGCATAATTAATTACAAGGGTTACAATAATTTCAATAAAGAATTCTGTTTTTTTTTGTATATTCATTCACAAGATGGAGGCATTGCTGGCTGGGCCAGCTCTTAGGGCCTATCCCTAAGAGTCAATCACTTTGCTGTGAGTCTGGAGTCACATGTAGGCCAGACAAGGTAAGGATGGCAGTTTTCCTTAAAGGACATTAGTGAACCAGGTAGATTTTTCCAGCAATCAACCATATATTTGTGATTATCATCTGACTCTTAATTCCAGATTTTTATTGAATTCAAATTCCATTATTGGCCACAGCAGAATTCAAACCCAAGTCCTCAGAACATTACCTGGATTAACAACCCAGCAGTATTACCACTAGGTATCACCTCCCATTTTTGATTTGATAATATGCCAATGTAAAGCTGGAATAAAGGTTCAAATGGAAAATCAGCCAAAGATAATGTGTGTTAAATATCAGAAAAATGTGCATCAGAAATTTCTTTCCCACTTCATATCACTAAAACGTGTATCTAGTGTGTAGAGTGGGGGTTTTAAATGTGACAGGCTCTGGGACAAAGTGTGCCTGTGAAAAGCTGAATAAACTCATTGTCCTTAAGGTCTAGAACTCAACAAAACATGACTTGAAGAAAATGTTAATAGATACAGAAAACAGTTCATCCACATACAGGAGTTGGCATCCAGCTAAAAATGCCAAACTTTATAGAGTTTCAAAATCCAGACTATAAAGTCCTATTTGTCTCCAGAATCTTACAAACTTGGCTATAACTGCTTTGCTTATATTATAGTGAATAATGTAATTGCCATACTTCAAAGAAAATTATATCAGTGCTGATGAATATCCAATTAAAAAGTTATTAATCTGCCATTAACTTTAAAGGTAGAGATAATGTGATCAGTATCATTAAATTCATTGGCTCACAGATTATCTACAAAATCACTAATCGCAAAGTTGTGAAATTGGAAATGAACAAAACCCGACAAAGACAAATCAAGATTAAATGTTAAAGAATAAATCTGTGTCAAAATTTCATAGTACAGTGTGAGTGAAGAATACATCAGCAAAAGGTGATAATCATATTATCACCAGACTATTAAACCAGAGACCCAGGCAATGTTCTGGGGATCACGGTTCAAATCTCACCATGGGAGATGGTAGAATTTGAATTCACTAAAAGAAATTTTTAAAAATCTGGAACTAAGAGTCTAATGATGATCATGAAACCATTGTCAATTGTTGGAAACTGTAGCACTAATGTCCTATAGGGAAGGAAAGTGTCATCCTTGCCTGTCTGGCCTACATGTGACTCCAGACCCACAGCAATGAAGTTAACTCTTAACTGTTCTCTGGGCAATTAGGGATGGGTAATAAATTCACTCATTCCATGAATGAGTTAAAAAAATGCTGAAAATCTGAAATTAAAGCCAGATATGTGGCAAACACTCCACAGGCCCCTCAGAAACTTGGAGAGAGCAGTTAGAGTTTAATGGGAGGTAGTGGTGTTGGTATCACTGGGTTAGTAATCCAAGTTAATGTTCTGGAGACATGGGTTCAAATCCCACAATAATAGATGGTGAAATGTGAATCCAAATTCCACAAATCTGGAATCAAAGCTAGTCTAATGGCGAGTTTGTAACCATTATCCCTTTTTGTAAAAACCCATCCAGTTCACTGATATCCTTTAGGGAACTACATGAGGTGTTTGTGTTGTATGGAAATCGCATGGAAGTATATACTCAACAACCCTGATCAATACTAAGGGCATTAAGTTCATCGTGGGAACTGCTGCCGAGTCATGAGCTACTGATGCTGGAAATTGGACACCATAGTCTTCCGAGAGTGATCTTTTCTGGCAAATCCCATCCCCTGCAGAATGAAGGCATTTCATTTTGTCCAACCCAACCACAGTACATGACATCTACAATACATGCTGCTCAATGTACTACACCATCAGTAGTGGAACCTAGCACTTAGGACTCGCGACTAACATCTAGACTTCCCTCTTCTGACACCTACAATCTTGCCAGCATTACAGCTGTCTCTTCCTGCCTCCACAAACCTACCAATAGATTGTCATCACCAAATCTTTCATTTGTCAAGATCCAAACTGGCGTGCGATAAATAAAATAAAATGTTTTTTCTGCACTAGAGTTGCCTTTGATGGTTGTCATACAGATAAAATAAAGGACAGAACTTTGTTTAGTTAGTTGTTATTGATATTTCTGAACCAACAGATGTTTTAGCAATGATTTTGACAGTAATTATCCTCAATTGAGCAAATACCTTCTCCAAATGATAAGGCACTTTTTTGTATCTTCTTTAACATTTGAAGCCATTTGTAAAATTAGTAAAGCTGGCAATGTGTCACAGCATTGGTACAACAAAGGTTCCATTTCCTCGACTCAAACTTTCATATCCAGACCTTACTGAAGTGGAACTACAATCAAAGCTTTGCCAGGAAATATACATCAGAAACAGTTCTGAAGAAGAGTCATATTGGATTCAAAATATTATCTGTGTTTCTCTCTTCACAGATGCTGCCAGGCTTGTTGAGTTTCTCCAGCACTTTTTACTTTTATTTCAGGTCTCCAGCATTTGCAGCATTGTACATTTATTATAGCCAGAATTTATAAATATCAACATCCAGGAAGACTCGCAATAGAGGAAATGTTGCACAACTCGCCATTAGTGTGCTCTGGAATCACATCAAGTTTTCCATGTGTCCAAGTGTTGCTACAACTTTCCTGTCAAAATGTTTATGCATTGCTTATTTTCAGAAGGTAAAGAGTTTTCAAGAGCTTGCCATTTCTGCTATTGATAATTTAAAGGGTCTGTATGAATGGCATTGCTATTACCCTGTAGTAAAAGCAATTCAAGAGTTTTTCTTCTTCCTTATTTTTCGTGCTATCAAAACTCTTTCAGGTCGATGTGAGTGGCAATGTAATTGTAGCTGAATCTATTCAAAGAAAAGGAATGCTGCTTCCAGCACATCATTGACACTTGTATCACATATATATAGGATACGTCACTTGGTTCGCTGATTCATGAAACAGAAATAAATGGAGAACAAAGAGAAAAAAATTAATCATTTTTATCAGTTTCTTCCAATCTTGAATGAGCGAGAGATTTAAAAGCAACTGCTAACCTAAAAGCAAGTTTTCATCCACAATATCAATTAGCATCTAATTGCTGAGGTGAGAGTGACATCAAGGCTGCATTTGACTGAGTGTAGTATCAAGGTGACCTAGCAAAACTAGAATCAATGGATACCGGTGGAGTTGGGGGGGTTGCACTCGCCAATGGTTAGAGTCATACCTGGCGCATAGGAAAATTGTTGTGGTTGTTGGAGGTTGTTTCAGCTCCAGAACATCTCTGCAGGAGTTCCTCAGGACAGTGTCCTAAGCCCAACCATCTTCAGCTACTTCATCAATGATCTTTCTTCCATTGTAAAACCCAAGGACAAAATAACCTTGAAGAGAGAGCATAAAGGCAGAGGTGCCAAGGTATCTAGTTTAATAATGGACGGGTAGTGGCCAGTTCTTTCAGTTCAGTCTTTTTCTAGTTTGTTTTAGCTGTAACAGTCACAAGATGTGTGGTTCCAGGGGAGTTGCAAGCTTCTTCAGAGATTTCTGTCTTGATGCTGTGACCTCCTGCCTGTAAGAATTTACCATTGTGCCAAGGAGTTTATGAGACGTTACTGTATTGGGACAGTTAATTAGTAATAGTTTCTTGATCAGGTCAGTTAAGTTTTCCAATACAGGTCATTCTGCTATAAGTCACGTTTTGTTAACGCAAATTCACTATAGCACGTTTGACAAATTGGAGACACTGTTTCTATAGCGTGAACTTTTAAAGTGTGTATTGATTATAACACAATTAGTTGAAATGGTGCTACTATGCAATTTTCTTATAACATGGGGCTGCATGGGAACGGAGCTACCTTGTTATAGCACAACCAATTGTCATTACGTTACTCTAAATTCTGCTTTCTTTTCTTTGTGTTTCAACTGTAGAGTTTAAATAAATTCTGTTTTGCTTAAAGCTGAGTGGTTTGACGAGTTGTATCACACCTGGGACACCCACTTCACATCTGCCTTTAAAATAGGAAAAAATTAGGGTCTAGGTGATCTTCTTGAAATATTTTGGTGGCGGGGGCAGGGGGTCTCCCCTGGTCAATAACAGATTGGGGGCTCTTGTCAGGATTGATCCTATACTTCCACTTTGGGTTTAACGTTGTTGGACTCAAAGGCAGCGAGTGGTAGGTGTTAGTGTCTTTTGTTCCAGGTGTTGTATTTGGTTTGTTTAAACAGTGCTTTGTGTGGTAATGGCTGTTTCAGTCACAAGTGTTTTCTGGGGATGGGAGAAGTGACTTTGGGGGTTTTACAAAAGTGAGCAAGGCAAAACTGTTGGAATTGACAGACAAGCTAGAGTTGGGGTTGCCTTTGTCTGTCAGAAAAGGAGATGTAATTATAGCAACAGCTCAACATTTAAATTTGCTGGAGATACCATCAGAATCTTTGGAAATGGCTAGAATTCAATTGCAGATGAAACAGCATGAACATGAAAGGGAACTGAAACAGTTTGAATTACAGTTAAAAGCAGAAGAATATGAAAAGGAAAGAATTGCAGAACAAAACAAAAAGGAGAGGAAGGCCCTAGCAGAAGAAAGTTGGAGGAATTATTTACTGAAGCTTACAACTTCTGTGGAATCACACATCTTGTGACTGCTACAACTAAAACAAACTAGGAAAAATCTGAATTGGGAGATCTGGTCACTCCCCTTCCATTATTAAACTAGACACATTGGTACCTCTGCCTTATGACCCCTCTTAAAAAAAACCAGGACAAAGTAACCTTTTTAAAGTGACAGCGTCGTTACAGAGAGGGTTCCTGAACCGAAAGGCCTGGCTTCAAGTCCCACCTGCTCCAGTAGTGCGCAATAACATCTCTGAACAGGTTGACTAGGAAAACTAGTTTAAAATAACTATTTCTTATGAGGGCAAGAAATAACCTCTATTTCTTGCCTGATAGACCAATTTGGATGACCTAGGTTTTGTTAATCAAAATCAAGTTAAATAAAATTGGCTTCTTTTTAAAAGAGAACTGATAACAAAATCCACTAAAGAAATGAAACAAAGAAAACTCTTGTAAATATGTCTTAATTACTGTTCATATCTGCAAACCAAGGTGTTTCTTTCAGTTCCCACTGGTTGCAGAAGGTCTCAAGTGTCTGCAAACATAATGTGCTCCTTCACCAGTACTGGCTTATAATGCAGAACAGCCATAGTCAACCAGAGTTGACAAGTACATCTGCTGTATCCATTCCTGATCTCTGGATTGTCATCTTCATGAAGCCCAGGAGCAAATCATAACAAGATCTCTGACTTTCAACCTCCCTTGGATGGTTGGCCATAGAGCAGGAACGGCAGGCAAATGCAGTCAAAACATTGATGTGCAATCCCTTCGAAGAATGGAAGGGAGGGTAAAACTCCAAGTTTCCATCTCATCAGTTTTAGCTGCATTCCAACAAGAATCCTGGAGATTAAAGAACATTTGGATTTATTTGTTAAGTCTTTCCTCCAAGGCAAGGACCCAGACCAAAATAAAAGATCTGAGACTTGCTAAGTCTATATATAGCTTCCAATACCTTATGCTATCCCATAGGTTATATTCATCTGAGCTTAAGCATGAATGTGACGGCCATATGTGCAGATTATACCATGTGGCTATTTGAACATTTTATTTACTGGCAGCACAATGAGTAGACACCCTTCAATATTTCAATTCTTCCATTGCCTAAGTGGTCTTCAAATCTATTCTTTGTGCATCATGGACCATTATTTCACAAAGTATAAAACGAGTTAGTAAAATATGAAATACCAATTCAAGGTAGGTATTAAATTAAGAATGCTGTTTAGAAGTTAGAAGGAAATGGGAAAGCACTACACTTTTAGAATTACTTAGTATTATAAAAATATTTTTAAAACTGTTAACATTTTTGAGATATTTTCCACATTTACAATTCAAGATTTGTCAAAAAAGTATTAGATTGTTCAATTACTGCATCCATACCTTTTACCTTACACCTTGCTTCATAACACCAGTGCAATATTTTTCTAACACTGGAAAACTAGCAAAATATCCCTGCTGATCTTCAAAGGCGTTTAGATAAGCAACCACATTATTTCAAAAAGCCATGATTCAATGACTGTGTTATTAATGGTCATTCACACACTCCCTTATTCATACCTTAGTCTTCCCACAAATATCCAAGTAATTTCTATATACACTTCAAAACATCTTTTTTTGGAAGCTGTATGAAAATTGAGTGTTAAATGTAAAAGCTAAACCTTCCAAGAAAATTCCCTGAAACAAGGTTATTGATATGTACATTAAAAAAATACTGTTTGCTTGATATGTTACACCCATAGATATGAATTACCTGAAAATCAAATAGAAAAATAATTCTTACTATGTTGCACTCCAGTGTTACATAAGTTTTACTCTGTTGCAATTAATTAGTGTCACTGTAAAAGATGGAGTAGTCATTTTATTTTATCAGATTTGTATAAGTATTATAATTTTATGTATATCTTTCTCACAAAACTGTGAAATGTTGATGTATTCAATAACTCAAGTAATGAATTGATTACCAAACTTTTCATGGTTAATTTATTTGCTTCCAGCAGTGTGAAATACTGAGCGCAATTTTCCTTTCCCTGTTGTGCCATGAGTAATAATAAGAAAGGTTCGAAAATAAGGCTTGGATGAAAAATCAGATTCTCGATGTTGAGAAAATTTCTCTCTCAAGCCTTAGGTGATAAATTCAGAATCTCACCACTGAGAAGTGATTACTTTATTTCCATGCATCTGTATCTCATCAAAGCCCTAACTCACATTTAATTTGTCCACATTTCCAGTTGTCCTTTTCTGTACCAGGAAACTAGACAGTGCAAATCCCTGACATCTAAATCAGTGTGGGTTCTTGTTAGATTAAGCTTGCTGAATGCTTGTGTTGATCATCATCCAACTGCTTCTTCACAACAACACTCCTGCCTGCTCCAAGGCCACATTCCCCCCAACCCTTCAGCCATTTGAATTTGTATCTGCCAACCACCAGGCTCACCATGCCATCTTGCCTTCTCTGCCAGCCAACGCTCACATTCAGCACTTCAGCCCTTAAACACTTTAATTTGGAGCTCAGGAACAACTGCCCTTGCATGCTTCTGTCAGGTCACTCTACAAAAAGAGACACACACATCTTATGTATTCATACAGGATGCATGTCAAGGCCCATAGCTTGCTTTCTTAGTGCTCACTCGTTTTCTGCTTATTGGAGATGGCTCACCTCTGTCTACTTTACACTGACTTCTTAGTGTACAGGTCTTCAATGCTCAGTTACAGGCTGCCAGACTCTGTGGTTTGAATTGCTTCTTCGTGCAGAAGGACAGCCAGGCAGCATGTCATGGTGAGGAGCACTGACCAGCGAAGCAGATATCACAGTATGGCACCATGCTACATCAATGTCACACCTGCACCATGCATCAGAAATGTATTATAGCAAACACACTGCATGTGCTTTAAATAAGTGGCTATTGTAATAATCAAAGGGGAACAGGTCCTTAGTCAGGTAAAAGGGGACCACAGTCAGTCAATAGGTAATGCCACAGTTAGTCGAAGGACTTGCCTAATTTTGTTCCAGGGTCAGCAATAGTCAGTCAGGTGCTTGACCTTTCCAGAGTCCAGGGATCTGTGTCTTTTCAATCCAGAATTGGGCCATGGTGAGTCCTGCAGGTCAAGTGCAACCATCTGGTGATTTCAGATAGGTAGGTTGCAGTATGATGGAGACTTTAGTTCAGATAATGAGCCGAAATGAGACAAAGGGAGGATTGAGTATGAGGGAACTGGTTTCAAGAGCAGCTAGTGGTGATGCAGGAGCAGGAGAGTTGGCAAGGCATACAAATGAGTGAACTGGAAACGCAAAGGACATGAAGGATTAGTACTTTGGAGAATGAGGTAGGCGACATCCATTGAGTGAATGTGACGCATGCAATAGTGAGAGCTGTCATCCATGAGTCTTGGTGAGACATGTGCTTGCACTGGCAGAGTTAGAGCGAGTAGCGGTCCTGTCTGTGTGAGTTGGCAGACAGAAAATGGTGGCACTTACCCTTGCAGAGTACAAAGCTCATCAAACTTTCTCCTGCACAGCTGGGTGTCCCATTTCACCCAGGACTTCACAAGACCAGGCTGCAATTTAGGGTCTAGGCTGACTTGATCTGGTGGTGTGGCCTCCTGCAGTGATTAGCTGGAAAAAGGACTGCCTTCCCCCCAACAATGTCCAGATCCCTGTCGGCTTCCCATGTCCTGAATATAGAGGCTCAAGCTCTAGTGTGAGGAACTGTTCCTGGCTCATAGCATATGAAATGATGTGCTGCTGGGCTTTAAATAAAATGCCAGCAGACCAGCATTCAAGTTGGAAGACGCAGACCAAATCAGAAAATGGTTTGAGACCATATTAAGGGTAACTGAATGCAAAGGTTTTAGGCTGGAAAAGTCAAACATTTTATTCCAGTTATAATAAATATATTAATTAACAGATGAACATCTTTGGCATTGTCAAAAATACTTAAAGGCCTAATTTAAATCCCATAAAACTCAGTTCTCTGTGAATGGGCTTTCTTCATTCTGCTTTCACGGAATTTTGCATTGTAATTCTATTGTTGGCTTTGCCTCACATGTAATTCTACAACCTACGACCAGTAATAGAAAGGAGCTAGCTTTATTTCACTGCAGCGGTTCACAACATAAAACGTGAGCATCTATTTCCAAGGTTCAATATTTGCTAAAAACCGTAAGATATAGGAGCAGAATTTTGAAAATGGAAAATGTATACTTTTTGAAATGTCGTAAGAGATAAGTTTCTAACTTATCATTTAATGTTACACATTGTTCATTTGCCTACTCTATGTTCAATAAATATAAATTGAGAAATTGCATGAATTTCAATCTGACAATGTATATATTTAATCAGCTGCAGAAGATAAGCAATGTCAAATGGTGACATGTAGTGTATTTTCATAATCCAACATTCAGGACTAACTGCTTAATTGCTAGGCTTCTTTATTTTTTTTTAATTCATTTGTGTGATGTGGGCATCGTTGGATGGCCAGGATTTATTGCTCATCCCTAGTTGCTCTTGAGAAGGTGGTGGTGAGCTGTCTTCTTTAATTGCTATAGTCCACCTGCTGTGCGTTGACCCACAATGAGGCAATTCCAGGTTTAGAACTTAGAACATAGAACAATACAGCACAGAACAGGCCCTTCAGCCCACAATGTTGTGCTGACCATTGATCCCCATATAAGGTAAACTTAATGTACGAACCCTCAAATTTCTGTGACCATATGCATGTCCAGCAGTCTCTTAAATATCCTCAATGATCTCACTTCCTGCTGTTGCTGGCAACGCATTCCATGCTCCCACAACTCTGCGTAAAGAACCCGCCTCTGACATCCCTTCTATACTTTCCACCAAACAGCTTAAAACTATGACCACTCATGTTAACAATTGCTGCCCTGGGAAAAAGTCTCTGGCTATCAACACTATCTATGCCACTCATTATCTTGTACACCTCAATTAGGTCCCCTCTCTTCCTTATTTTTTCCAATGAAAAAAGTCTGAGCTCAGTCAACCTCTCTTCGTAAGATAAGCCCTCCATTCCAGGCAGCATCCTGATAAACCTCCTCTGAACCCTCTCCAAAGCATCCACATCTTTCCTATAATAAGGCGACCAGAACTGGACACAGTATTCCAAGTACGGTCTAACCAAAGTTTTATAAAGCTGCAACAAGACCTCACAGCTCTTAAACTCAACCCCCTGTTAATGAAAGCCAAAACACCATATGCTTTCTTAACAACCCTGTCCACTTGGATGGCAATTTTAAGGGATCTATGTACTTGCACACCAAGATCCCGCTGTTCCTCCACACTGCCAAGAATCCTGTCTTTAATCCTTACTCAACTTTCAAGTTCGACTTTCCAAAATGCATCACTTCACATTTATCCAGGTTGAACTCCATCTGCCACCTCTCAGCCCATTTCTGCATCCTGTCAATGTCACGCTGCAGCCTACAACAGCCAACGACACCTCCAACCTTGGTGTCGTCTGCAAACTTGCTAACCCATCCTTCAATCTCCTCATCCAAGTCATTAATAAAAATTACAAACAGTAGAGGCCCAAGAACAGAGCCCTGTGGAACACCACTCACCACTCACTTCCAGGCAGAATACTTTCCTTCCACTACCACTTGCTGTCTTCTGTCCACCAGTCAATTCTGTATCCAGACAGCTAAATTTCCTTGTATCCCATTCCTCCTGACCTTCTGAATGAACCTACCATGGGGAACCTGATCAAATGCCTTGCTGAAGTCCATATACACCACATCCACCGCTCGACCCTCATCAACTTGTCTAGTAACATCCTCAAAGAACTCAATAAGATTTGTGAGGCATGACCTGCCCCTCACAAAGCTGTGCTGACTGCATTTAATCAAACCATGCTCTTCCAGATGATCATAAATCCTATCTCTCAGAATCCTTTCTAACACCTTGCAGACAACAGACGTGAGACTGACTGGTCTGTAATTGCTGGGGATTTCCCTATTTCCTTTCTTGAAAAGAGGAATTACATTTGCCTCCCTCCAGTCCTCAGGTACGACTCCGGTAGAGAGCAAAGATGCAAAGATCTTCGCAAGCGACGAAGCAATCACATTTCTTGCTTCCTAAAGCAGCCGAGGGCAAATCTGGTCTGGCCCTGGTAACTTGTCAATCTTAATGTTTGTCAAAATTTTCAGCACATCAGCTTCCTCAATCTTTATCAGTTCCAGCATGCTTACCTGCTCCTCAATGGTTTCATTCACTACAAGGTCCTTTTCTTTAGTAAAGACAGAAGCAAAAAACTCATTTAGGGCTTCCCCTACATCCACAGACTCTATACCTAAGTTCCCTATGCTATCCCTGATCAGCCTTACACTTTCTTTGATCGTTCTCTTATTCCTCACACACATGTAAAATGCCTTTGGATTCTCCCTAATCCTTCCTGCCAAGCCTTTTGCGTGCCCCCTCCTGGCTCTCCTCAGACCGTTTTTGAGCTCCTTCCTCGCCTGCCTGTAATCCTCTAGAGCTGGGCAAGTCCCTTGCTTCCTCCACCTTACGTAAGCTGCCTTCTTTCTTTTGACGAGAAGCTCCTCCACTCTCATCATCCAAGGTTCCTTTATCTTACCCCTTCTTGCCTGTCTCAGAGGAACACATTTATGCATCACTCGCAACAACTGCTCCTTAAACAGTCTCCACATATCTATAGTGCCTTTCCATGGAACAATTGCTCCCAGTCCATGCTTCCCAACTCACGTCTGATAGCATCATAGTTTCCTTTTCCCCAGTTAAATATCCCCCCATTGTGCCTGCTGCTCTCCTTCTCCATAGCTATGTAGAATGTGAGGCAGTTATGATCACTATCACCAAAATGCTCTCCCACCGCAAGATCTGACACCTGCTCTAGCTCATTGCCGAGCACCAAATCCAAAATGGCCTCTCCCCTCGTTGGCCGGTCAACGTACTGAGTTAGGAATCTCTCCTGAACACACCTTACAAAAACAGCTCCTTCCAAACCATCTGCTCGAACGAGGTTCCAATCAATATTGGGAAAGTTAAAGTCACCCATTACAACAACCCTACTACATTCACACTTTTCCAAAATCTGCCAACCTATGATTTCTTCAATCTCCCTGCTGCTATTGGGGGGTCTGCAGTAAACCCCTAATGAGGTGACTGCTCCCTTACTGTTCCTAATTTCCATCCATACTGACTCAACAATGGTAACTTCTGTAGCTGTGATACCCTCTCTGATTAGCAGTGGTACATCTCCTCCTCTTTTCCCCCCTCCCTATTGTTTTTAAATGTTCTAAACCCTGGAACATCCAGCAACCATTCCTGCCCCTGAGAAACCCAGGTCTCTGTTATGGCCACAACATCATCACTAGAATATTCTGCAGGAAAGGGCACAGTCTGGATTGTATCAATCACAATACCTGCTTAGGTGATTTGCTAATATTACTAAAGCAAAATACATGCAAAAATGCAAAAAAAATTAACTGATCTTGTTTTTCTCATCCAATGTTGTCATGTTCAGCCTTATTCTATTCCCAAACCAAATAAACTCATGGGAGAAGTGACCATGAAAACAGATCAGAGACCCAAAATACTTAGACATATTGAGCTTTTAATTACATGTGTTTTTAATGAGATGACATACAGCCAGCAGATGACTGTTAATATAATTTCAGTGGCTACCTGGACAGGAATGTTAGAATGTCACACCTAAAGGCGCCAAGGGAATGTCAAACCAACCTTTCAAAGGGAGAGAGGGAAGCCAATTACCATAGAAAGGAAACAAGATAGAAGAATCTCAAATAACCTGCAAAGTGAAGGATCTCAAAATTGGCTGCTCAACCATCATTGTCCAACACAAGACAAAAGATTACAGACCAAATAGCCTAACCTTGGTCATAGGTAAGATCCTGGAGTCCATCGTGAAGGATGAGATTTCTGAATACTTGGAAGTGTATGGTAAAATTGGACAAAGTCAGCATGGTTTCATCAAGGGGAGGTCAGGTCTGATAATCTGCTAGAATTCTTTGAGGAAGTAACAAGTAGTTTAGATCAAGGAGAGCCAATGGATGTTATCTATCTGGAATTCAAGAAGGCCTTTGACAAAGTGCCACACAGGAGGCTACTGAGTAAGATAAGTGGCCATGGTGTCAGAGGAAAGGAGCTAGCATGGATAGAAGCTTGGCTTTCAGGGAGAGTGTGAGGATAAAAGGGTCTGGCCGATTGTGAGGATAAAAGGTATTATCAAGGAAGAAATAGCAAGGCATCTCAATAAAAATTATCCCATTGGGCAGACGCAGCATGGGTCCACAAAGGGCAGGTTATGCTTTACAAATCAGTTGGAATTCTATCAAGACATTACGAGCAAGGTGGACAACGGGGTCCCAGTTAATGTGCCGCACCTAGATTTCCAAAAGGCCTTCGTCAAGATGCCACACAAGAGGTTACTGCATAAGGTAAGGATGCATGACGTTACAGGTAAAATATTAGCATGGATAGAGGATTAGTTGATGAACAGGAAGCAAAGAGTGGGGATAAATGAGTGCTATTCTGGTTTGCAATTGTGACTAGTGGTGTGCCTCAGGGGTCGGTGTTGGGACCGCAATTATTCACAATTTATATCGATGATTTGGATTGGGGACCATGTGTCGTGTGTCAAAGTTTGCAGATGACACTAAGATGAGTGGCAGACCAAAGTGTGCACACGACTGTGAAACTTTGCAGAGGAACATAGATACTTTGAGTGAGTCGGCAAAGGTCTGGAGGATGGAATACAATGTTAATAAGTGTGAAGTAACAGTAAAAAGGATTATTACTTGAATAGTAAAACGTTGCAGCATGCTGCTATGCAGAGGAACCTGGGTGTCCTGGTGCATGAATCACAGAAGGTTGGTCTGCAGATATAACAATTAGGAAGGCAAATGGAATTTTGTCCTTCATTACTAAAGGGGCTGAGTTTAAATGCAGGGAGGTTGTGTTGCAGGTGTATAGGGTACTGGTGAGGCCACACCTGGAGTACAATGTGCAGTTTTGGTCTCCTTACTTGCGAAAGGATGTACTGGAACTGGAGGGGGTACAGAGGAGGTTCACTAGATTGATTCTAGAGTTGATGGGGTTGGCTTATGAGGAGAGACTGAGTAGACTGGGATTATATTCACTGGAATTCAGAAGAATGAGGGGAGATCTTTTAAACATATAAAATCATGAAGGGATTAGGTAGGGTGGAAGTAAAGAGGATGTTTCCCCTGGCAGGTGAAATTAGGACAAGAGGGCATAGTCTCAAGATTAGAGGGAGCAGATTTAGGACTGAATTGAGAAGGAACTTCTTCACCCAGAGGGTTGTAAATCTATGGAATTCCTCGCCCAGTGAAGTAGTTGATATTACTTCAGTAAACATTTTTAAAACTATATAAGGGATATGGTGAGAGCAAGGGTAAGTGGAGCTGAGTCCATGAAAAGATCAGCCATGATCTCACTGAATGACAGAGCAGGCTCGAAGGGCCAGGTGACCTACTCCTGCTCCTAGTTTTTATGTCCTTTTTAGGATGGCATCTGGTGACAAGTGGTGTTCCACAAGACTCAGTGTTGGAACCACAACTTTTCAATTTATACATTAACAATCCAGATGAAGGAACTGAGTGCATTCTGGTTAAGTTTGCAGGTGATACAAAGACAAGTAGAGGGACAGGTAGCACTGAAAAGGCAGGTAGGCTGCAGAAGGATTTGGACAGGTTAGGACACTGGGCAAAAGTGGCAGATAAAGTACAACTTGGGAAAGTGTGAGGTCATGAACTTTGGTAGGAAGAATAGATGCATGGAATATTTTCTGAAGGGGGAGAAAATTGAGAAGCCTGAAGTGCAAAGAGACTTGGAAATTCTAGTCCAGGATTCTCTCAAGGTAAACATGCAGGTTGAGTCAGTAATTAGGAAAGCAAATGCAATGATGGCACTTATTTTGAGAGGACTTGAATATAAAAGCAGGGATGCACTTCTGAGGCTCTATAAGGCCTTGGTCAGACGACACTTGGAGTATTGTGCGCAGTTTTGGGGTCCATATCTCAGGAAGGATGTACTGGCCCTGGAGCATGTTCAGAGGAGGTTCACGAGAAGTTTAACATATGAAGCACATTTGAGGACACTGAGTTTACACTTGGCAGAGTTTAGAAGGATGAGGGGGGGATCTAATTAAAACATACAGAATACTGAATTGCCTGGACAGAGTACATGTTGGGAAGATGTTTCCACTGGTAGTTAAGACTAGGAACCAAGGGCATGTCCTTAGAGTAAAGAGTAAACCTTTTAGAACAGAGATAAGGAGAAACTTCTTCAGCCAGTGTGGTGAATCTATGAAATTCATTGCAACAGAAGGTTATGGAGGCAGGTAGTTGAGTATATTTAAGACTGAGATAGATAGGTTCTTGAGTATAAAGGGGATTATGGAGAGAAAGCGGGAGAATGGGGTTGAGAAACTTATCAACTACGATTGAATGGCCGAGCAGACTCGATGGGCTGAATGGCATAATTTCTGCTCCTATGTCTGATGGCCTTCTAAAAGCCCTAGCATTCTACTATCTACTCTGCATGAAGAACTCAGAGACTGACCTGGATGGTAGTATTACTTATTCTTGAATTTAGTAACAAATAAACTGACTCTTTCTTTAGTAAAACCTTGATAAATTGAAACCTTTTAAAACATAAATATCTTCAGTCTGGAAGCATCTAATATTGTCCTAATCTAAGTTCCCTACTTCTAAATTTCTTTTAAATACCCCATTTGCTGCCGTGCCTTAAGCTACCTGGACTCTAAGGCATTCCCTCCTTAAATCTCTTTGCCTTTCTATCTCTTTCTCCTCCTTTACGACACTCTAAAAAAATTCTGCTGGACCAAACATTTACTTATCTAGTTTAAAGTTCAGTGTCAAACTTGCCTTTGGTAATGCTCTCACAACATGACTTAGGGTGTTACATTACAGGTACCATACAAATGCAAGCTGTTGATATTCTGTGTTTTAGTATTTGCATCAGGAACATGACAGGGTTTTTAAATGAAAAGTCAAAATCCAGTTATTTGAAAGGCAAGCTCAGCTTTATACTGACATTCAGCAATTTAACCCTTGTTGATGGAGCAATTTCCTCCCTAACTTTCCTCATTCACAGAATATACATTGAATCCATTGTACCACAACTTCCTAGTGGTTAAGGCAAGGCTACTGCCAACAGTAAGAGTTTATGAGCTACTGCCGAGAGAGATTTCCAACTCATTCAAGATGAACAAAGTCGGGCTTATTTCTGTTTAATTTGAGTTGCGGTGAAATAAGTTACATTTGTTTCATTAAGTCAGTACATCTTCTTCAGAAATAATGAAAGTTGACAGGCCAATATATTGCTGTCAGCATCAGATACTAACACCACACTCGATTCTGAAACCCTATGTACTTTAATATTATTGAATTGATATCCCCCTTTAATTAACCAATAGACTCATTTGTTACTGCAACTCCTCCAATATAAAATTTCTCAGACTCTATACATGTTTCTTCATGCCCTCACCTCCACCCATCACCCCTTATTTATATACATACCTACAGCTCGAACCATCATGCTCTCTCACAAACTATGCCACCACTCTCCCTGCATTTCTGGGCTGCCAAACCTCTGCACTATTCCACTCATGTCTTGTCCATCAAAATATGTTTATGAACACCACCACTGACAAAGTGTTTCATCAAAGCTCCTAACTTCTTTCTCTGGCCCACTGTCTGCTTACAGCACTGTGATGTGCATTGGGGTGACATAAATGCTACATAAATACAAGTCGCTGCTGTGATGCATTTACAGTTCAAGAGCAAGATGTTTAAAAAAACCAAACTCAGATTAACAACAGTTTCCACTCAAATGATAGACTCTTTGTAGAGGCCATATAGCACTGGACCAATGAGTTGTAATAGTGCAATTATAAAATCATGAGGAGCATAGACAGGGTATAATGACAAGGTTTTTTCCCTGGGGTGGAGGAGTCCAGAACTAGAGGGCAAAGGTTTAGGGAGAGTAGGTAAAAATTTGAAAAGGATCTAAGGGGCAACTTTTTCACACAGAGGGTCGTGCCTGTATGGAATGAGCTGCCAGAGAATGTAGTGGAAGCTGCTACAATTACAACATTTAAAAGGCATCTGGATGGGTACATGAATAGGAAGGGTTTAGAAGGACATGGGCCAAGTCCTGGCAAATGGGACTAGATTAGTTTAGGATATTTGGTTAGCATGGACGAATTGGACCGAAGGGTCTGTTCCCATGGTGTATATCTCTATGATTCCAAATCAACAGACAACCATGGCTGCCATTATGTTTTATGAGGTAGCAAGACGTTGGTCACTATAAGTTAGATTTGATGCTACCACGATCCTTTTGAGTTGCAATCTACAGGAACTACTTTGTCCGATTTAATAGAGGAAAACCATTAGATAGACTAACAAGAAGAGGATCTTGTCATATCAGCCAGCGAGACCTTCGTCCCATGAATGAATAAGGAAAAAAAACTGTACCTTGTTTTTATTTTTATTGCCCTTGACAATGTGGTGGTGAGCTGTTTTCTCAAACTGCTACAGTCCATGTGCTGTGTGTGACCCACAATGCCGTTACGGAGGGAGTACCAGGACTTGGACCCAAAACAATGAAGGAACAGCTACATATTTTCAAGTCAGGATGGTGAGTGACTTGGAGGGGAACTTGCAGAGGTGTTCACATGTATCTGCAGCCCTTGTCCTTCTAGATGGAAGTGGTTGTGGATTTGGGAGATGCTGTCTAAGGATCTTTGGTGAATTTCTGCAGAGCATCTTGTAGATAGTATACTTTGCTGCTATTGAGTTTCAGTGGCAGAGGGAATGGATGCAATGTGGATTTGGTGCCAATCAAGTGGACAGCGTTGTCCTGGATGGTGTCAACCTTCTTGAGTGTTATTAGAGCTGCCCTCATCCAGGCAAGTGGAAAGTATTCCATCACACTCCTCACATGTGCCTTGCAGAAGATGGAAGGCTTTGGGGAGTTAAGAGATGAGTTACTCACCACAGTATTCCTAACTTCTGACCAGCTCTTATAGCCATGGTATTTATGTAGTGAGTCCAGGTGAGTTTCTGTTCAAGGGTAACCCCAAGGATCTTGACAATTGAGGATTTAGTGAAAGTAGCACCATTGAATGTCAAGGGGCAGCAGTTGTATTGTTTCTTTTTGGTTCTAGTCATTGTATGGCGCAAATGTTAATCGCCACTTGCAAGTCTAAGTCTGAATATTGTCAAGATCTTGTTGTGTTTGAACATGAACTGTTTCAGGATGTACAACGTTTGGTGCCAAACGTTGTACATTCATCTGCAAACATTCTCACTTCTAGCCTTATGATGGAGAGGTCATTGATGAAGCAGTTGAAGATGGTTGGACTAAGGACACCAGCCTTAGGAACGCTTGCAGAGATGTCCTGAAGCTGAGATAACTGACCTCCAAAAACCACAACAATCTTCCTATTTGCCAGGTATGAGTCCAACCAGTGGAGAGTTTTCCCTTGATAGTCATGATTTTCATTGTTGTGGAGCTCTTTAATGCCATACTTTGTCGAATGCAGCCTAGATGTCGAGGGCTGTCAGTCTCACCTCACCTCTGGAATTCAGCTCTTTTGTCCATGTTTGGATCAAGACTGTAATGAGGTCATGAGCTGAGTTGCCCAGGTGAAACCCAAACTGGGCATCAGTGAACAGGTTATTGCTAAGCAGGTGCTGATTGGTAGAACTGTTGATTGCACCTTCCATCAGTTAACGGATGATTGAGAGTAGACTGATTGGGCGGTAATTTGCTGGATTGGATTTGTCCTGCTTTTTGTGTACAGCTCATATTGGGCAATTTTCCACTGTGTCAGGTGGATGCCACTGTTGTAACTCTACGAACAGCTTGGCTAGGAGTGTGCCTAGTTCTGGAGCATAGATCTTCAATACTATTGCCAGAGTGTTGTCAGGGTCCTCAGCCTTTGCACTGGCCCACAGCTTCCAACCATTTCTTGTATTTATTTCACTATAGCACTTACTAGTTACATCAGTACAAAACATATGGTTACTAAGACTGGTTACCTAGTGTAATAGGTCTGTTCCCTTTGAGATCATAATATCTCCTGCCTTTCCTCACCTTCATTGTTAAGGCAACATCAGATTGGATGGAAATTAATGTAGTCTAAAAAGCTAAAATAAGAAAGTATATCAGTCAATAGTGATTAGATTTATAAAAACATTACTACTTAGTATAAATGTTTAAAATGACCAAGTATTCAGCTATGATTCAATGGTAATACTTTTGCCTGAGATAGAAAGTAGCAGATTGAAGTCCTATTCAATGTAATCTCAGATGACACTTTGATGGAGTACTGAGGGAATGTTGCACTGTCACGGGAGCTCTCCTTTGGCCAAGATCTTCAAGCATATTCCCATTCGGGAGGATGTAAATGAAACCGCAGCACTATTTGAAAGAGAAAAGTTCTTCCAGTTTAAAACCAATGTTTATCACTCATACAGTGTTATTTAGTTACTAGTCATTTATCTCATTTCTGTTTGAGGGACTGTACTGCATGCAAGTTGCTGCACTTCCGATAACACAACAATATGTTGCAAGTGGAAAGTGGAGTTGAGGATATCGGATCAGCCACGGTCTTACTGAATGCAGACTCAAAGTTCTTAATCATATGTTCTTAACCATGACTCTGATTGAAAAATAAATTATTGGGTGTAAGGCATTTGGGGACATCCTGAGGTTGTGAAAGATATAAGATAAATAAGTTCTTCTTTTGAGTTTCTTCATGAATGTCTCCATTTAATCTATCATCAATAATATGGATATGTTGGTACGTGTGTTTTCTATACTTTTCCTCAAGTGTCTATACAGGTGCTGTTGAAATTCTAGAATTATGCTAACCTTGATTGTCATTTCAATCTTTTTCTCCAATTATTGGGACCACAAATATTTACAATGTGTATTAATAACTTAGATGAGGAAAGTGAATGTACAATAGCCAAATTTGCAGCTGACACAAAAATAGATGGAAAGGCAAGAGCTGAGGGTAACATAAAGTGTTTGCAGAGGGATATGGACAGGTTAAGCTGGTGGATAAAAAAATAATATTTTGGATGGAATATAAAGTGGGAAAATGTGAGGTTACACCCTTTGGCAGGAAGAATTGCAGAGTTGAATATTATTTAAATGGAGAAAGACTGAAGAAAGCAACAACACAGAGGGATTTGGAAGTCCTCATGTATAAATCACAAAAAGCTAGTATCCAAATTCAGCAGGTAATAAGAAAGTCAAATGGAATGTTGGTATTGTTTTCAAAAGGAATGGAGTAAAAAGAAAAACTATACAAGGCACTAGCCAGATCACAGCTGAAATATTGTGAACAATTTTAATCCCATTATCTAAAGAAATATATACTGGCATTGGAGGTAGTCCAGTGAAGGTGCACTCACCTGAAACCAGGTATGGAAGAATTGTCTTATGAGGAGAAGTTGAGTAGGTTTGGCCTGCACATATTGGAATTTAGAAGAATGATAGGTGAGCTTATTGAAGCATACAAGATTTTTAAGGAAACTTGATAGGGTAGACGTGGAAATGTCTTTTCCCCTTGTGGGAGAGTCTGGGACCAGATGACATAATCTCCAAATAAGAGGTCGCATATGTAAGACAGAGATGAGGAGGAATTTCTTCTCTCAGAAGATAGTGAATCTGTGGATTTTTTTACTGCAGAGAGATGTCAAGGCTGGGTTGTTAAGTATATTCAAGCCTGAGACAGAGAGATTTTTAATCAGTATGGGAATCAATGGTTAAGGGTCAAAGGCTGGAGTGTGAAATTGACAATTATTAGATCAGACATGATCTCAGTGAAGTGTGGTGATGACTCAATGGATGGAATAGCCTACTACTGCTCCCATGTCTTAAGGTCTTAGGTTCTCATTGTCAGGTATTACAGTTCAAGCATATATGGCAGAGAAAGGTGTACAGAACTGTAACTTGGAAGGTATCACCACCCATCCAAGAGTTAATTCCAGAAAAATTACTCTTTGGCTGCAAGATATTTTCTTACAGATGCATAAACTTTTCATTAAAATTACTTGGAATAAGAATTTTACTAAAGTTAATGTAAATTACACTTGCCCACATAGGAAATTCACAAAATTCAGAATGCTGTCTTTTAAAAAGAGAACAAAAATCAAAGTGGCTCAATAAGTAGTTTTGACAAGAAACTGAAAAGGCACTTGGCTCTGGGGAAACATTTTTTACTGAGCTAGTGCCAATTTGGTTACCTTTGTTTGACTTTAACAGCCAACAAAAATTTAGGTGAAACACAAATAGTTGGCAGCATGTTTTTTTCTAACTGCCAAGGTGTAGTCAACCATAACAACATGGCAACCATTTCAACAGTAAACCATCAATCCATCAAAGCCCACTTATCTACCACTTTCACTTGGTGCATTACTAATGAGTTTAAATTTCACTGCAAAACCTATTTGTGAAATAATCATTAAATGGTTATGCTGTTTCAATACCATGAATGCAGTAAGAATATTCACTTAAGTTTGACAATTCTGGGAGTGTTTGAATAAATCTTGCTCAATAAAATGAGTGATATTGTTGGTCAAGATTGCAGTCCACCTCCAAATGTACTAAGTCCTGAACAACATTCAGACTTGGGGCTGATAAGTGACAAGTAACATTTAAACCACACAAATACCAGGTAATGGTCCTCTCCAGCAAGAGAGAACCTAACCAACCTCTTTTAGCAACACCATCACTGAATCTCCAACTACCAACAACTTGGGAGTTACTGTTGACCACAAACTGAGCTGGATTAGCCATGTATGTGCCATGGCTACAAGAACAGGTAAGAGACTAGAAATCCTGCAATGAGTAATTCATCGCCCGACTCCCCAAAATCTGTTCACTATCTCCAGGCACAAGTCAGGAATGTAATGGAATAGTCTCCACTCACTAGGATGAGTGCACCTTCAACAACATACACGATTCTGGACAAAGCAGCCCACCTGATTAGCACCACATCCACAAACATCCACTTCCTCCACCATTGGCACACATCAAAAGCAATATGTCTGCAAGCTGCACATACCACGTCACCCAGTTTCCTTAGACAGCAACTTCCAAACTCACAACTTTTGTCACCTCAAAGAACAAGGAAAACATGGGAACACCACTACCTACAAGTTCCCCTCCAAGAGACACACTATCCTGACTTTGAAATATATCACTGTTCTTTCACTGTTGCTAACACAAAACCCTAGAACATCCTTTTTCAACACATTATGGATCTACCTACAACAATGGCCTGCAAGGGCTTAACTTGGCAGCTCACTACCACCTTCTCAAAGGCAACTAGTGATGGACAATTAATGTGGGTTCACCAGCAATGCTCACATCTCATGAATGATTTTTTAAAAAAACTGTAAAATGCTGGTCTCCCAAGTGAATAAAATTAAGTGACAGTGATGTCACCCATTCCAAAATCTGAGCATAAAAGTCGGAATTTTGTGCACACTTCTATGTATTGATTTCCATCCTACAAGGCAACAGACTGATTTCAGACAATCCTGGCTTCTGACAATTAAATCCAAATCCATTCCGCAAATGGGTCTCAAACTGAAGTCAGGATTTCCATATGTAAGATAAATACATCACATGTTTTAGATGGCGTTTCAGGACAAAGCAACTGTCACTGATGTAGCAATGGCTGTAATACAGATTGGTTAAGAAAAGTTACATTCCAATATTGAAGCATTTTGCCTACCTTCATACAAAAAAGCCTATGTTTAACCCCAAAAATTCAATTAATTGTGCTGTAATGGAATAGATTTGTTATATAATAAATTTACACACTCAAAAAAGTAGCACTTTGACTTTTTAAGAACCTTGTGGTGGAAAAGTATTAGCACGATATAAGAATAAATAAATAATGTCACCTGTGTCAATGTTTAAGAATGAAATCTCTGTCCTACTTCTTTCACTGTTCCTTGCCCTTGTGTCAAAGCAAGATTCTGTATGCTATGGTATCATATTTATTAGGTCTCAAAATATTGTTTTGAGACAGACTAGACGAAATATTTCATGAATATACTAAGAATTTTTGGCTGGCCAGTACTTCATCTTTATTTACCCACCTGAGCTCCATACCCCTGGACACCCATTCCAAATAAAAATAATTCCAAAAACCTGAAAGGATTAATTTCTAAAAAAAAACTCAGAAGTTACTCTATCTAATATAATTTCAATTGAGCAAAGAGTTTAAATAAAGTATAGTGGTGAGTGGACATTTGACAAATTTGATTACAACATTTGTCATCTTTGTTGCCGAAATATAAAATCTGGAAATCAAGAGCCAACATCTTTAAAATGACCTTTAAAGCTCTCAAAAACTTGAACAAGGATTCATGAGATCAAAAGGTGACTCATGGAAAACAGCCTTTCAAGACTGCCCCTGCTCTGTTTCTCTCTCCACAGATGATGCCAGATCTGCTGGGTTTCTCCAGCATTATCTATGTTGTGTAAGTGCCATTATCTTCTCTCTGCTACCTACTCTATCTCTTCTACTGCATCTTCCTCCCACCAAGGCTCTGCAACTTCCACTATTACATGCAACATCTGCCTTCACTCATTCTCATTCACCCAACCACCCCCCACACTACTCACGCTGAATGTTGCCTGGCAAGCCTATAACTTGAGTCACCTCACTACCTTTCCCCTACTTGCACCAGCACCAACAGCTGTACCACTTTCAACTCACTCATTCTCTCTCTTTGTTTCAACCCCAAGAGAAAACATCCCCTAATAGAGTAGCAGGAGCAAAAGATGGGTGGTGGGGCACCCAACATTCATCTCCTCACGCCTACAGGGAGTGAATCCTGGCCCTGATCAGTGAGGACCGTGACTGCTCACATGGTAATGCCGAAACCCAGCAACTAACTAAGACTCATAGTCAATTGCTGTGCTAATCTCCATTACTGCCATTGGGAATGTATTCTTAGCATGCATGAATTTCCAACTGCTTTTTGCTTGTGACACAGTCTATCTCTCTCTTGTCTCTTGCAGGTACAGGTGGTAGCTGCACATTGTCAGTGACCAAGAAGAAGACTCTGAAAGATATCCTGTCCTCAAGTGTGAGATTTATGTAACACTGTGCCATACAACAATATGTGAATCCCTTGACTGATGACAACCATGACAGGCTGTCTGATTTTGTGACTGTGCTAAACAGCAGGGCAAGGCAAAGTACTGTGAACCTTTAAGCTCTGACTGAGTTAGCAAAGCACAAAAAGGCAAGGCAGAGATACTGTTAGCATCCAAGTAGATCCTAATACAGTGAGCCTAAGAGATCAAGTGCAGATCCCTGAGATTCAGCCTGGTCGAATCCCTCTGAGCAAAGTGTCCTGGCTGCAGCATTCCAATAAAAGTTGGTGAAAGGCTCCAAAATGCAGAACTAAAGTATATTGTATGTCGATCAGCTCTGTGCCATGAGGGAGCAAAGATGTCCAATGCCAACATCCACAGATGGGAAGGTGTAAGTGATCATTGCCATTGGATTCTGATGCACCCTGAGATGCGGGTGCCTAGTGTCCTAGATAGAGTTCCAGAAGATCAACAGTGAGTTGGAATCACCAGGTAACTGCACTGACTTTCATGTTGGGTATGGATAACATCTAATTTCTAACTGGTGGTTGGGAGAGTGGGAAGCTGCTCATAAGTGAAGTGAAATTAACTAATAATAACATGCAAATGTATGCAGATGGATCACTCACTGCTCACTCGGGAGTTCTTGGGTCACCGTTCAACACTTAGTCAGAGAATGGGACCTTTTCCTCTCAACATTAAGAATCTCATTCCTGCTGATCACACCCAATTTTCCCAAATTTCTCATCACTACACATGACGTTTGTTGGCTGGGAAGATTCTGCCCATAGTGAATAAGGCCTTCAGTAATAGTTGGAGGCTATTACTTTTTTCTGCAAACCCCTGTTGAAGGAAGAATAAAACATCTTTAAAGACAATGGAAGGATGTATTCTCAAGTAGTGAATGAGAGAATCAGCATACAAACAATCTGGTGTCAACAGCAAAATGCTAAAAGAAATTCAAAGGAAGAGAAATAAAGCAACCATTAAACCCTGTGATCTAGATTGGTGTGATTGAATTGTTCCCTGATTTTTCTTTATCTTTTCCACTCTGACTGTCCATGCCTTATCTGACCATGTCAAAAGGGGAGGGCCCTTATGAACTGTCCTACCTGTCCATCTTCCTTCCCACCTATCCTCTCCACCCTCCCCTCCGACCTATCACCATCAAACCCCCCTCACCTGTATCATCCCATCACCTTCCCAGCTACCTTCCTCCCAGCCCCATCCCCACCCCCACCCCCAGTCTCCTATTTATCTCTCATGTCCCTCCCCCCTGCCACAGCAGCCCCCCCCCCCCCCCCCCCCCCCACACACACACACACACACATTCCTGATGAAAGGCTTATGCCTGAAACATCGATTCACCTCATCGGATGCTGCCTTTTCTGCTGTGCTTTTCCAGCGCATACTTTTCAACTCTGATCTCTAGCATTTGCGGTCCTCATTTTCTGTTAGAGATTTTTAATTGCCTAATAAGACATTTTGTTCAAAGAATAATAAGGGATGATCAGTAATGCTAGTCCAGCCAGCATGCCTCATCCCATGAATAATTTTTTGAAACTGAACTGTTCTGAACAAATCATTTTCAACTCAAGCTGTTAAGGTCAGTTTCTCTTCTCAAAGATGCTGCCAGATCTGTTGAGTACTTCCTGAGTTTTATTTCAAATTTCCAGCATCTGCAGGATTTTGCTTTAATTGAAATGTCTTACACTCCTTTCAAGAACCTACTTAATGGCATAAAAATAAGTAATGTTTATTACCAATCACCACCCCAATCCTTTCTGCAATGTTTTGTCCCTCAGTGATTAAAGATATTCCTACATGTGAGGAAATAGAATACCATAGAAATACAATAGAAATACAGGCAGCAGAGGAAAATGGCTGAGCAGAGGCTGATAGCTAAGTTCGGTACCCATAGGGAGGGCCTCAACCGGGACCTTGGGTTCATCTCACATTACAGGTGATCACCATTGCACTACACACACACACACAGATATTCCTACACACACACACACTCTCACATGCACCCGGACACAGATACACACAGACACGCACACAGACACCCACACACACCCTTATAGACACACAGACTCCCACACATGCACCCCCTCACAGACATAAGACACTCTGCACTCACTACACACACACACACACACACTTTCTCACACTCACAACCCCCACCCCAGACAGACACACACACAGACAGACAAAGATCCACATGCACACATACATATTGTGTGTGGTGAATTTTTTTGGTACAAAGTTACATTGCACTTTGCTCAAAAACCACATAGATTCATGTCGAACTCTGAGCTCAAAAACTGCATGAATTTATGTAAAACTCTGTTATTTCACTTTTTAGATTAGAATCAATCTAAACATCAGGTCATAGACAGAGAACACAGGGGGCTAACACCTTCAACACATTGTCTAGCTATCACCATTGTTAACAGTTAACCCGAGAATGCAACTTTTAAAAAAAAGGGTTTTGTGATTTACACATGAAAGAAGTGAAACTATCACTGTATTCTAACAGATGAAAGGCTTAACAGACAATCAATTCTTCAATGTATAATTTCAGTTACATCACACTGCAAATTTTTGCTATAAATTCTGTGTTACGATCGAGCCCTCCACAATCACCTGATGAAGGAGCGTCACTCCGAAAGCTAGTGTGCTTCCAATTAAACGTGTTGGACTATAACCTGGTGTTGTGTGATTTTTAACATAGAAATACAAGTTGTTGGAAGGTACCAATCGAGAAAAGAATATTAGTATAGCTGGTACGTTTGTACATTTTCTAAAATCTGTCATGGGATGTTGATGTCTCTTGGTTTGCATTTACTGCCAATCCCTAATTATTCAGGAGGCACATTGCTACGGGTCTGGAGTCATATGCAAGAAGACCAGGAATGGATGTCAGATTTCCTTCCCTAAAGGACATAAGTGAACCAGATGGGTTTCCTTATCAATTAACAACAGTCACATGAGATTAGCCTTTTATTCTAAAACTTCATTGAACTCACATTTCACCATCTACCCAGAACATTCATCTGAGGTTCTGGATTACTAGGTCAGTCATTTTTACCACTACTCTGCTATATCCCCTATGATGGTATATTCCTTATGAAGTAAAAAAAAATTATTAACTTAAGTCGAAGGTTAATTAAGGTGTTGCATTGTGCATCTATGCTGCTTACCCATCTGGTACATGGAGGAGAGACAAAGTGTCAATCTCTGCCAGTTTCAATGAGAAAACTGGCTGTCAAAGTAGAGCACAGTGATCAGACTATCAATTTTATAAAATTTTATGAACAAATAGCTTATTGATTGCAAATGAAATACAATTTCTTTGTGAAAAATGTGTAGCGAAGAAATTGGTATTACATCAAATATATACTGACATGTCATAAAGATTTCCAGGTTCCACAATATTTTCTCCTAAAAATAGTTCTTATGTTAACAAAAAACAGAACACTGCAGCCAATGTGAGAGTTTCTAACAATATTGATGGAAAGTAAATAGAACAAACCCTGAAATGATAGACAAAATGATTCTCACAAAATGTCTAACAGGACATTTCCAGTTACTTGTTTGTAATCTTGTGTCTATAAAGGTTCTGCCTAATCTTGAGATCACACATCTGGTGCCAAGTATTGCAATTGAATGTAGTAAATGTTGTTCAAAGATCTGCAGGGAATAAATCGGAAAGAATATATTTTCTGCTCCATGTTACAGTGCTGTTAAACATATAAATGAAACTACCAAGGCTCACCTGATCCAAGCATTAATTCCGGGCTACGCTTTCCTTTAATGGAGTGAATGGGGAGAAAGTGTCTTGCTTCCTTATTTATCTATTCATCGTTTTCAATATAACTCAAATTAACAAGATATCTCAGCCTTTCATTCTTTCAATACTGTGGGATATAGGTAAAGTAGTGTTACTTCTGCAATCATAATTACTTATGCAAGGTAAATGCACTCACACCAGAGTATAATTGTTTCAACCAAGAGCTGAGTCAACAAGAATGAAAACTATGTGAAGGAAATATAATTGTTTTTGTATTAGCTAAAATGTGCATACAAGAGTGCAACGTGCCTGCAAACAATGGTAATGTTACAGACAAATAGATAAGGTGCTGTGAGGATGTAGGTTAAGCCAGATATGCTTGTACAAGCAGTAGTTATAAGCATCTGTTTCCCACTTTTGCAAAAACACAAAAACAAACCCCAATTAAAAGGTTATAAGGTTCAATATGGTTGAGGAATGGGAGGAAATGTCACAAGTAAGGGAAACAGATGGCAGTGAAGGGGGATATACCTAACAATGGACCACAGCAGGATGTGGTGAAATGGCCGAGTAAAACTTGTACTTTGTTATGCACAAGGCCGGATAAGGCAAGAGATAAACAATAGTAACGGATTTGGAGTAGTGAATCCTATATAAGATATGTACTTGCTAAACTCTGTGTGCCTTACTTCAGGCGCCACACTTGCAAGCGTATAATAAACATACTGATTGCTTCAAATCTTGTCTCGGACTGAATTATTGAGGTGAGTGAGCTTTGTTTTTCACAAATACAAACAAGCTGTTGCATTCAAACCCTGACACTGTCCAGTCTCAGCAAATGATCAGCACAAGCACTGACAAACATCACAAACATGCCATGTACCATGGCTAGTTTGATTAACTCATCAAGGCTTGCTCGTGTTTTTCTGGAAAGCGGCTTTCTCTTGGTCTAAGAGAAATGTGACATCAGGGCAGCTTGTTCAGGTTGTTGCCATATTTATATCATTCAAGCAACTATACGTTATTTACTAATTACAATTCTATGACAATCACAAACTTAGCATTACCACATCTGATTCACTATGTCTGTAGCTTTATATAACTTTAATTTTTCGAGAGTTATTGTGACAGTTCAGTTCATTACTGCTGTGTTTATAGCACTTGATTTAAATGCATACATTCCTTCAGCCACAGAAACACATTAAAACTGGTGAATTTTCTAATCATTAGACCATCACCAGGCTTCATATGTTTTTCCTTCTTCTCATTTCATTTGATTGCATTTCATTTCAACTAATACAGCAAATTTTAGATTATTACCTACAATGTGGTATTGAGCTGATATTGAATATTATGAAGTCATTATTTAAAAACAGAATAAAAATCAATCAGTCCCTTTAAGCAGTGATACAAATTATTATTGTGGAATGAAGAATGTTGAAAATTATGGATATTTACCGGAGTCTGTTGACAGGAAATTTGGAAACATTAAATGTAGACCCTAATTTTCACCTATTAGTGATATAGACTAACACTTTTGTAAGTGAAACCAAGACAAAAATATAAGGACCTTGATTCCAGTCTCAGTAATTATTTGCATTGATATCAGTGCTGAAAATCAGTACCATCAAATACCTAGAGTGGAAGTAGGCCATTTGGCCCAACAATTCCACATAGACCCTCCCAATCCCTGTAATCTGATATTTCCCAAGACTAATGCTGCGCACTATGACACAATTTAGCATGGCCAATCTACCTGTTGGCAGTTGAGGTAACGTGCAAGGCATTCCGGGATCTCAGGCTATGGGGCTAATTGCTTCCGTCCCGCCTAGGGGGAGAGGGTCAATGCAAGCCGAAGCCCGACTGTCCAGTGAGTGCAGCCCTCTGCCTGGTCCCAGATCCTTGTCCCTTCCCCCTTTCTCTCCTCAAGAAAGTTCACCTGGAGTTTGCTGTGATAGCTGCACTCTTGACCTGGTCTTATTGTATTCCTTATCAACTCCTGTTGCATTCCTGATCAAGTCCCATTTTGTCCCCCATTGCATTCCTGATTAGGTCCTGTGTTTTGCACCCATTGCATTCCTGATCAGATCCCATTGCACTCCTGTTTTGCTCCCATTGCATTCCTGATCAGGTCCTGTTACACTCCTGTTTTGCCCCCACTGCATTCCTGATCAGGTCTCATTGCACTCTGGTTTTGCCACCATTGCATAACTGATCAGGTCCCATTGTACTCCTGTTTTGCCCCCATTGCATTCCTGATCAGGTCCTGTTTTGCCCTCATTGCATTCCCGATCAGGACCCGTTGTACTCCCGTTTTGCCCCCTTTGCATTCCTGATCAGGTCCTGTTTTGCCCTCATTGCATTCCCGATCAGGACCCGTTGCACTCCCGTTTTGCCCCCTTTGCATTCCTGATCAGGTCCTGTTGCACTCCCGTTTTGCCACACTGAATTCCTGATCAGGTCCCACTGCACTCCTGTTTTGCCCCCATTGCATTCCTGATCAGGTCCCGCTGCACTCGTGATCTGCTCCCTTTTTGCCCCAACCTGTTCCCAGTGTAGACTAGATCTGCTCGATTCAATACTGTTCTTCTGCCTGTGCACTCTTATTCTGCTCCCAGTGGAATTCCTGTTCTTACCTTCTGCACTCCAAAAATGCCCTTGGAGTGATGCAGAACTACACCTGGTGCAATTCTGATCTGCTCCTCTTGCAGTTCTTATCTGGTACCAGTGCAGCCTTGATCTGTGCCCAATACAATCCTGTGTGGGTCCTGTGCTAGTCCTGGACCTTACTTCCCAATTGAATTTGGGTGCATTCTTGATCTGTTGCCTGTGTAAATCATATGTGTTGTTGGTGCAATCCTGATGCAGTCCTGATGTTTGATACAGACCTGGTGTAGTTCTCGTTTTGGTGCAGAACTGGACTGGTCCTTGTTCAGTCACTGCCTGGAACTAAGGTCATCCTGATCTGGTCCTGGAGTTGGTCCAGACTCAATCTGGTCCTGCTGCAGTCCAGGAGTCGGTACAGACTCAACGTGGACCTGGTGCGGTCCTGGAGTCGATGCAGACCTGGCATGTACATGGTGCAGTCCCGGAATTGGTGCAGAGCAGGCATGGACTTAGTGCATTCCCGGAGTCAGTGCAGACCCAGTTTTACCCAAGTGTTACTGCATCATGAACAGATCTTGGTGCAGACACAATGTTGTCTTGATGTAGCCCTGGATTCTGTCCAGATTTGCTTTTCGTCCAGATCCAATCTGACCCTTGTTCAGTCCAGATGTGGAGTTAATGCATACCTTTCCTGATGTTGATGTCAGGATGTATCTGGTCTGAATCCTGCAGCAGTCTGAGATTAATCCTGTTCTACTTCAATTTTGTCCTGATGCTGATATACTTAGTCTTGACGTTAGTCCTGTTACAGACATCATGTTAACTTGGTTCACATCTGTTCAGTAGGTTGTTGTGAGAGGGGGTTAGTAAAGATTCCAAATGACAGTACCACCTTTCCTGACTGTCTCAGTGCGTACAGGTTGCATGTGTGACATGGAGGATTGGAAAACCTGTAAATTCCTCCAATTCAAAGGAAATCAGTGCCTTCAGCCCCTACCACAAACTCTTTTGCCACTTTTAGCCACCTTGATCCCACATTATAGAATTCACTTCCTAAACCATAAAGCTTATTTATTTCTCAGGGGTTACACCATCTAGTCTGTTTCCACCCAGTGCCTCATCACAGCACCATGGGGGTAAGTCCATGTGAAAAATGTTTATTGTTTAAGAAGCTGAGACAGAGGACAGTGTCTTCAGACCTGGATTCAGCAAGCAGAGTACAAACCTACCTGAATACTGTATAGCCACCTTTGAATCCTAGAAATATCCTTTACTTGCTATCTGAGGAATAGCTTTGAAACACTGCTATGATTCTGCTCGCAAATTCAGCACCCAGTTTGTCCCAATCCTCTGCAAGGGGAGGTGCTGGTGCAGCGACAAGGGTCTTCAGCCAGAGGGTGGTGAATCTGTGGAACCCATTGCTGCGGAAGGCTGTGGAGGCCAAGTCATTGAGTATACCTAAGATAGCGATAGGTTCTTCATTAGTAAGGGGATCAAGGGATATGAGGAGAAAGCAGGATAATGAGGTTGAGAAACATATCAGCCATAATCGATTGTGGATCAAACTCAATGGGCCGAACAGCCTAATTCTGCTCTCATATTTTATGGTCTGTGGTGGAAAAGTCACTGGACTAGTAATCCAAAGTCTCGGCTGATGATGTGGAGAGACATTTTCACGTTCCACCAATCAGTGAATGGCAATTTGCGATTAAAAGCCAGCCTAGTGGTGCCGGGTTTTCCATTTTGGTCTCCCTGCTATAGGAAAGACGTCGTTAAAATTTGAAAGGGCTCAGAGAAGATTTACAAAATGTTACAGGGATTGAGGTTTTCAGCTATAGGGAGAGACTGAGTAGGCTGCATCCATTTCCTTGAAGCATTGGAGGCTAAGGTGACCTCCTAGAGGTTTATGAAATCATGAAGGGCATGGGTGTGGTGAATTCCCTGAAGGTAGGGAAGACCAAACAAAAGGGCATAGGTTTAAGGTAATGAAGGGAAAGATTTACAAGGGACTTAAGGGGCAGCTTTTTCATGCAGAGGTTGTTGCGTATATCGAATGAACAGTCAGGAGAAGTGGTGGAGGCTGGTACATTTATAACATTTAAAAGGCATCTGGATGGGTATATGAATAAGAAAGGTTTAGAGGAATATGGGCCAAATGCTGGTAAATGGGACTAGATTAATTTAGGATATCTGGTCGACGTGGATGAATTGGACCAAAGGGTCTGTTTCTGACTCTGACTCTCTAACCTGTACATCTTTGGACTGTGAGAGGAAACCAGACCACCCAAAGAAACTAACAAACACAAGGAAAATGTGCAAACTCTACACAGACAATCACGTGAGGCTGGATTTGAATCAAGGTCCCTGGAACTGTGAGGCAGCAGTGGCAACCACTGAGACACTGTGCCATCCACATATCAAGATTTATCAACAAGATATGTCAATTTTTAATTGGCCTTTAAATTAATTCTTATTCAGGAGCCCTTAGGACTGAATTTTCTGCTCTGAAAATGGGGAATATGTGTCCCATGTGATGCATCAGCAAAAGACATGATTGTCCAATCATATATAGTCAGACTTCAACAACGCTGCATTTGCTGCAATAGAAAATGTCTATTGAACTGATGTGATCTTTTAACTTCCAAGAGCAGTTATCTGATGACTTTCCTGAATAAGATTACCAGTTTTATACTAAACAATCCCAAATAAGGGGCCATCAGATATTGAAGGTTAATGGCTCTCAAGAATTGGGTTAAGACTACCCAAACTGCTAACTCAGCAGATATAACAACCACAGTTAAGGCAAATGAAACTCGCACCTTAGTTGTCGGGGTTAGATTCAAACCAGGTTTCTGTAGGCAAAATCCATTGTCTAATTGACACTTTGTCCAGTGCCATTTCAGAACCTAATTTGATGAAGAAGATGCCTGAAAATGAATTTCAGAATTCCAGGAGAGCAGCAAGGAAAAACTGAGGTGTACAAGATGAAGAGATCTCAGACGGTTGTAGGGTTGCAGGAGGTTACAGAAATAGAAAAGGAGCAAGGATGGGATTTCAAAACAACAGTGAGATTTTGAAAATCAGTATATTTCCGGTTTGGGACCTTGTAGGTCAGAGAATAGGTTAGTGATAGGCGAATGGAATCGGTGAGGATTAACATACACTCAGCAAAGTTTTGCATGAATTCATATTTATGAAGGGTTCAAGTGGGAGGCCAGCCAGGAGAGTATTGGAATAGTCAAGTCTACAAATAACAAAGGCATTAATTGTCATCTAATTGTTATCTTGGGAATGCACTTATAAAGTTTAAATAGAAACATGTGATAATGGAGTGTTATTGCACTTCTCTTTGCTTATCCCTATAGTGGTCTGATATGTAAAACAGTCCTTACCAGTACTAAACTATTTTATGGTTTGTCATTTCAGCTGCAAAAGCAAATGGGTTCATATGTCTTAGTCTTGTAATTGAAATTCGGTTTCTGGATTTTTAGGAGACATAATATATATAAGCGGAGTCACAGGAAGATACGGTATTTCCTGATAAAATAAAAGGTGCTTCATGGTTTTAACCTGGTTTTCTGTTCAATGCCTCTTGTTGAAATTCTCAGTGTACTGCACAGACAAAAATCTTCTATGTCGAGGGCTACTTGAGTGCAATAAGACTGAAACAGTTTGAAATATGTAAAAACAAATAGAAATTGTGGCCATGTTCTTTATAAATGGCAAATCACTGAAATGTGTGGAAGGTATTCACTATTTTCATTGCTAGATTCAAGCAGTTCTCGGGGACAGAATGTTACTGAGTGCCCTTTGATTATCTCACATTCCAATGGTCTACAAAAACCAAATAGGCAAATAGAGGTACTGTTACAGAAGCCTCAGTGTGGTAGGAAGCAGTCCAGGCCAGAGGAAACGCTATGCTTTTTTTTTCGAAAAAGTGTGACTTATAAACTACTCCCTCCTCCTAGACTTCTGCTTCAGACATTTGAAAGGATTTCAAGGGACTTACCGAAGTACATTTTTATCACTAAATATTTGACTGAGGTTAGATGCACCATTCTGTTATCTTCACTGTGGTGTTTAATATATCTTTGACATTTTTATGTCATTACAGAACCTGAACATGCCGTTAAATAGTAAATCTATTTGCAATATGATCTGTTGATGAGAGCATAATGTTGTATTGATGTCCAGAATATACTTTCAACAAATTCTTTTGAAAAACTTCTTCCAATAGTTGAGAGCATCAAATAAAAAACATTCATAAAAGCATATTACAGATCATGATGGGGAATAAAATTCTTCATTCAACAATAATGGGAAAACTCCCACTTTTCTCCATAACTAATGGTCTGCATGCAAAAGTGTATCCTCAGCGGTAACACATTCTTAAACTTTTTCCTCTGTTTTTAATATTAATAAATATTAATATTCTTCTAATTAAAAAGAGGAACTTCACAGCTCAGGATCAATTGTTGGAAAAAAGCAGGAAAATGTACCATGCTACTATTAACAAAATGAATACATAACACATTTATAGAATATTCATCTGTCCACTAACTCAATGGATATTTTAATCCATTAAATAGCCAGCAGAGCAATTTAGGGTGTAGGTTTGCTCACTGAGCTGTAGGTTTGATATCCAGATGTTTCATTACCTGGCTAGGTAACATCATCAGTAGTGACCTCCAAGTGAAGTGAAGCTGTTGTCACCTGCTTTCTATTTATATCTTTCTCCTGGATGGGGTTCCTGGGGGTTGTGGTGATGTCATTTCCTGTTCATTTTCTGAGGGGTTGCTAGATGGCATTTAGATCTATATGTTTGTTTATGGCGTTGTGGTTGGAGTGCCAGGCCTCTAGGAATTCTCTGGCATGTCTTTGCTTAGACTGTCCCAGGATAGATGTGTTGTCCCAGTCGAAATGGTAGGTATTTTCATCCGTGTGTAGGGCTACGAGGGAGAGAGGGTCGTGTCTTTTTGTGGCTAGCTGGTGTTCGTGTATCCTGGTGGCTAACTTTCTTCCTGTTTGTCCTACATAGTGTTTGTGGCAGTCCTTGCATGGAATTTTGTAGATGACGTTAGTTTTGTCCATGGGTTGTATTGGGTCTTTTAAATTTGTTAGTTTTTGTTTGAGAGTGTTGGTGGGTTTGTGTGCTACTAGGATTCCAAGGGGTCTTAGTAGTCTGGCTGTCATTTCTGAGACTTCTTTGATATATGGTAAGGTGGTTAGGGTTTCTGGCTGTGTTTGGTCTGCTTGTCGTGGTTTGTTCTTGAGGAATCTGCGCACTGTATTTTTTGAGTATCCGTTTTTTTTATTACGTTGTATAGATGGTTCTCCTCTGTTTTCCAAAGTTCGTCTGTGCTGCAGTTTGTGGTGGCTCATTGGAATAGTGTTCTGATACAGCTTCGTTTGTGTGTGTTGGGATGGTTGCTGGTGTAGTTAAGTATTTGGTCAGTGTTTGTCAGTTTTCTGTATACGCAGGTTTGTAGTTCTCCATTGTCCTTTCTTTCGACTTCACGTCCAGGAATGCGAGTTTGTTGTCGGTTTCTTCCTCCTTGGTGAACTTTATGCCTGTGAGGGTGTTGTTGATGATGTTAAATGTCTCTTCTATCTTGTTTCATTTTGTGATGACAAAGGTGTCATCTACATAGCGGGCCCAGATTTTCGGTTTGATGGTTGGTAGAGCTGTTTGTTCTAGTCTTTGCATTACTGCTTCTGCTATGAATCCTGACAGCGGAGATCCCATGGGTGTGCCCTTGGTTTGTTTGTAGACTATGTTATTGAAAGTGAAGTGGGTGGTGAGGCACAGGTCCACCATCTTCATGATGTTTTCATTCATAATGTGATTGATGGTGGTTGGTGTGTGTGTGTGAGGATCTCTTCTAAAAGTGTGCCGAGTGTTTCCTTTGCCAAGTCGATGTTGATGGAGGTGAACAGTGCTGTTACGTCGAATGAGATCATTGCTTTGTTTTCCACAAGGACTGCCACAAACACTACATTGGACAAACAGGAAGAAAGTTAGCCACCAGGATACACGAACACCAGCTAGCCACAAAAAGACACGACCTTCTCTCCTTCGTAGCCCTACACACAGATGAAAAAAACCACCATTTCGACTGGGACAACACATCTATCCTGGGACAGGTTAAGCAAAGACATGCCAGAGAATTCCTAGAGCCTGGCACTCCAACCACAACGCCATAAACAAACATATAGATCTAGATGCCATCTATCAACCCCTCAGAAAACGAACAGGAAGTGACATCACCACAACCCCCAGGAACCCCATCCAGGAGAAAGATATGAATAGAAAGCAGGAGACAACAGCTTCGCTTCACTTGGAGGTCGCCACTGATGATGTTACATAGCCAGGTAATGAGACGTCTGGATATCAAACCTACAGCTCAGTGAGCAAACCTACACCCTAAATCTCAACCTGAGCTACAAACCTTCACAAACCTTGCAAGCAGAGCAATGTCATACAAGTGTGCGAAACAGTTGTTTACCAAATAATATTTTGAGTTTAACTTCTATTTTGGCTTCAAATGCTACTCACACTTCATATTCATTTTATGTTTATTTATATTTTCTTCCTATTCTGATTGAGCAAATAAACAAATTTAGCTATTTCTGAGGGTTCCCAACCAAGTGTTCATATCTGCACACAAACAGCTGCACAGTGATCTTGCTTCAATATGCTATGTGAAAAACAATGTATGGATCATGATTGAGAACGTGTTAAAACAAAATCAAAATACAACACCTAGCTTTGTGAACAGGAGAAAATATATGAGAAGATAGTTGCTCAAAAAACCCACAAAAGCCAGAATATGCATCAGATCAAAACAAAGATGAGAATAAAAGTCAGTCAATAATGAAAGTAAAAGTAGATTTAGGGATGCCTGCACACTAGCCAGGAAAAAAAGCTAACTGCAAAGAAAAGGGTCATAGGGACTACTGTGGTTTACCTCAAACCCACAAGGAACTATCATGGTTAGAGAATGGACCTTAGCACTATTGGGTGGAGTGGTGATAATGTATTTCGCCTTGTATTTCAATATTATGGTAACTATCTACTGTATTATCAAGGATCCCCCGGCAATGAATTTGAGTTAGAGGAAATATTTCTGTATCAAACTAGTACTAGTAGCAGCCATCTACCATTTTGAAAGAGCTGTGTTTGGAATTGTCTACATAAAATTGCTGCAGTAGCATACTTACTGTGTCCAAGTTGAAATATCAGAATTGAAAACAGTGGTTGGTTAATTTGAAACAATAGATGCACTTTGATAATGAATCACTCTCTTGGGACATCATCATTCTCTGCCTTTAAACCTGTCCAACAAAGGGTGAGAAGTTCTGAAGAAGGGTCACTGGACCCGAAACATTAACTCTGATTTCTCACAAGAAATGCTGCCAGACCTGCTGAGATTTTTCAGCAATTTCTGTGTTTTGTTTCTGATTTCCAGCATCTGCACTTCTTTTGATATTTTTAAAAAGTGATAAACATTAATCAATTAGATAAAAGTCACAGTGGATGAATTGAAATGTTAAACAAATGGACACAAACATTCACAAAGACAAGGAGATAAATGAACATTTTCCCACAACCAACACCAGCAGACAAAAAAAATAAAGTGGTTGTTCATTTAATTTACAGTTTCTTAGACTTTGCAAATAAAAGTCCACAGTTATCCCTATTCTGAACTGCAAAGAACAATGTTCTCTAAAAACCATTGAAACCAACCAATGCCCATCAAATTAATTGTTACTACTGTTATGAAGGTGTCAGTGTGTACTGTATCTTTAAGCGAGAGTGTGCTGAAAAATTTTAAAATGTAACATTTGATTGTGAAACAAATAGCTGAAGCTGTGTTGCTATGTTACATAACAAATTCGAATTCAGCCAATCAGTTTAAATTATGTCCCAAGAAACCAAAATCCAATCGAATTTGAATTTTACTGTTTTGGATGACACCAAACCAATGAGACAGTCCAATGTTTTGGGGTATACAAAATCAGGTATTTTGAACAGTTAGCTGGACAGGCAAAGAGCACCAACAAAAATACGGCCTGCAGAGCCTCTCTCAGTACAATAGACAATAGGTGCAGGAGTAGGCCATTCTGCCCTTCGAGCCGGCACCACCATTCATTATGATCATGGCTGATCATCCTCAATCAGTATCCTGTTCCTGCCTTACCTCCATAACCCTTGATTCCACAATCCTTAAGAGCTCTAATCAACTCTTTCTTGAAAGTATCCAGAGACTTGGCCTCCACAGCCTTCTGGGGCAGAGCATTCCATACACCCACCACTCTCTGGGTAAAGAAGTTTCTCCTCAACTCTGTTCTAAGTGGCCTAACCCTTATTTTTAAACTGTGTCCTCTGGTTCAGGACTCACCCATCAGCAGAAACATGCTTCCTGCCTCCAGAGTGTCCAATCCTTTAATAATCTTATACGTCTCAATCAGATCCCCTCTCAACCTTCTAAACTCAAGCGTATACAAGCTCAGTCGTCCAATCTTTCAGCGTAAGATAGTCCCGCCATTCCGGGAATTGACCTCATGAGCCTACACTGCACTCCCTCAATAGCCAGAATGTTTTTCCTCAAATTTGGAGACCAAAACAGCGTACAATATTCCAGGTGCAGTCTCACCAGGGCCCTGTACAGCTGCAGAAAGACCTCTTTGCTTCTATACTCAATTCCTATTGTTATGAAGGCTAGCATGCCATTAGCTTTCTTCACAGCCTGCTGTACCTGCATGCTTGCTTTCATTGACTGATGTACAAGAACACCTAGATCTCGTTGTACTGCCCCTTTACCTAACTTGACTCCATTTAGGTAGTAATCTGCCTTCCTGTTCTTGCCACCAAAGTGGATAACTACACATTTATCCACATTAAACTGCATCTGCCATGCATCCGTCCACTCACCTAGCCTGTCCAGGTCACCCTGTATTCTCCTAACATCCTCCTCATATTTCACCCTGCCACCCAGCCTTTTCATACCTTTTCATATGAAATTTGTGAAGCAGAAGACTGAAGAAAAGACCCAGGAAAGTATAGATGAAGATATCAAGGGAAAAGTGACAACTGGCTGGTTTTGAAATTTGAATTTTTTGTTAAACTTAATTGGGGGTTTTATCAGATCCGTATATTGTTGTAGAATGGGAGGGAGATAAATTGATCAGACAAAGGAGGATTACAGTATAGATAGTTGATGTCTAACGTTATTGTGTTTCTTGGAGTTAAAGAATAAATTGTTAAATCTTTACACGGAGGGATTTTTGTAGTTTTTGGTCACTCATACTTTAACAGATTGTGAAGCGAGGTGAGCTTTTCTGTGGGTCTGGTTCAAATTAGCGGAAGAGTTTACCCCATGTCATAACAGTATGGGGGCTCACGTCTGTGATTTGAACAGGTTTAGACAGATCCAGTCTGAGATTTGGACAGATTTGAATAGATTTGGGGGCATGACAAAAGCCCAATAGATTTAAACACTTGCCGGTTAGTGTCCTAGATCTTTAAGTAAAATATAGACGAGACAATTTGTTTAATTTCGGTTACTTGTGGTCGGTTAAATTAAAAGTGAGAGAAATGGCTCTTAAAACTGCTGAAGAGGTTATGGGGTTTGAAGATGATTCCCAAATTTGCCAAGAAAGTTTAGAAAGAAAAGATCATTCTCTTAGAATTAGCAAAAAGGTTAGGATTGGGTTTAATCAAGAACAAAAGTAAAGCTGAAATTGTAAGGGAATTACACAGACACTTAGGTGTGTCAGAGAAACAGAAAAGTGCAGTAGAGTTAGAAAAACATAAATTACAATTGAAGAAAATGGAGGTAGAAGATAAACAAAGAGAGACAGAGGAAAAAGAGAGAAGGCTCTTAAATGAGCAAAGAGAGAGAGAGAAAGGGAGACAGAAAAAGACAGAGAATTTGAACTTGAGAAGTTGCGACTTAATCAGCAACGTCAAGTTAACAGGATGGAGGTCAAAAAAGAAGGTAGTGATATATACAAATATGTCAAACCTCTGCCACATTTTGATGAGAAAGATATTGAAGCCTTCTTTATTTCATTTGAAAAATTGGTTAGGCAGATGGAGTGTCTGAGGACTTGTGGATAATGCTAGTTCAGACTAAACTGGTAGGCAGAGCTAGTGAGGTATTTGCAGCGCTGTCAGATAAGAGGACAAGAGATAATGAAGAGGTCAAATAGGCTATTTTAAATGCTTATGAGTTGGCACCAAAAGCATATAGACAGTGGTTCAGAAACATAAAGAAGGAACCAGACTTGTGTTCAGTTCGAAAGAATTAAACATAATCATTTTGATAGATGGGTGTGGACCTTAAAAATAGATAAGTAGAAAGTGAGGACTGCAGATGCTAGAGATCAGAGTTGAGAGTGTGGTGCTAGAAATGCACAACAGGTCAGGCAGCATCCGAGGAGCAGGAGAATCGACATTTCGGGCATAAGCCCTTCATCAGTCATTCCTGATGAAGGGTTTATGCCTGAAACATCAATTCTTCTGCTCCTCGGATGCTGCCTGACATGCTGTGCTTTTCCAGCTTCACATTCTTGACTTAAAAATCAGTAAGACCTATGAGACTCAAAGAGAGATTATTCTGCTGCAAGAGTTTAAAAACTCACTTCCAGAGATGAAAAGAATTCATGTGGATGAACAGAAAGTTCACCAAGTGAGAAGAACAGCAGAGAAAGCAGATGAATACATGCTGGTGGTTATGACAAGCTTCGGGCAAGAATTTCATCCTGTGAGGAATAGAAGTTGGGAAAAGATGAGATCCAAGATGACATCCTGCGAAACAAAGAGTAGAGAACACTGGTAACTGTTTACCACAAGTTATAAAAGAAGCCCAAGAGTGTGGAAAGGAGGTGAAAGGCCTCAGGTGTTTCCACTGTGGTAAAGTGGGACTCTTAAAGTCACAGGGCTGGTCATTAATGAAAGGCACTGTGGAAAAAGATGTGGTAAAAGAAGCTAAGCCAGTGGCATTAGTGAAGTAATTAAGGAAATTTCAACAAAAATCGAGGAACTGCAGCAAAGTGCACAGCCTAGGCAGGGGCTGAGTATGGAGTTAGTGCCTGATCTCTATAAAGAATTCACCTCTGTGGGTAAAGTTTACTGAGGAAAAACAGCAGGAGAAGGGAAAGAAGTTATAATTTTGAGAGATACAGGATATAAACAGTCTCTAATAGGAAGAGATGAACGAATTTACACTCTTTCTGATTCCGAGAGTATGGTAATTTGTGGGATAGATTGTCAAAAGTTTAGGGTTCATCTATGTAAGATCAGGTTGGAGTGCCAACTCAAGACTGGGGAATTAACTGTGGGAGTGATTGACAGAATGTCAGTTCCAGGAATCCAGTTTGTTTTTGGGAACGATTTAGCAGGGTCCAAGGTGGGAGTGACACCCCTTATTATGGAGAAGCCCAAGAAAGACCAGGAAACTGAGAGTTAAAAGATAAGTACCCTGGTATTTTCCCAGTCTATGTCGTAACAAGATCCCACTATCGTAAGTCACTGCATGAAGCAAAAATTAAGAGGAAGGTGAAGGAGTTGAGATTCAGTTAGTGGACATCCTGTTTGACGTAATGGTGCAGGAAAAACCTGAACAGGCAGAAGTGTTTAGTCCAGAAAGGCTAATGGACTTACAACAGAAAGACAAAACACTAAAAGATATATATGTCGATGCGTATTCTAAAAAGGAGGCAGAGAATATTCCTGAGGGTTATTATCTGAAAGATAGAATCCTAAGAAGAAAATGGAGACCACGGCAGCTTAGTGCAGAGGAGAAATAGGCCGAAGTGCACCAAATTGTGTTGCCAGTAGCATACATACAGGAAGTATTACGGGTAGCACATGAACCACCTATAGGCGGTCACCTAGGGGTACGGAAGGCTCAGGCTAAGGTACAAAGATATTTTTATTGGCCTGGAAAGCACAAGGATGTGGTTATCTTTTGCCATACGTGTCATACATACCAAATGGTAGGTAAGAAACAGGTTGTAAAAAAAGCAGCACCTTTGTTGCCAATTCCTACATTCAAAGACCCTTTCAAGTGAGTTATAATTGATTGTGTAGGTCCCCGCCCAACAACAACAAGTGGGAACCAGTACTTGTTATCCATAATGGATGCGTCTACCAAATTTCCAAAGGCAATTCCATTACGGAGCATTAAGGTAAAAAGGGTGGTAGAGGAGTTAGGAGGCTGTTTAAGGAAGTAATGGATAGCTTAATGGACAGCACTTTAAATCAAGTGCATATCATCCTGAATCCCAGGGAGCTTTAGAAAGGTGTCATCAGACCCTGTAAACCATGGTGAGTGCACAATGTCAGGATTACCCGAACGATTGGGATCAAGGTATCCCATTGGTATTGTTTACAATTAGAGATGCCCCAAACAAATCTACTCAGTTTACTTGTTTGAGTTAATATTCGGACATGAAATGACATGCCCTTTGAAATTAATTAAAGAGAAATTGACAGGACCAAAGTCGGAGGTCTCACACTTGAATTACGTATCTGAGGTGAGGGAGAGATTTGAATCAAGTAGGTGAGTTAGCTAAACAGCACCTAAAGGGGGCACAGCATGGAATAAAGCAGGTGGCAGATAAAAATTCTGAGGCTCAGATGTTTTACCAAGGGGATGAGGTGTTAGTATTGTTATCAGTGATAGGAGATCCCCTCAAAGCCAAGTTTAGTGGTCCCTATCAAATTGAGAAAAAGTTGAGTCAGGTGAACTATCTGGTAAAGATGCCAGATAAGAAAAAACTGTATCAAATATGTCATGTGAATATGTTGAAACCTTATTATCATAGAGAGAATGCACTGGAGAAACAGGTGTTAGTTACTGCCCCACAGATGAGGAATCAAATCTAGATGTTGTGTAATTTGATGTGCATCAAAATATTTTAAACAATGAAGAAGTCCTTGAGGAGTGGGATAGGTTAGTAAACTATCTGTCTCAGGAGCAAAGAACACAGTTGAAAGGTTTGTTTAAGCATTATGAAGACATATATAGGAATAAAATGGGGAGGACAAATGCTATTGTGCATGAAGTAGATGTAGGGAATACTGTTCCAATAAAGCAACACCCCTATTGGCTTAATCCTTTCAAAGCCAGACAGGTCCAGAAGGAATTGGAGGCCATGCGAAACAAAGATATCATCAAACCGAGTCACAGTGAGTAGAGTTCGCCAATCATCTTAGTTCCCAAACCTGACCGGACTCAATGAATTTGTGTAGATTATCGGAAGGTCAACGCCATAACAAAATTGGACTTATACCCAATACCAAGATTGGAGGACCATATCGAGAAAGTTGGACAAGCCAGTTACATCACAAAGTTGGACTTAGTGCGTGGTTATTGGCAGGTACCTTTGCCAGAGAAGGCGAAAGAGATTTCTGCGTTTGTAATCCCAGTGGGCTATATCAATTCAAAGTGATGCCCTTTGGAATGAAGAACGCACCTGCTACATTCCAAAGACTCATGAACAGAGTTGTGGCTGGGTTAACAAACTGTGCAGTCTATTTGGACGATGTAGTGATCTTTAATGAGTCCTGGGAAGATCACATGGTACAGTTGGCAGAGCTCTTTGAACGATTAAGAGAAGCAAACCTGGTAATAAACCTAAACAAAACTGAATCCACAAAAGCAGAGGTGATGTTCTTGGGACATAACATTGGTCATGGAAGGTTGACCCCAAGGAATGCAAAGACAAAGGCCATCGAGGAATTTCCATGACAACCTTGAAGAAAGAGGTGCTTCAGTTTTTGGGTCAAAGCGGATTCTATCAGACATTTGTTCCAAACTTCAGCAATGTAGTGGCACCGTTAATGGATTTGCTAAAAAAGAACACAAAATTTCAGTGGACAGAACAGTGCCGGGGGCAATTGACAATTTAAAAGCAATATTAATCACCACATCAGTTTTGGCTACAACAAACTTTTTGAAATCTTTCAAAGTTGCCATCGATGCTTGTAACATAGGAGTTGGAGCTGCATTGCTACAAGAAGATGGTGATGGAATTGAACTGCCAGTTGGTTACTTTTCAAAGAAACTCTACACCCACCAGAGAAAATACTCTACAATCGAAAAAGAACTATTTTGATTAATACTGGCTTACACCATTTTAACGTTTATGTCATTAACAATGTGTCAGAGATTATTGTGTAGAGGAATCACAATCCTCTTACATTCTTGGAATGTTTTAAAGACAAGAATATGAGATTATTTCATTGGAGTCTTATGTTACAGACTTTTAACTTACAAATCGTACATGTTGCGGGTTGTAAGAATGTAATAACAGATGCGTTATCGTGGATTTAACTGATAAAGTATAGATGAGATTGGTATATATTCAATGTTACTTATATATGGGAAGAAGTTAATATGAACTTAGGTTAAAATCATACATATGGTAATGTAAGGAATAGAGAAAAATAATTAATCATTATGATGGTTCACTTTTTTCTTGGGGGGAGGTGTTATGAAGTTGTAGGTGTGTCCTGTACCTTTAAGAGAGAGTGGAAGCAGGCAGGGACCTCAAGAGGCACAGACTGTGCTGAAAAATTTTTAAAGTAACATTTGGTTGTGAAACAAATAGCTGAAGCTGCGTTGCTATATTACACAACAAATTTGAATTTGGCCAATCAGTTTAAATCATGCCCCAAGATACCAAAATCCAATCGAATTTGAATTTCATTGGTTTGGATGACATCAAACCAATGAGACAATCCAATGTTTGGGGTATGTAAAATCAGATATTTTGAACAGTTAGCCAGACAGACAAAGAGCACCAACGAAAATACAGTCTGCAGACCTCTGCAAGCTACCTTTTCATATGAAATTTGTGAAGCAGAAGACTGAAGAAAAGACCCAGGAAAGTACAGATAAAGACATCAAGAGAAAAGCGACAACTGGCTGGTTTTGAAATTTGAATTTTTTGTTAAACTTAATTGGGGGTTTTATCAGATCGGTATATTATTGTAGAGTGGGAGGTAGAGAAATTTATCAGACAAAGGAGGATTACAGTGTAGATCGTTGGTGTTTAGTGTAATTGTGTTTCTTTGTGTTAAAGAATAAATGGTTAAATCTTTTCTTTACAGAGAGGTATTTTTGTAGTTCTTAGTCACTCATACTTTTAACAGATTATGAGGCGAAGTGAGCTTTTCTGTGGGTCTGGTTCAAATTAATAGTAGGGTTTATCCAGTGTCATAACACTACAGCATACACTATCTGTCTACAAGACGAGTTAACTCATTTGGTGGGGAAGCAAAAAGATATATATTAAAACAGTACTAATCTATATTACAATTGCTTAAGTTAAAAATGTGTTACTCTTCTCCATATATTTATGAATCCGAACCGTGGGAGCAAGTCTTGTAACTGTCCACTGCATAAATCTTTGTCTACAGTTCTTAAATAAACTGCTTTACATGTTTGGCCAAGTGACAAGGTTCCCCTCTTGCTAATTTAGTGAAGCTTTCGAATTTAAGTGGATCTTTGGCGAGTAAGGACCAGGCAACATATTAAACTAAAACAAGGAGCTACATGTGCTGGAAATCTGAAACAAAAACAGAAATTGCTGGAGGAAGTCAACAGATCTGGCAGCAATCTGAGCTATCGTGAGGTGGTGTTGATGGAGAGAGGGTGTGGCTATGGCGGTGCATGGCACTGAGTGTAGTGTTCAGGATGCAGGAAGAATAGCTCTCTGAAAAGCATTGCATATCTCAAAGATTCTGTGATTCTAAGAGGATTTGAAGCACAAACAATGAAACTTCAGTTGGAATCCACGGGAGGTGAGTCCGAACCAGAGGCAGTCACTGAGGAATGAGATGTCTCTTGGGGAAACCAGTGTTGGCAAACACCTCGTCAAACACCAGGAGCAAGAAAAGTAATGATGGCGAACAAGAAGAAAGGTTAGAATGGAAATTCCATTGGAGAGAGGAGCAGAACTTATTCAAAATGGGCAAATCTGGAAGCAGTGATGCAGTGAGTTAGACCCTAAAATAGAACAAGGAACAGATGCCGAAAATATGAAACAAAAACAGACATTGCTCTTTTTTTTGTTTCAAGCCACTGTTTGCATGACCCCAAATGGAGATTAATCTTCCTTAAATACCATTCAGAACTGAAGCCTGAATCACTAGTTTGGCTTGACTTAAAAAAAGGCAAATAGGTTGGATGGTAGACCAGCAAAATGAGTGGACAAGTGTGAGAAACAAAGCTCACTCACTTCAATAATTTCAGTCCGAGACAAGATCTGAATCAGTAGTGTCATTTATTTTACACTTGCAAGTGGGTGTGATGTCCACAAGGCAGGGACAAAACACACTGAATTCAACAAATACTCGATATTTATATAATTTGGTTCCTACATATTTTTTCTTATTTCATTGTTTCCCCCCCTGTTTACATCCTCCACTTCCCTAAGACCGGTACCCATTACTCCTGTTTATCTCTTGTCTTATCCGGCCTTGTCTGTGACAAAATGCTTATTTCTGACCTCACAAGGCCATTTGACCTCATCCCATCCTTTGCTTACCATTATCTACTCCCTCCATCTGTGCTGCCCCTCACAGCATCTTATCACTAAGCCCTTTTAATTGGGGTTTGTTCCTGTGTTTCTGTAAAAGTGGGAAACAGATGTTTATACCCACTGTTTATACAAGCATATCTAATTTAACTGCCTCTCTTCACAGCATTTTATCTGGTGCCTATATTTCTACCATTGTCTTGCAGTCCCGTTTCTTTCTTGCATACAATTTTAGCTAATACAAAAACAATTATATATTTCCTCCACATCGTTTCCATTCTTGTTGATTCAGCTTTTGGCTAAAACAATTACACACTGGTGTGAGTTCATTTATTTTTATATAATCAATTATAATTGCAGATTTGCAGAAGTAACATTAATTTACCTATATCCCACAATTTCCCCTTTTTCTTTAATTACCATTTGTTATCTTCTGCATTTTTCTTTTAAGCATCACCCCCGAAATTCGCAAGCATCATTCCGGAGATTTCATCCATCTTGGTCTCACTCATCCCCTCATTATTTAGTTAATAAAGTTCTTCTGCCTGATTTCCTTTTAGGGGCATCTGTTTCATTAAGGCTGTCTCAAGCAGTCTTTGGGTGAGCCCTCATATACATGGTATGATACAACAGCCAATGGCCACCAATACCCCGACTACTACTATCAGGGAAGTAAGGATGGAAACTACCACCCCCTTCTACCTTCCAAACCAGGATTCAAGCCATCTCGTGAGAAATGTGTCTACGCCTGAATTCTCAGCCAGTTCCTCTGCTAATGTAGTCAATCCCCTTAAGGCCCGAGTAATTGAACCATCAGGTGCAATGTTATTAGGAATAAAGGTACAACAGCTTCCTCCTAACATCACACACACACACCTTTTTTTTGCTAAAATCATATCAAGGGCCATTCTGTTCTCCAAGCCATCTTACTTGTCGTATCAAGCTGGTCTAATATTCTTTTAACCGCATCTCTTGTAAAATTTATAAATCGCTGCTGATTATAGAAAATGTAATTTATCCAATCTACATTTTTATTAATTGTTACCCACCAAGAGACAGCTGACTCAAAGCCTGTTGCAATCTGGTTACGAGCCTTGAATTCATCAGGTACCCCCCCTAGGGACTCCTACCGAATCGAGACAAATCCTGTCATCGAAAGAAGTGTCTAACAGTGATCTCTTACCCCTTCCCTTTTTCCCTACTATCTTTTCCTTCTCAAATGCCAGGGTAAATGGAATTGCCAATTGTACAATTGTACATATCCCTCTCCAATCCGGAGGTAGGGTGGGTCTCAATATTTTGCCTCCACAGTACCACCACAGATCCGCTTGGGGAACCTTTAGTGCTGAGTAGTTCCCTCCTTTCTCCGTTTCGGTAACATTTTTAATCTCTGGACATAATTTCAGCTCCCCCAAATCTCTAGACCGACTTGTATCTCATCTACGCACACACGACGTGTGATTTCCAACTGCGGCGGAAAATGTGGTGGGGACTTGTACATCTTTCTTCTCCAAGGGAGGGAACATCAGAGATGCATCAGCGTCTATTACTTGTGGATTATCAGACTCAGGAACCATTAATAATACATATGAAAACCATTAATAATACATTTGACAAAATCCCAATACTAAGAGGGCTAGCATCATAACTCTAAGCATTCCCAGTATTCTAAACATCATGCTGAAGCACAAAACGACTTAATATACAATCCTACAGAAATAATCCCCGCGCTCGCGTCGCCACTGTATAATCAGTTCCTCAAAGTCTCTTTAGTCTGAGTTTCAGCGGGTTTTGCGTTGATTCGGCTGTCCAGACTCTTCCTCAACTGGAGATTCCACTGGTCCTTTGATCCGAGTGTAGTAAGTCCAGCCTTTCTCCACCGTCCTTATTGCCGTTTCGGTAGTTAAAAGAGCCTGGTACGGCCCTTCCCAGTCCGGCTGCAATTTAGTCTCTGTCCATGATTTTACTAAGACCCAATCTCCCGACTGGATGGGATGAACGGTGAATTCAAGGGGTGGAGTCTGTGACAATAAACCCTGTTTCCTGAGGAAAGACAGAGAGGAGGACAAGCCCAGTATATACTTCTTTAAAAACAAATCTTTAGTTTCGGGAATTGGCAATTCTCCATTCGTTCCCAGATAAGGTAATCCAAATAAGATTTCATAGGGGGATAGTCCTAAATCTTTCCTCCGCCAAGGGACAAGCCCAAAAGGCATCCTTTAAATCTAACACACTAAACCATTTGTGGTCATGGGGGATCTTACTTAATCTCTAATCAGTCCCTCAATTACTGGCTGCAGTCCTCGTGTACCTTCTATGGAAATGGGATATTGTCGCTCACAGACAATGTCCCCTTTCCTTTTTAAATTTACTTCAAGGGGAGGGATCTGTAGTCGTCCACGATTCCCTTCCCTAGCCCATACAATAGGGTCTATCTCTCTCTCTCCATATCCTCTGTCAACATTGTCATTTGTACAACTAATTCTTTTTCCTGAATTCCAATCTCCAGTCCGAAGAGGATAATTAAGTCTCTCCCTAGTAAGTTACTTCCTATATCAGGGATATACAACCAATTCCCCTGTGAACCTATCCTTAGGACCTTCTATCATCATAGGTTCAAATACTGGAACAGTAAATCCCTCCACTTTCACCCCAGAAACAGTAATTGACCGTGTCGACATTTCTACTTTCTTTGGTTTAAAATTCAGCGATGACCGTGCTGCCCCCGTATCGACTAGGAAGACTACCTCTTCCCTATAGAGTCCCACCTTCAAGTTTATCAAGGGTTCCTGGTGGGTCCTCGAGGGCAGGAACCCCTGACACCCCTATTCTTCATCAAAATTCATAAGCGGAATTGCTCTTTCTTCCCTTTGTAGATCAGGACACTCCCACCTAAAATGCCCTATCTTTCCACAATAATAGCATCCTTCCTGTGGAGACCTCCATCTCTGCCCCTGTCGCTCAAACCCTCTATCAAACCCTTGTACTCTCCCTCTCCCCTTTCCTCTCTGTCCTACATGCTGCCACCCGCTGCTCCGGTTGCTCAACATTGGTTCCATTCTTTTCCTTAACTACCTCATCAACCGTAGCTACCATCATTTTCACCTTCTGTTTTTGTCTCTCATCCTCTCTCTTTACAAACACTTTCTGTGCCTCTCTTAACAATTCATCTAATGGTTTTTCACTCCACCCTTCTATCTTCTGTATCTTTCTCTGTATGTCTGGCCATGCCTTTGTCACAAAATGTACTTTCAAAAGACCCTGTGCCACTGGGTCCTCAGGGTTCATTCCAGAATATTTCCACACTGAGTCTCTTAATCTTTGCAAGAAAGCTGAAGGAGTCTCATCTTTCTCCTGTCTAACTTCAAAGGCTTTAGTCAGATACTGCGACTTCGGAACTGCCTCTCTTATTCCTTTTAGAATCAGGTGTTTCAATTCCCTCATTTCTTCTCTATGCTCCGGGTTTTGATTTTCCCACTGGGATCTCTGAGGGGAAACTTCGTCTCTCCCTGTCCAGCATCCCCATCTCTAATCGGGTGTTCCCTGTCCCATATTTTAATGGCTGCTCCCCGTATAAGTCCCCTTTCCTCCCCAGTAAATAGTATATTCAAAATAGACATTAACTCAGCCCACGTATACAGACTGGGCCCCAAAAATTGATCAATTTGTTCAAACAACCCTACCGGATCCTCAACCAGGACCTTCATTTCCTTTTTAAATGTTCTGACCTCCCCACTGGTGAGGGGGGCACTCATAAACTCAATCTCTTTGTCCCCTATTGGTACCTCCCGAAGGGGATAAGTCATTACATTCTTTCCCTTTTTCTTTCTTAAAGAAATATTGCAATATTTCTAGCACCCCATAACTTCAAACACCAATTCATCAATTCATGCTTGACTAACTTTAAAGCCTGTTCCAAACTTGTAAATATATTTATATATTTACGTTCATTTATTCAGTATTTAATATTTAAAATGTAAAATGCATACAGTTCTCAATTTTGAAATTCACTGTAATTACCCAGTTTTAGTCCCTTAATTTAAATCCAAAATTAGCTTTCTTAAGTAGTCCTGACCATAGGTTGTGAAATAATCAGAGCTGCCTTAAAAGAATTTGTCTATTCAAGTTTAAAAAAAACTTCTAATGCATGAACAATGGCCGAATCCAAGATCACAGATATTAACCATAGGAGTTTCATTTTTACTACAATCTAATGTTGAACTGAAACTTCAACTGTCCTCCATAAATCACTTTCATGTAAAGATAAAAGAGATTAGTTAGAAATTGATAGTAAGGCAGTCATCATCTGTAAAAAGAACAGGAGTTATCACCATTTTTTTTCATAATCTCGATAGAATTCTTAACCTTAAAAGAAATCATGTTAAGTTTCCATAATAAAAATCAGATTCAAAACAGTCCTGGAACTCAAGCTCCAGGGAATAAAACGCAAACATTCAATCACCAACAAACAAATGTGCATTCAAACCAAATCACAAAGGGTTAAACTTTCTACCAGCTGTACAGATCTTTTCGTTCTCTCTCTCTCACTCATTGACAAATAAATTCAGATATTTACAAACCCAGTCTTCGTCCGACCTGTACTTTGGCCAGAAGACGGCGGGACGAAGAATGGATTCCTTAGTCCATACGAAGCAACAATATTTAATCATCTTTTTCCCTTGTACAAGTATTATTTTGCCAAGTCCATAACATCCTGCCCAAAGGACTTTCTGGAGGTATGTTGTAAGGGACCCTGCCTCCATTTCCATTGCCTTTTCCTTCTTTTGTTTTCCCGGAGGCTTTTTCCTTACCCATGGCACAACCCATATTGAGTTCCTTCGTTAGTTCCTTATTAACTACTAAAACTCAATCCCAGCCACCAAGGTAATACTTAAAAATCAATTTTCTTACCTTGGTCTGTGCACAGAGTTGCCTGGCCCCTTTTCGCCGTATTTTCTATCGACCTCCTCTCACTGTCTGATTCAGATGTCTCTCTTGTGGGATTCGTACCAGTTGCCCAAGGGAGCGCACCAAACCGGGACACGAGACCGCTCCTCAATGGGGAACGGGACGTGTCTTCCCAATGTCCAGGGCCAGCCACTCCCCCCCCGGCGATGGAAGAACATCCCGGACAGCCCCCAATTGTGAGAAACAAAGCTCACTCACTTCAATAATTTCAGTCCGAGACAAGATCTGAATCAGTAGTATCATTTATTTTACACTTGCAAGTGGGTGTGATGTCCATAAGGCAGGGACAAAACACACTGAATTCAATAAATACTCGATATTTATATAATTTGGTTCCTACATATTTTTTCTTATTTCATTGTTTCCCCCCCTGTTTACATCCTCCACTTCCCTAAGACCGGTACCCATTACTCCTGTTTATCTCTTGTCTTATCCGGCCTTGTCTGTGACAAAATGCTTATTTCTGACCTCACAAGGCCATTTGACCTCATCCCATCCTTTGCTTACCATTATCTACTCCCTCCATCTGTGCTGCCCCTCACAGCATCTTATCACTAAGCCCTTTTAATTGGGGTTCGTTCCTGTGTTTCTGTAAAAGTGGGAAACAGATGTTTATACCCACTATTTATACAGGCATATCTAACTTAACAGCCTCTCTTCACAGCATTTTATCTGGTGCCTGTATTTCTACCATTGTCTTGCAGTCCTGTTTCTTTCTTGCATACAATTTTAGCTAATACAAAAACAATTATATATTTCCTCCACATCGTTTCCATTCTTGTTGACTCAGCTCTTGGCTAAAACAATTACACACTGGCGTGAGTTCATTTATTTTTATATAATCAATTATAATTGCAGATTTGCAGAAGTTACATTAATTTACCTATATCCCACAACAAGACTCCCTGACAGATAATGCTGTGTAAATAGTAGAGTGCAAATTGGCCAGTACATCACTGCGTTAAATTCCTGGTCTTATTAGAATTAAGAGACATTCTAAAATGGAGAGAGAAGTTATCTGTACCCCCAATGCAAGTAGTTCTGAAACTTTTTGTTTTCAAATGCGCAAGTTGTTGTTGTCATGTGATGTGGGAAATAGAAGCAGGAAGTGGCGAAGTTGTAAATTCTATCCTGGGCCGTTTAACGGCTCCCTCAGGAGAGAGGGGAAGAGTGCGGAGATATTAAAATCAAACAGCCCGCACTCTCATCACCTTTTCCCACTGTACACCCCTTCCTATGTTCTTCCTTTTAAAAAAAAACATTCATGTTATAAGACAATTGGAAAAATATGGTAAAATTTGTATCCAACATGTACCACGGAAGCCACAGATGTCTCTTTTGTCATGTCCGAACTGGAAGCATCATCCTTACCGCTTCTTACACGGTGAGTGAGATAAAATAAATCCAATAATAAGTTTACTGAAAAAGAGAGATTACCTCCTCTTCCTGTTGGGGCACGTGGCGGAGGTGATGAAGATCAAATGGCGTTTGGGATGCCGCGAGGAGAGTATATTTTGTGTGTTCGCCGGATTTTTTTTTTACCAAATAATAATTTTTAATAAAAGGAGACGTAAGCTATGATATGGACGTTTTGGGGATTGAAGGGGGATTTTCTTGACCGCCTTGTTTTACAGTTTCTTCCCTCCTCGCTCCATTTTCGTCCCAACCGTCCGTGAGCGCGACCAGGCAGCGCGAGGCGCAGCCGTTACCAACGAATGTCCCATTTGAAATTTGAACCAATTTTCGTTTTAACCTTGCAAAGAAAACAACACTCACGATCGTTTTTGTACACTGAGAAAAATAATTGGATTTCAGTAACTTGCACTTTGAAACATGCAGTTAACACACCTCCGTGTTACCCAACAGGACTTGATCCCATCTCTACCAGATGTGCAAATATTGGGCAGGATACCCAGAATTTGGAGTTGGGAATCATTCTGGCTCTCTGTCCAAACAGTTCAATTCCCCTGCTCTCTCTGTGTAGACATACAAGCTTATTTGAATCAAATGCTGGTCCACCACTGACACTCAACAGCAGTGTATGCCATCTACAACATGTACTTGCAGAAATTCACCAAAGATCCACAGACAGCACCCTCCAAATGCCCCACCACTTCCATTTAGTGTGACAAGGAAAGCCAATACATGGAAACACCACTTACATGCAAGACCCCCTCCTAGCCACTCATCATTCTGACTTGGAAATATACGATCGTTCTTTTTCAGTTGCTGGCTCAAAACCGAGGAACTCCTTCCCAGAGGGTGTTGTGGAGGCTGCCTACAACACATGGACTGCAGCAATTCAAGAAGGCAGAGCAGCACCACCTTCTCAAGGGCAACTAGAGACAGGCATTTAAATGTTGCCCAGTTACTGAAATAAGACAGGGCACTTCACTCGTGGGACATGGGCATCACGGACAGGGCCAGCATTTATTGCCTGACCCTAGCTGTCCTTGACAAGGTGGTGGTGATCTGCCATTTTGAACTGCTACAGTCCGTGTATTGTAGGTAGCCTTTGGAACTAGTCATCATCATACTATTAATTTAAAGATTAGTCACTCATAAAAGTTAAAGTTCTTAACTGGAGGAAGGCAAATTTTAAGGTATGAACCAAAAGTTGATTGGAGTGGCCTGTTTGCAGGTAAACAGATGACTGACAAGTGGGAGGCCTTCAAAAGTGTAATAATGAGAGTTCAAAGGCATTATGTTCCTTTTAGATTGAAAGGCAAGGTTAGTAGGATTAGGGATCAAAGGATGAATAAAGATATTGAGTTTCTAGTCAAGAATAAAATAGTCATACATTAGATATAGGCAACTGAAATCAACTGAATCTCTTGAAGACTATAAAGAGCATAGGGGCATTCTTAAGAAGGAAATCAGGAAGTTGAAGAGGTGATATGAGAATCCTTGGCAGATAAGGTTAAAGATAATCTAAAAATATTCTGTAAGTACATTAAGAACAAAAGAGCAACCAGAATGAGAGTAGAATCCCTTAAAGAACAATGTGGTCATCTTTTTGTTGAACCTTAAGAGATGGGAGAGATATTAAATGAATATTTTGTGTCAGTTTTTATGTTCAGAAGAAATGGAGGCTAGAGAACTCGGAAATAAATATTGATGTTTTGAAAACAGTTCACATTACAGAAGAGGAAGTACTGGAGGCCTTAGAAAACATAAAGGTAGGTAAATCTCCATGACCTGATCGTGTATCCCACATTGTGGGAAGCTAGGGAGGAAATTGCAGGGCCCCAAGTAGAAATACTTGTATCGTCAATAAATACGGGTGAAGTACTGGAGAACGGGAGGGTAGCTAATGGTGTGCTATTGTTTAAGAAAGAGGAGGAGCCTGAAAACTATAGACCTGTGAGTCTGACATTCGTAGTGGGTAAATTGTTGGAGGTGATTCTGGAAGATAGAATTTATGTGCATTTGAAGAGGCAAGAATTGATTAGGGATCGTCAGCACGGTTTTGTGCGGGGAAAATTGTGTCTTACAAACTTGATTGGGTTTTTTAATGAAGTAACTAAAAAGATTGAGGGTTGAGCAGTTGACATTATTTACTTGGTCTTTACTAAAGCCTGTGACAAGGTTCTGCATGGTAGACTAATTAGTATAGTGAATTGGCTTTATTTGGAGGCAGAGGGTAGTGGTGGAGGGTTGTGTTTTGTCCCAGGAAGAGGGTTGTTTCATTTTCCCATTGTTCCGATTTTGGACTCCGTGAAAGAGCCAAGGGAGCCCTCCTGAAGAAGGGCTCATGCCCGAAACGTCGATTCTGCTGCTCCTTGGATGCTGACTGACCTGCTGCCCTTTTCCAGCAACACATTTTCAGAGCTTTTAGCCCTGCACTGTCCCTGTCCCACTTGCAGTTGATGGCGATCGGTGTGAGGGGAGTTTTATTTTTAGTTGAAATGAGCAGGGAAACTTCCTCTGGATTTTAAACCATTGTTGTCCCTGTCCCAGGAGTGTAAAGTGGGGATGAAGCAGAGGAGGTATATTTATGTAGTTTTTTTTTGTTTTCTCTGTGCTTGAGTTTATTTTTAGTTTGGCCCCCTGTAGTCCCTGTCCAAAAGAGGTTGGTGGGGACAGAGTCAAGGCAGAGCCTTTTTTTCTCTCTTGTTTATTTGGTTTTTGTTTTCCCCAGAGTAATAGGGTCTTAATAGGGTTTTAATAAGTTTAACAAAGGCAAGATTGCTTTATTTTCTGTTTCACAAAAGCTGTGTGGACTTGCTCTCTGTCCCTGTTCCGGGAGTGTTTGATGGGAGTAGTGTCTGGGGCGGTTTTGTTTTTTTTTTACTCTTTACACCTTTTGTTTTAAAAAGTGGAGATTTGTTTTTCGTACTGGAGGCCTATGAGCAACAGTGTTCTACATGGATCAGTACTGGGTCCACTTTTGTTGGTAATTTATATAAATGATTTGGATGAAAATATAAAAAGCGTGCTTAGTACGTTTGCAAATAGAGTCATAGAGATGTACAGCATGGAAACAGACCCTTCGGTCCAACCTGTCCACGCCGATCAGATATCCCAACCCAATCTAGTCCCACCTGCCAGCACCCGGCCCATATCCCTTCACATCCTTCCTATTCATATACTCATCCAAACGCCTCTTAAATGTTGCAATTGTACCAGCCTCCACCACATCCTCTGGCAACTCATTCCATACACGTACCACCCTCTGCATGAAAACGTTGCCCCTTAGGTCTCTTTTATGTCTTTCCCCTCTCACCCTAAACCTATGCCGTCTCGTTTTGGACTCCCTGATCCCAGGGAAAAGACTTTGTCTATTTATCCTATCCATGCCCGTCATAATTTTGTAAACTTCTATAAGGTCACCTCTCAGCCTCCGACGCTCCAGGGAAAGAAATGGTGGTATAGTGGACAGTGAAGAAGGTTACCTAAGATTGCCAAGAGATCTTGATCAATTGGGTCACTGGGCTGAGGAGTGGCAAATGGAGTTAGATTTGGACAAATGTGAGGTATTGTATTTTGGTAATACAAACAAGGACAGGATTTACATAATTAATGATAGGTCCCTGGGTAGTGTTGTAGAACAGAGAGACCTAGGGCTTCAGATACATAATTCTTTGAAATTTGTGTCACAGTTACACAGGGTGGCTAAGAAGGTGTTTAGTATGCTTGCCTTCATTGCTCAGACCTTTGAGTGTAGAGTTGGGACTCATGTTGAGGTTGTATAGGATGTTGGAGATGCCTCTTCTGGAGTACTGTGTGCAGTTCTTGTTGCCCTGCTATAGGAAAGATATTATTGAATTGGAGAGGGTTCAGAAAAGATTTACCAGGATGTTTCTGGAACTGGAGGGTTTGAGATATAAAGATAGGCTGGAACTTCTTTCACTGGAGTGTAGGAGTTTGAGGGGTGATCATAAAGAGGTTTATAAAATCATGAGGGGCATAGATAAGTTGAATAACAAGGGCCTTTTCCCAGGGCAGGGAAGATCAAAACTAGGGAGCATATTTTTGAGAGGAGAAAGATTTTTAAAATATGAGAAGCAACTTTTTTTACACAGAGTGGTTTGTGTGTGGAATGAAATGCCAGAGAAAGTGTTGGATGCAGGTACAATTACAACATTTAAAAGACATTTGGAATAGTTCATGAATAGGAAATGTTTGGAGTGATATGAGCCAAGCACAGGTAGGCAGGACTAGTTTAGTTTGGGAACATGGTCGGCGTGGACTATTTGTACTGAAGGATTTGATTCCATGCTGTATGACTCTGAGTGAGGGAAATAGATTTCCTTGTGAAATCCATCTCATTATCTCTACTTCACCCCTTTCAAAGGGCGTAGAATTTAAGTCATTACCAGTTGCTGCACAAAAATAAGATGCATGACATCTTCTTCCTGCTGCTTTCTTTGCCCAAATTCTTCTTACTGTGACCTTGTGACATATCTTACTGGGAACAGACTTTCTGTGTCTACCTGGCAAGCCTGTCACAATCTTGTACACCTCCGTCAAATCTTCCATCAACCTGTTTGTTCAAAGTACTTTGGTTTTAAGAAGTATTTTAAAGAAGGACAGAAAGGGGTTTAGAGTGGGGATTCCAGACCTTGGGGTTCAGGCAACTGAAGATATGACTATTTCCAGTCTTGCTCCCAAGAAAGATTGTGTGATTTCTGCCAGCTAAATTATATGGATATTGAGTGGAGTATAATTCTATAAAACTAAAGCCAAGGCACTTCATGGAGTGTTTCAAACAAAATTCTGTCTTCAAGCAATGTAAGGAGATATTATGGCAGATTGCCAAAAGTTTATTTAGAATTTGTTTTTAGTTAGCATCTAAAATAAAGAATGAGAGGTTTCAAAAAACGGGTTTAGACAGAAAATTCTAGAGTTTTGAGAAGATTTGTAGCTCAAGTTGAGGTTCTGGATGTAGGTTTACTCACTGAGCTGGAAGGTTCTTTATCAGACGTTTCGCCACTATACTTGGTAACATCATCAGTGCGCCTCCAGTGAAGCACTGGTGTTAGTCACCCACTTTCTATTTATGTGTTTAGGTTTCCTTGGATTGGAGGTGTAATTTCCTGTGGTGATGTAATTTTCTGTTCTTTTTCTCAAAGGGTGGTAAATGGGGTCCAAGTTGATGTGTTTGTTGATAGAATTCCGGTTGGAAAGCCATGCTTCCAGGAATTCTCATATGTGTCTCTGTTTGGCTTGACCTAGGATAGATGTGTTGTCCCAGTCGAAGTGGTAGCCTTCTTCATCTGTATTTAAGGATACAAGTGAGAGTGGGTCATGTTTTTATATGCTAGTTGATGATCAACAGGAAATGACATCACCAACCCAAGGAAACCTAAATACATAAGTAGAAAGCATGTCACTAACATCAGTGCTTCACCAGAGGCTCACTGATGATGTTACTGAGTATGATGACGAAATGTCTGAAAACAAACCTTCCAGCTCAGCGAGCAAGCCTACATCCAGAAAATTCCAGAGCTTATTGTCCAAGCAACTGAAGGCTTAGCCACCAGTAGTGGACCTGTGAAAATCAGGGATGGATAAGATGACAGAATTGGAGAAATACAAATATCTCTTGAGCTCTCAAAGATTGCAGAGGTAGAGAGGGGTCAGGCCATGCAGGTGTTTGATAACCAGGATGGCAATTTTAAAAAATGAGGCACTGCTTAACTAGAAGCAATCTTGGTCAGCAAGAGCAGGGGTGATGTAAGGCCCACAAACAATAGTGGGTGACTTCAAATTTACTTGCATAGAATGTAGTAGAACAGCCAAGAATATATTCAAGAAATTAAGTTCAAACAAATTGGCATGGGTAAATGTTTCAGCAGTGCATCAGATGAGACAGGGAATTCGATAATGTTCTAGAAGTTGAAATGAGCAGTCTTGAAATTTCTGATATGTGATGCACTTTAATATTTAATTTTGAAAAAAAATGTACTGTATTTTCCAACAAAAAAATATTGTTTGCGTAATTTGCCTTGCTTTGAGAAAATGTGCTTTTTAATGGTTTCTGACGAAGGATCACTGGACTTGAAACATTAACTTTCTACAGATGCTGATGGACCTGCTGAGTTTCTCTAACACTTTCTGTCAATGTATTAAACACGTTTTATCAGAAATTCTGTTGTAGAAATAAGAAGTCAGTTGTTGAAGCTTAATACATGTGAGAGAAAAAATGTAACTTGGGATACTTAGATTTAGAACAATGTTATTGAATTGCTCATCTGAAGTTTGTCAGTCAATAATGGGAACAGAATATGTGATGGAACCTGGGAAATAGCTGTGACATTTGGAGGTAAACTAGTTAAATTATTGAAAGAAAATCACATGGATGCACTGTGGAATGCTTGTGTACTGGAGGCAATTTCCAAGTTTTGATGGAAGTCTTTTTGACCTTAAAGACTTGTAATTTGGGTGCTCAAATTCTTATTGTGTTGTCTGACTGGCCTATATATGCCATTGACTATAAAGGAAGCCAGTACTTTTAAGTTGGCCTGGAAATTAACACACAGGTATCTTGACTGAATGTGATAACTAGGTTTGTAGCATTTGTGCAAGATATGCACGCACCCCTGTGTTTAACTAAGTGAAGATAAGGAAAGAGATTGAGAAACACAGAAGATCATCAATTCAGTTTTGAAGAAGTCATTTTGCATCTTGAAACACTAACTCTGTCTCTCTTTCTACAAAAGTTGCCAAACATATTGATTTTTGTCGAGCACTTTGCTACTATTTTAGATCCACAACATTTGCATACTCTGCTTTTATTTCAATTCAGTTACATTCAATTCCATTTTATTGTCTATATGGAAATTTATTTTGGCACATTTTTTAAAATTACATGGACCGTAACAATAAGAAAGGAATTGGATGATTTAATTGGCCCCAGTTACAATTTTAACTTCAAGTAGAGATGGGGAAGTTTTGTGGTACTGTGGGTAATATCTCTACCTTTGAACAAGTAGTTCCAAGTTCATGTCCTACTCCAGGACTTAATGGCCAAGGCAAGTGCATTCATATCGTGGCCAAACAGGATGAGCAAATCTTTTCAACGTATGTCAATCCTATTTGGTAAGAATGGAAGTGATTACTAATCAGCCATGTCATAGAGTGATGGAAAGAAAATTGAAGCTTTATCATCACTTTTCGTTGTTCGATGTTGCAGCGTGCATGTAAAAATTACATGTCACCAAAGCAACTTTGGGCTCTTTTGTGGGGTGTTGATTGCTTAGTTGGCAGGACCGTCGCTTTGGATCAGATTGGTGGCAACAACATGGGATTTGATCTCCAATTCTGGTGTGGTTCCTGCTGACTGGACGATAGAAAACAATAACCCCACTCCTTAAAAAAGGTGGGAAGAAAGAGATTGAGGGGATGTGATAACTGAAAACTTAGAAGAAAAGAATGGTAAAATTGAGCAAGTCAGTATAAATTTAGGAAAGGGAAATCATGTTTGACAAACTTGCTGGAGTTGTTTGAGGATGTTACTAGTAGCATAAACAAAAGAACCAAGTGAGTGTGGTGTATTTGGATTTCCAGAAGGCTTTTGATAGGGTTCCACATTAGTAAATAAAACTAGAGTGCATGGGATTGTGAGGGGTGAGAATATGGATTGAGAATTCATTCATGCATTCAAATCACAAGCAGAAGTTAGCTATTTGGCTCTTCAAGCCTGCTCTGTTATTCAGCCAGATCATAGCTGATCTGTTTGTGATCCAAATTCCACATTCCCATTTGTCTCTGATGACCTTTTAATTCCCTTGCTAGCAAGAATGTTCCTCTGCTTTAAATATTTGACCAAGCCTCCACTGCCTTCAGAGGCGAGTTCAAAAATTTCACCACACCTGAGAGAAAAAAATCACCGTGTCATTGTCCTAAAAGGGCAATCCTAATTTTAAGTGTCCCCTAGTTTTGAACGCCCACAAAAGTAAGTAAGCTTTCCTTGTCCATCTTGTCAAGACAATTCAGGATATTTTAAACTTGATCATCCCTAGTTGCCCTTAAGGAGGTGATTATAAATTTCTTGAACCACTGCAATCTATTTGGTATAGGTATATGCTCAATGCCATTAGAGAGGGAGTTCCAGAATTTTAATCCAGTGATACTGAAGGAACAATGAAATATTTCTGAGTCAGAATGTTGGGTGACTTGAAGGGGAACTGGAAGTTGGTGGTGTTCCAATCTCTCCACTGTCTTTCTGGATGTATTCATCATGGGTTTGAAAGGTGCTGTCTAAGGAGTCTTGGTTAAATTCTGCAACTTGTAGATGTTATATTCTCTTGCTGTGTGACAGTGGTGGTGGGAGAAAATGTTTGTGGATTTTATGCCTGTCAATCAGGCTGCTTTGTCCTGAATGGTGGCTTCTTGAATGCTGTTGGAGCTGCACTCATTAAGGCTATGAGGCAATTCCATCACTCTCCTGCTTGTGCCTTGTAAATAGTTTAGCCTTGTTAAATATACATTAGGGGGGGGTCAGGGGATGAGTTACTCACCAGAGACTTCCTAACTTCTGACCTGCTCTTGTAGTCACAGTATGTATATGGATAGTTCAGTTTATGGATAGTGGTAACCCACCAGGATGTTGGTAGTCAGGAATTTAGTGATGGTGATATTATTAAATGTCAGAGGACCAGCACTTACTTTTTCCTTTTTTTCCCTTTTAGATACCTTTAGAAATTTTTGGGGTATTTTTACATTTCTAGCTCGCTTATGAAGAAGAGTCATATCAGATTCAAAATGTTAGCTCTGGTTCTGTCTTCATGACTGCTGCCAGACCTGCTGAGTCTTTCCACTACTTTCTTTTTATTTCAGATTTGCAGTAATTTGAGATCTCATTATGTTTTGTACAGTGTATCATTATTCAATTTTTTATACTTTGTGCCAGTTGAGATGAATGGAATTCTAATCGCCTTAATCACTGTCAAGGACACTTCATGTGTAAATAAAGAGTGACTTGTTGACAGACTACTGGCCTTTGGAGTTGCTTCACAGTGGTTTTGTTATACTTTGTCATGACTAAAAGCTTTTCTCAAAGAAAGTGATTATTTTGTAGGTCCATTAATTAATTCTATAGTTATTGTGATTGTCCTGTTTGAATATGTTATGACATTCCTCTAGCGCAGGTTGTCCTTAAACAGGACCTTCTGGGACTAGAGGTAGAACATTGGCACAAAATACTAGATCTTATTTTGTATTCAGATGGTAATTTTTCCCTACCTAAAAGTGAATTGATGCAATTTCTGGATATAATCTAATCATCTTTATGACTTCAGACTTAATTGATATTAATATCATTCTATACAGTGATAGAGCTACATACTCTGGAAATTGATTGTCACTGATTATTCATTGCATCATGGAGTAATCTTGAAGTGCACTGAGTTGTTTTTATTCATTCATGGAATGTGGGTATCTCTGGCTAGGCCAGCATTTCTTGCTCAGAAGGAGGTTTTAGAGTCAACCAAATTGCTGAGAGTCTGAAGTCACATGTAGGCCTGAGCAGGTAAGGATGACAGATTTGCTTCCCTAAAGGAATCAGATGAGTTTTTTTTTCTGACAATCAACAGCGGTTTCATGGTCATCGTTAGAACATTAAATCCAGATTCTGTATTGAACTTAAATTCCACCTTTCTACCATGGTGGAATTTAAACCCAAGTCCCCAGAAGGGCGGCACGGTGGCACAGTGGTTAGCACTGCTGCCTCAAAGCGCCAGAGACCCGGGTTCAATTCCTGACTCAGGCGACTGACAGTGTGGAGTTTGCACATTCTCCCCGTGTCTGCGTGGGTTTCCTCCGGGTGCTCCGGTTTCCTCCCACAGTCCAAAGATGTGCAGGTCAGGTGAATTGGCCATGCTAAATTGCCCGTAGTGTTAGGTAAAGGGGTAAATGTAGTGGAATGGGTGGGTTACGCTTCGGCGGGTCGGTGTGGACTTGTTGGGCCGAAGGGCCTGTTTCCACACTGTAAGTAATCTAATCTAATCTAATCTAATCTAATATTCGCTGAGTTTCTGGATTAACAAGTCTAGGAATAAACCACTAGGCCATTTAGTTGCAACAATTAAAGGGAATGGCTAACAAATTTTGGGGCACTGCTTGCCCTATGTTCACCTTCAAGGGTGTTTCAGAGGGTGGGAGAGAGAAGTTGGGAGAGATGGTACAGAACCAGGAGATATAGGGTCACGGAAGATGTTCAGAAATCATGTCCTGAAGTGGCAATAATTAAAAGAAAAGCTTTCTTGATGCAGGTAGGATCACAACAGCTTCACATGCATGGCAGCGGTCTAACTTAGTATAGATGTTGGTGTTCTATACTTATGCAGCCCTGGTAGTGATGGCACTTTGTCTCAGGGCAAACCTGTCATGCTGTGCAGACCTTGAGCAGCTATTAAGCTCTTTATGTGCAAATGTGCAAGCTGTAACAATTATTCCAGGTTTAGTTAAAAAGACTTGTCTTATTTCTTCAAGTGAGCCCAATTGCAGCCCAAAGTGTCTGTCCGTTTCCTGCTTTTTAGCACGTGAGCTTGGGACATCAGATAGCACCTAAAATCTGCATACCTCACAACCAAATTTCCAGGCTTATGAGTCTAATTTTTTTTTGTCATTTATTATTGAGGGCAACCATGAAATATCATTTTTATTTTTGATGGGGTAACGGCGATGCTGAGGGAGGTGTAGTTATTCTGTATTTAGGTTGGCTTGCTTTAGAAGGAGGGCAAAATAGGTTGACTGGACAGATTCATAGGATCAGGAAATTTGTGTGATGAGGAGTCATTTGTTGATCAGGCCTTGAAGAATGAGATGTAATCTCGCTGAAATGAATATAAAATTCTTAGGGGAGCTGTGACAGATAAATGTAGGAAGGATGTTTTCTTCGATTAGGGAGCCTCGAACTACAGTTTTTAGCCTGAAAAGAAAGGGTCAGCCATTGTGGAGTAACACAAGATTTCATTTGAGATCGTAGAATCTTTGGTGTTTTCTGTCACAGAAGGCTAAAGGTGTTAGGTTGTTGAGTCAAGTCCAGTATTGGCAGATGTTTGGATATTAAGAGAATTGAAGAACATGGGGATATTGGAGGAAGTTGCAGCTGAGAGTGAATATCAGCCATAATCCTACTGAATGGCTCAAGATGCCAACTAGCTTTCCTTTTATTTCTTGTTCTTGTATTTAAAAGACATTTGATAAAGTACCATGTGATAGGCTTTATAGAACATAGAAGAATACAGCGCAGTACAGGCCCTTCGGCCCTCGATGTTGCGCCGATCCAAGCCCACCTAATCTACACTAGCCCACTATCCTCCATATGCCTATCTAATGCCCGCTTAAATGCCCATAATGAGGGAGAGTCCACCACTGCTACTGGCAGGGCATTCCATGAACTCACGACTCGCTGAGTAAAGAACCTACCCCTAACATCTGTCCTATACCTACCCCCTCTTAATTTAAAGCTATGCCCCCTTGTAATAGCTGACTCCATACGTGGAAAAAGATTCTCACTGTCGACGCTATCTAAACCCCTAATCATCTTGTACACCTCTATCAAGTCACCCCTAAACCTTCTTTTCTCCAATGAAAACAACCCCAAGTGCCTCAGCCTTTCCTCATACGATCTTTCTACCATACCAGGCAACATCCTGGTAAACCTCCTCTGCACCCGTTCCAGTGCCTCCACATCCTTCCTATAGTATGGCGACCAAAACTGCACACAATACTCCAGATGCGGCCGCACCAGAGTCTTATACAACTGCAACATGACCTCAGTACTCCGGAACTCAATTCCTCTACCAATAAAAGCCAGTACGCCATATGCCTTCTTCACCGCACTATTTACCTGGGTGGCAACTTTCAAAGATTTGTGTACATGGACACCAAGATCCCTCTGCTCATCCACACTACCAAGTATCCGACCATTAGCCCAGTACCCCATCTTTTTGTTACTCTTACCAAAGTGAATCACCTCACACTTAGCTACATTGAACTCCATTTGCCACCTTTCTGCCCAGTTCTGCAGCTTATCTATATCCCGCTGTAACCTGCCACGTCCTTCCTCACTGTCTACAACTCCTCCGACTTTCGTATCATCTGAAAACTTGCTCACCCAACCTTATAACCCCTCCTCCAGGTCATTTATAAAAATGACAAACAGCAATAGTCCCAAAACAGATCCTTGTGGAACACCGCTAGTAACGGCACTCCAAGATGAACCTTTGCCATCAACTACTACCCTCTGTCTTCTTCCGGCCAGCCAACTCCTAATCCAAACCTCCAACTCACCCTCAATGCCATACCTCCGTATTTTTTGCAGTAGTCTACCATGGGGAACCTTATCAAACGCCTTACTAAAATCCATATACACCACATCTACCGCTTTCCCCTCGTCCACCTCCTTAGTCACCTTCTCAAAGAATTCAATAAGGTTTGTGAGGCACGACCTGCCCTTCACAAAACCATGCTGACTATCCTTGATCACATTATTCCTATCCAGATGTTCATAAATCCTATCCCTTACAATTCTCTCTAAGATTTTGCCCACAACAGAAGTGAGACTCACCGGCCTATAGTTACTATGGCTACTGGGCTAATGGTCAATTATAGTATAATTGAAGCTTATGGATAAGACCCATAAGACATAAGAGCAGAAAGTAGGGCATTCAAGCCATTGAGGCTGCTTTGCCTTTCAATCACTGCTGATTATGTTTTCAACTCTATTTTCCCACTTTCGCCCCATAACCTTTGATCCCCTTGACAATCAAGAACTTATCTGTTTTACATATACTCAATGAACCTGGTCTCTACAGCCTTCTGTGACAATGAATTCCACAGTTTTGCCACTCTCTGGCTAAAGAAATTTCTCCTTATCTCCATTCTAAGAGGTTTTTTCATTATTCTAAGGCTGTGTCCTTGGGTCCTTGTGTTCCTGCCAATGGAACATCTTCCCAACATCCACTCTGGGCAGGCCATTCAGTATTCTGTACCTTTCAATCAGATCCCCCCCCTTCTAAACTCCATCAAGTATAGTCCCTGAGTCCTTAAACATTTCTCATATGTCAAGTAAGCCTTTCATTCCTGGGATCATTCTCATGAATGTCCTCTGGACCTGCTGTAGGGCCAGTACATCTTTCCTGAGGTAGGGGGCCCAAAATTGCTCACAATACTCTAAATGTGGTCAGATCAGAGCCTTTGAAAGCCTCAGAAGCCATCTTGAGATGAATGACAACATTATATTTTCCTTCCCAACTACTGACTCAACCTCCAAGTTTACCTTAAGAGAGACCTGGACTCCCAAATCTGTTTGCACTTCTGATTTCTGAATTTTCTCTCCATTTAGAAAATAGTTCATGCCTCTGTTCTCCCTACCAAAGTGCATGACCTCACACTTTCCCACATTGTATTCATCTGCCGTTTCTTTGCCCTGTCTAAATCGTCCTTCAGCCTCCCTGCCTATTTTTGCATCATCTGCAAATTTAACCAGAATGTCCTCAGTTACTTCATCCACATCATTAAAGTGAAAAGTTGTGGTCCCAATCGATAAGGCTGATGCATCTGCTTCCTCCACTTGACCCTAGCATTACAGGTGCCAGTCTTCAACCAATTTAATTCACTCCATTTGATATCAAGAAACAGTTGGAGGCACTGGATAAATGTGGACCATGACAACATTCAAGTAATAGCACTGAAGACTGTGCTCTAGAATTAGTCACTCCCCAAGTCAAGCTCGTCCAGTACAGTTAGAATATTTGCTTTCACCCAACAGTGTGGAAAATTGTCCAGATATGTCCTGAAAATGAAAAGCAAGACAAATCCAATCCGGCTAATTACTTCCTTTCTATCATCAGTAAAGTGATGGAAGGTATCATCAGCAATGCTATCAATCACCATCTGCTCAGCAGTTACCTGCCCCATGACACCCAGTTTGGGTTCCGCCAGAGCCACTCAGCTCCTGACCAAATTTGCTTTAAATAAACAGCTGAATTCCAGAGGTAACAGTGACAGACTTTGGTACCAAGACTATATTCGACCAAGTGTGGTATCAAGGAGCCCAAGCAAAACTGGACTCATTGGGTATCAGTGGGCAAACTCTTCAGTGGTTGGAGTCATACCTGGCACATGGGAAGATAACTGTGGTTGTTGAAGGTCAGTCATCTCAGCTCCAGTACATCTCTGCAGAAGTTCCTCAGGGCAGTGTCTTTGGCCCAACCATCTTCAGCTGCTTCATCCATAACCTTCCTCCATAATAAGAGCAGAAATGGGGATATTTGCTGATGATTGCACAACGTTTAGCACCATTTGTATCTTCTCAGATGCTGAAGCAGTCCGTATTCAAATTCAACAAGATGTGGAAGTATCCAGGCTTAGGCTGGCAAGTAACATTCACATCACACACATACCACACAATGATCATCTCCAATAAGAGACAATCTAACCACCACTCCTTGATATTCAGTGGTGTTACCATCACTGATTCTCCAATTATCAACATCTTGGGTTGCCATTGACCAGAAAGTCAACTGAACTCGAAACATAAACACAATGGCTACAAGAGCAGGTCAGAGGCGAGGAATACTACGGCGAGTAACTCTCCTCCTGACTCCCCAAAGCCTGTCTGTTGTCTGCAAAGCACAAGTCTGAACTGTAATGAAATAAGCTCAGTTGCCTGGGTGAGTGTAACTCCAACTCAAGGTTTACACCATCCAGGACAAAGCAGCCCATTTGATTGGCACTACATTTACAAACATCCACTCCCTCCACCACTGATGTTCAGTAACAGCACTATGTACTACTTACAAGATGCACTGCAGAAATCCACCTTAAGATCCTTAGCACTACTCCCATCTTGAAGGACAAGGGCAGCAGATACATAACAACACCACCATCTGCAAGTTTCCCTCAAAGCGATTCACTATCCTGACTGCCGTTCTTTCATTGTCACTGGGTCAATGTCCTGGAATTCCGATTCTAAGGGCATTGTGGACCAACCCACAGCACATAGACTTCAGCCATTCAAGAAGGCAGCTCACCAACAACTTCTCAAGGGTAACAAAAATGTTGGCCAGCTAGCGATGCCCACATCCCACAAGTGAATTAAAAAAATAGAAATGTGCTAACCTCTTCCCCTGGACTGAGGCAATGAAGAAAAAATATCAGTAGTAATTCCTAGCAAGATTTTCATGAAATATGTGTTCTGACCTACAGTTAACAGTTCAAAGCAGGTAACAAAACCAAAGTCTAATTCATGGACATGACAATTCTTGTTTGAAATGAACATCATACTAATTTCAAGCTACCGAATTCAAAGTTTTACTTACTACTTTCAGCTGATAAAGGAGCCTCAAGTTCTACAGTGTAATTAAAGCAAATGTGATAGCTATTTTTCACCAGACAAAATGACACCGAGACAGTTACTGTGACAGTTAACAGCTTGCTTTTAAAATTTAATCTTAGTTACCATACTTAATTTTAACTGGACTATTTGAGAGTAAACCTGAAATAGTACTTAAAAGCAAAATAGGAAATTTGATTTATCAAATTCTTGCACACTATTACTAAGTGTATTTAATAATAGCAAGATGCTTTTTTTTATTTTACAGGTTGCTTGGACTGTAATGGCTGGATTTGAGCTGGTACGGTTGTTCAGGCCAGATTCAAGGGTAGATGTTTCTATGATTGGTATTCATCTTGAAGGTGTCTTTCACGGAGGTAGGTGAATATTTTAGATGTTAAGAAAAGAACATTTAATGATTTTTAGGTTAGAAAATCTGCAGTGCACCAAAATGGTGCATACACAGCCAATTTATGTTGATGCTGTACAACATAGAATCCATAGAATCCCTACAATGTGGAGGCAGGCCAATGGCCCAAAAAGTCCACACCGACCCTCCTTGGACTAACCCACCCAGACCCATTCCCTCTATCCTATATTTACCCCTGATTAATGCATCTATCCTAAACATCCCTGAACACAATGGGCGATTTAGCACAGTCAGTTCACCTAACCTGCTTACCTTTGGTCTGAGAGAGGAGACCGGAGCACCCGGCGCAGACCTGGGGAGAATGTGCAAACTCCACACAGACAGTCACCGGAACTGGAACTGAACCCGGGTCCCTGGTGCTGTGACGCAGCAGTGCTAACCACTGAGCCACCGTGCACCCTGAGACCATGATAAGCAGTCTTGCATTTTAAAGTCATATGTTAGATTCAAAGGCTTTAGTAGACCACCTTCTGTTTCTACAATCCTATATTTCTCAGCCTCTGCGCTGCAGAGAAAACAGCCCCAGCTTATTCGGCCTCTCCCTACAGCTCAAATCCTCCAACCTTGGCAACATCTTCAGAAATCTTTTCTGAACCCTTTCAAGTTTCACAACATCCTATCAGGAGGTGAAGAGGAGAAATGTACATTTTGGAAGAGGGCAAGGGCAACTCTTGTGAAAGTGACTGACTTGCCTTTGACAGTTGCTTTTCAGCTAAATGAAGATTGGTATCCCTTTTGATCATGAATATTGGTTTTGATGTTCATATCTAGATTAAATTTTGTTCAGCGTCTTAGATTTTAACTATTCTGTTGACCTCCAAGAAGAAGAAAGTCAAGAATGTCCTGGTTGTTAACGAAGTTGGAAAAATATTTGAAAATTTATTCGAATAAAACTTTAGTTCTCAGCCTGGCTATTATCAAAATACAGGTTAAATATATTCTAATGGAAAGGGGTTTGATTTTGAATAGCGAAACAGTATGTCTGCCACTTGTCATTGCTGGACAGTCTCATATTTTATTTGAATAATTGTCCCAACAATTCTGCTATTTGTATCTATTTTCCATATCATTAATGTGTGAAAATATACTATGTCTTTCAGCGGACACTTTTACATCTTTTATCTTTGACGTTTTCATGACTGCTATCAGTGGCTTAGGAGTTTATGGAATTATTAAGGTAAGATCTCTCATTTTATATTAAAGTTAGGCATCTATCTGCATAAAAATATTCATTTAAATTGCATTAAGTTACCAATCTTTTTATATTGCATTTTTTCTAATTTGTGCATCTTTTCTGAGATTGTCAATCTGAATTCATGCATCATTTTGTCAACCAACTTGACACCACCTTGAATTTGTCATGTAACGGAATCTGGTACATTTTCTAAATGTCTATTTTTTAGCTTTCTTGGCCAGATTTTCTAAAAAAGCTCCAAGCATTTTTTTTATGTGGGATTAATAGGCTGCTTTGAACATGTGAAAAAAATGCCACTGATGTTCCAACTGCAAGAAGTTGACCTTTAAATGTTTATCTGAACGTACACAGAGCTTCATTTTACCCAAGTACAAACCAAGTATGGAGCACTACCTCCGTGTGCAGGCTGTATTAAATTATTATTAATACAGCTGCAGAAGTCCTGCATTACACTTCCCTGCAATTTTCATCCAAATTGGTCCACAAAAGTACTCTGAAATTGCATCTCTTTGCCTCTGAGCACAGCACCATGCCAAAATCTCACCTTTCTCAGTGTTTTCCCTCTGTAGCCTGTGAAAAGCTGGTGTTGTTATAGTGTGTAATGGAATAAATTTAAGTAATTAAATAGAAGTAGATTTACAGGGAAAGAACAGATAGGCTTTACAATGCTTGATAAGAATTTTGTTGCCACCGTTACCTGGGATTTGAACCCCTGGCAATAGTGCAGCCCTCTTTTCATTGTTTCCAAATTCTTGAATGGCTTACCCCTCTCTATTTTTCTAATCTCCTCCAGCCCTACTTACACTCCTCTATTGTGGACCTCTGATTTATAATTTCTCCACCATTGGCCATTCTTTCAGTGCTGAAGCCCTAAGCTGTCTCCACCTATTCCTTTTCCTTCTTCAAGACAGTCCTTAAAATCTAATTCTTCTACCCAGGTATTTTCTCTTACCATATTTTGTTTGATAACACTGCTATGAAGTGCCTGGGTTACTTTACTCTTAAAGATGCAAAATAAATAAATGAGCTGTACCCCTTCTGAATTCAAAATGAAAGCTGACTGTTAGGTTTTTATTATATGAATGGTCTTCAAGTGAATGGAATGAAAACTTATGGGATTAGAAGGACAAAGGCATAATGGATACAAAATTGACTGAGGTGCAGAAATCAAAATATAATTGTGAATGTTATTTTTCAAATTAAAAGAAATATACACATAATATCCAGAAGTTGATATTAGGTCTGTTCTTTTTGATATGTATTAATGAAATGGACTTGAGTATCCAAGTTGTACTTTCAATATTTATGCTGATTTAAAACAAAATCTCGAATATAGTGAACAGTGGGGTGCCCATTGGTGAAATGGGCAAACGTGGCAGATTTAAATTTTAATGTAAGCAAGCATGAAATAATATGTTTTTGAAGGAAGAATGATGAGAAGTAATTTGAATCAAGTTCCACACTTTAAAAAGAATGGAGGAACAGAAGCACATGGAAATATGTAATGAAATATTTGAAGGTGATAGTGCAAGTTGAGAAGGCTGTTAAGACATATATGAGCTCTGTGGCTTTGTTGATAATCAAATAGGTTACAGAAATAAGGAGATTCTTGAAAAAAATGTTAGGAGATTGTTTAGGACTTACCTGGAACATTGAGTTCATTTCTGGACTTTCAGAAAGATGTCAAGTTCCTTGAAAGGATGCAGAAAAGATTTACTAAATCAGCTGTTGAGATAGGAAGAGATTGTTGTGGATCACCTTGCAGAAGATAAAGAAATTTCATAGAGTTGATCATGAATGAATGAATAAATTGTTCGAGTTAGTTTGGAAAAGCTGTTTCTCGTGACAGAATAGTCAGTAAACAAAGAACAAAAACGTGACAGGTAGAGTAACTCCGGACAACAAGAAACATGTGCTACCTGAAGAGCTGATGGAAACTGAATCAGCAGCAACATTGAAAAGAGAATGAGACATGAAAGGGAAGAAAGAATCTATGGGTTAAGTGCAGGGAAGTGGGACAAGTTAGCTAGCTTCTTCAAAGTCAAAAGGTATGGCACTGGAAAAGTACAGCTGGTTCAGGCAGCATCTGAGGAGGAGAGTTGACGTTTCGTGCATAAGCTCATCATTAGTAATCATTCCTGATGAAGAGCTTATGCTCAAAACGTTGACTGTCCTGCTCTTCTAATGCTGCCTCCCTGGCTGTGCTTTTCCAGCACTGCACTTTTTGACTCTGATCTCCAGCATCTGCAGTCCTTATTTTCTCCGGGCTTTTTCAAAGAGCCATCACAATCACGATAGGTCAAGTGGACTCCTAATTATTATTAGTTTGTGGAATTAATGTTGAATTAAAATGTCTGTTTGTTGCCCATATCTGTTATAATTTTTTTTAATGTGGAAACCATATTGGTCTGTTTCCAGTCTTCTCTTACCTTAATGCCCAAAAATCCTTCAGTGATAGTCAAGTGAATCACAATTCTGTACTGGAATCTCTTTCATCAATATTGAATAAATACAACCTATCCCGAGGGATTTTAATGTTTTGAACAGATTAAAGCTTCTATCTTTTTTCAAATAGCTGTTGAATTTACTTGCAATATCTCAGGCATGTTGCCCATAAACTAACTTGGCAAAATCTTGGAGAAAGTATTAATATATTTACTGTTTATCACTCTTGCCTTGATTTCACAGGAGGGGGCAGGCACCCAGCGACAAAATTGACAGGGCCCCAATTGATTAAATCTTTCCAGAGTCTTGCCTGGCACCTGAATGGATTGAATAACTGCCACATAGGCGAAGTGTGGAATCTGGGATGATAATCAATGGTAGTCAGTACGGAAAAGAAACTTTGTTTGCAGCTGTGGGATAGGGGAGCGAGAAATACCAACACAATGTAGAAGAAATGTACTCCATGAAATATAAAGACATTTTCAATCAGTTATTTCACTTTTTAAATTTCCCAATCATTCAACAAAAATATATCGGGAAATAGCACTTCTATTGATCAGTTTTGTTTCCTTTTTTTTTCCTTGGCATAGTACTTTCCAGATTTTCTGATTCCATTTATATGCTACCTGGTAGTTGACTTCTTCATCTATTGCATAGAAGTAGTTGGCATCTATGTTGATCTTCCAGATTATATTCACGCAAAACATTATATTCAAAATGTGGTAAGTAGCTATTTCTAAGGTTCTTGGATTTTCCATTTTGAAAGTGAACAGTTTTTGTCTTTTTGCCTCTCGATTTTCTTTGTATGTGTGTTGTTTGCTAAAGAAGAAATTGATAATAGCGATTCTCTTACTTTGGGTATTGTTCCCAACCCCTTTGGAAGTCTGTTTCTATTAACCCTTCCTCACAAGAAAATCTACTGTCATCTCATTATCTTCTCAAACTACTATGTCATCCCGATGTGTTATTGCCTGCTAAGTACATGTCCACCTTTCCTACAATTTGTTTGTACGTCTCCAATCACTTTATGTTGTCACTACAATAATGAACTGGCCCAAGTAAAAGTCAAATTACACCATCTGTCATTGTAACCTTGAGTGTGGTTGACCATGTCAACCACCTATAATAGCTTTATGCTCAGTAGGAATGCCTTTGCCTGATTCTACTTCCAAATATCCTACTAGAAATAGATATCTAATTGGAATTTCTTGAAATAACTCCTATTCCCACTCCATACCATTAACAGTAGAGTCTCTAAGGTGCTATCCTTGGCAACGTTCTATTTCTCATTTACTTGCTATTCATTTTGCAACATCATCCAAAAAGTGTCATCTGCTTCCCTATACAGTCTTTAATTTGTATTGGCAGCATTCTGGCCGAATATCCAACCTGATATAAGCAGTAGCTTCTACTAATTAAACACTAAAAGATTGAAGCCATTGACTGAATGTGATGCAAATGCCAATTCCTTACCTCTGATTCTGGTCTTCTCTTCTCTGGTCACTGTTATGGGTTGATTGAAGTGTTAGGAACGTGGACGTCCTGTTTGAGCCTTTGACCCCATAACCTGTTCATCACAAAGACTGCTGAGTTATATCTCCATCCCTATGTCAATTACCCTGTTGAAACCATAAGACCAAAAGATATCAGAATAGAAACAGGCTATTTGATACAATGGGTCTGTGTTGGCATTCATTGTGACTGATGTGATCATCTTCAACTCCACTTTCTTGCCTTTTCGCAAACTGTGATTCCTTTACTGATTCCTACTGTCTCAGGCTCGAGTCTGCATAATAACCTCGCCTCACCACCAATCTTGATTAAAGTAAATTACTTACAGTGTGGAAACAGGCCCTTCGGCCCAACAAGTTCACACTGATCCTCCAAAGAGCAACCCACCCAGACCTGTTCCCCTACATTTACCCCTTCACCTAACACTGCGGGCAATTTAGCATGGCCAATTCACCTAACCTGCACATTTATGGACTGTGAGAGGAAACCCATGCAGACACAGGGAGAATGTGCAAACTCTACATAGACAGTTGCCTGAGGTGGGAATTGAACACGGGTCTCTGGCGCTGCGAGGCAGTAGTGCTAACCACTGTGCTAACGTGCCACCATTGTGGCAAAGAATTCCATAGATTCACTGCCCTCTGCCGGAAACATACCCATCTCATTTCTATCTTTAATGGGTGACTCCTTTATTCAAAGATTATTCCCTCTGCTCTAAAACGCTCTTAGAAGGTGAAATAATTTCCGTGCAACTACCCTGTCTAGCTCCCTAAGAATCCTGCATGCTTCAGTAAGGTCACTCTCATTCTTCTAAACTTCAATGAGTACAAGCCCAACTCACTCAACTTCTCCTCATTAAAAAATCCCTCCATATATGGACTCAACTTAGTGAACCATCTCTAGACTGCCTCCAATGTCAGTATGCATTCACGGTATTTCAGGTATAATCTGACTAGTGTCTTGTATAGTTTTAATGATGGGAAGTCAGCAATGTTTTGTAATGCTCTTTTTTTTATTTCTTTTTATGATTTATATTGCTTGGTTTGTACTTCTGATTAAGTGATAATTTTCCTGCCAAGTTTTATTTCCCAGAACGAGACAGTCTGATTGAGCCAGGCTCCACTAAAGCCATGATTGCATTCACGTTTCTGTTTCTATGCGTTTTGTGTTTGAAGGTAAGAAATACAGCTGTTGTTGAATGTCAAATTTATATTAGTATCTAAAATAGCAGCCATGAAGTATGACCTGTTGTTTGTCTGGAATTGATATGATTTGGGCATCAGAGCTGTTATATTTGCTACTTGAGATTCCCAAATAAATCTACTGTGTTTAGTCCATTCAAATTGATCTATGGTCATAAAATAAGAGATCTATTAAAATTGGTCAGTGAAGTACTTAAGTAAAACAAAAATGAATCCTTAATATTGAATTATGTATCCCTATTTCTAGACAGATTTATAGGAACAAGCAAAGTAGTTCAGGAAAATTTGCCAAAAAGGAAAGAATGACAGGCAAACATATTACAATTAGAACATTTTTAACAGGAAGACAAGGTGTTAGTGTTATTCATTTTACAGACTGAACCTCTGAAAGCAAATTCAGTGATTCAGATAAGGTAGTTAGGAGGGTTAGTAATCTGTCTTGTCTAGTACATATTCCGAATTGCAGGAAGAAGAATCCATTCTATCACAAACTTATCAAAGTGTTATAGTAATAGAGAGGAAGACAGAGATAGAAGAGCAAGTATGTCAGATGGTAAGAGCAGTGGAAGAGTGAGAGTTAAGTAATGTGCAATGCAAAACTTCTACAATCTGACCAGCCAAAACAAAAATACAGAGCAATTAGACAATGTAAACTTGTATTTAGAGAGAAATCCTCCAATTTTTCTATTAATGTTAACTTGGGAACCATAAGAAAATATAGAGGTAGGAAGTAAGTACTATATTAGTCAAGAATGTTGAGGATGTAGGGGGATCTGTAGCAATAAAATGGGATTATAGTTGCAGGGGATTTTAACTTTTTTAGTATTAACTGGGATTACCTTAGTATGAAAGGATTAGATGGGGTGGAGTTTAAGTGCATCCAGATTAATAAGGAGGAAGTATTAAATATTTAGCAGGTATAAAGTTGCATAAATCCTCAGTGCCTGATCAGATGTATTCCAGGCTGCCATAGGAGGTGAAGAAAGAGATTGCTGGGCCCTGGCAGAGATATTTAGTGCTTTGCTAGCCACCAATGAAGTGCCAGTTGACTAGAGGACAGCTGATGTGGTTTCTTTTTTTTTTCTTTCTTTTCGTTTTTTTCTTTTCTTGCCCGCGTGGCCAGTGACAAGCACTGCCCTTCACAGCAAGGGACAGTGCTGTGTGATCAAAACAGGTGCTTGCGGTTTATTTATTTTTTTCTTCTTTTTTTTTGTTGGAGGGAGTCCGCCTGGTTTTATTTATTTATTTATTTATATATTTTTTTTTAACCCCCACACTACCACCTAAGTGCAGTAGTGCTTATTTTTTCCCCAGAACCCATGGTGTGTGTGTGCAGGTGTGAGACACAGTGAAAGACAAAGTGCACGAATCTTTATTCAATTTCCACCACCAGGAAGATAGGAAAACACCCGGGTGGCCAGTGACAAACACTGCCCTGATGTGGTTTCTTTGTTCAAGAAGGGCAGCAGGGATAGGTCAGGTAATTACAGACCAGTTAGTCTGATATCAGTGATAGGGGAACCATTGGTTCTGAGGGACAGGATTAAACAACACTTGAAATGCAGGGGTTGATCAGGAATAGTCAGCACGGATTTGTTAGAGGGACATCCTATCTGACAAATTTCTGTTTTTTGAAAAGTTAACTAAATGGGGTTAGTGCTGTTGATGTTGAGTTGACCTGAGTAAAATGTTTGACAAGGCGTTGGTTGCTCCAGCCAGAGCTCATCCATTCCACCCATTCTTTTTTTATCTCCATTTTTTTCTTCCCTTCTGTGATTTTCTTTTCTTGTGTCTTCTCGGAGTCTTGGCATCGGACACCCAGCCTCTGAAGTCAGCAGCCCCAAGTGGAGACATCAGCGGCCTGGTGTGAAACGGGGGCTGTGGCCCATTGCAGAACATGGCAGCAGCCAGCAGTCAGACCACGTGGAAGCCCCCTACACTGGTCTGCTGTGGAGAGCCCTTGGAGAGAGACTGTGATATTTTTCCTTTTAACTTGCTTGTTTTTCTGACCTGTGGTTATATTGTGTATAGCTGCAATGTAACTTTCTTTCTTCTTTTTGCTATTCTGTAACTATGGATTGTACCTAAGTACTCTGTATCTATGATGACACCAAGAGCATATTGGTGACATTGTTACAGTGTAACTAATCTGGAACTGAAGAAGTTGTACCTAGGTACTTTTGTACCTCAGATGGTGCTATAAGTGGCAACTTACCAACTTTTCACTGTACTCGTTCAAGTACATGTGACAATAAAACTCATTCATTCATTCATTCAAGGTCCCACATGGAAGAGTGGTCCAAAAGGTAAGAGCCTATGGGGTCCAACACAAGTTGGCAAACTGTTGCAAAATTGACTTGCTAATAGGAAGCACGGTTTGGTGGAGGGATGTATTTGTGATTGAAAGACTGACCAGCAATGTACCACAGGAATCAGTGCTGGGACCTTCGCTGATATTTATATACGTTGTTGACTTGGATGTGAATGTAGAATGTGTAAATTTGCAGATGACACGAAAATTGCTGATGTTGATAGGAGGATGGACTCAGGCTACAGTCTGATATTGATCTGATAGTAAATTGGGCAGAGCAATGGCAGATGGAATTTAATTCTATTAAGAAACATGTTGGGAATTGTAAGATGGGAAGGCTATACACAATGAATGGTAGGACCCTCGGCAGTACTGAGGAACAAATGGACCTTTGATGTATAAGTCCATAGATCTCTGAAAGTGTTATCACAGGTAGACAAGATAGTGTAGAAGACATATTGGTCACTCACCTTTGTTAGCAGGGGTGTAGAATATGGGAGCAAAGAAGTCTTGATGGAACTTTATAAAACATTGGTTAGGTCACAGATGGAATATTGTGTGCAGTTCTGATTGCCACACTTTTGGAAGGGCATGATTGCACTGGAGAGTGTGCAGAGAGATTCACAAGGTTGTTGCCTGGGATGACAAGACTTCGTTCTAAGGAAAGACTGGATTTGTTTTCCTTCGAGCAAAGGAGGCTGAGGGTGAATCTGATTGAGGTATACAAAATTGAGAGGCAGAGACAGATTAGATCGTGAGAATCTTTTCTGCATACAGATGTTTCTTAAGACCAGAGGGCATAAGTTTAACACATGGGATAAATGGTTTAGAGGAGATCTAAGAAAAAGATTTTTCATCCAGAGGGTGGTAGAAATATGGAACATGCTGCCTGAGAGGGTCGTGGAGGCAGGTACTTTCCCAACATATAAGAAGCATCTGGATGAGCATTTAAAATGCCAATCCATAGTAGGCTATGGACCAAATGCAGGAAATGGAATTAGTGGAGTTTGGTGTTGGTTGGTTGGCATGGACATGGGCCGAAATGCATGTTTCTATGCTGTATGACACTGACTTCAAGGAGGGAGCAGAGTGTAATGTATCCAAATTTGCTGATTAAAAAGTACATGAGAATATATGTTGTGATGAGGACATTAGGAATCTGCAAGGGGATGTGAACAGGTTGAGTGAATAGTTGAATGCTTGGCAGATGGAATTTAAATTAGGAACATCCGTGGTCATTTGGGAATAAGAATCAATTATTTATACAGAGAAAGACTCCAAAAATGTGCAATGCAGAAGGATATGTGTGTTTTTGTGCATGAATCTCAAAATTAGCATGCTTTCTGTTTTTAATGCAAGGGGTTTAAGTTTAAAATTAGCGTAGTCTTGTTACAGGAGAAAGTGAGGACTGCAGATGCTGGAGATCAGAGCTTAAAAGTGTGATGCTGGAAAAGCGCAGCAGGTCAGACAGCATCAAAGGAACAGGAGAATCGACGTTTCGGGCATAAGCCCTTCTTCAGGAAGTCTGAATGTAGTCCAGAGTCCATGCGGGATCAGTCAGTTCCGTAGACAGGTGCTGAGGAAGGAGATGTGGCTGTGGTAGCGAGTCTGTTTGAGGACGTGGCTGTGGTAGCGAGTCTGTTTGAATATTCCAGTCAGCCCCTTAAACCTGTCCCACCATTCAATAATTGTAGTCTTGTTACAACTGTACAAGGTGTTAATGACACTGCACTTTGAATATTGTGTATAGTTTTTGATCCTGTATTTAAGAGAGGATATATTGGCATTGGTAGCACTTCAAAAGAGTTCACTAGGCTAATGCCTGGGATGAAGGAATTGACTTATCAAGAATGGCTAAATAAGTTAGTCCTTTATTCATTGTTTAGAAGAATGAGTGCTGGTCTAATTGAATCATAACAAGAAGGGGCTTGAGAGGATAGACGTTGAGAAGATGTTTCGTTCATGGGGAGTCTCAAACTAAAGGACATAGTTTCAGAATAAAAGTCCCTAAAAATTGAGATGCAAAGATTTTTTTTTCTCCCAGAAGGTGGTGAATATCTGGAATTCTTTACCCCAGAGAGTTATGGAGACTAAATTACTGGAAGTATTTAAAGAAGAAGTAGATTTTTAAAATATCAAGAGTTGAGGCCTATAAGAAGTTGACACTAAAGAGGAATTGAAGCCTGGGACAGTTCAGCCATATTATTGAATGGTGGGGCAGGTTTAAGGGGCTGAGTGGCATATTCCTGCTCCTATTTCTTATGTTCATGTATTCTCCAAAGATTTCTTGTGAAAACAGAAAAACATGATGTGGTCAATATGTACGTTATCAAAAGTGCAATTATGCAGGAATAGTTTAAGTATATAAAAGGAAAGATAAATGGTAAAAGTGTTGCATAAACTATGTGTGAGGATAATTGAATGTAATTCTCTTGTCTCTTATGTCTTATTGTATATACCATATTTACCTTGTCATGAAATGCATTAACAAATAGCATTTCATTTCCTTTTTTCCCAAGGATGGTGAATGTATGCAAACCTTTTCTTTTGGATTACAAACTGAAAAATGGAAGTTGGTCTGTTGTATAACTAAACGTTGTAGGCAAGTTTTGCACCTTGAAGATTAAGTGAAATTGTGTGGTGTATGTTTACTTGCACAAGACTGTTATTTTTTTGGAGAAAATGAGGACTGCAGGTGCTGCAGATCAGAGTCAAAGCGTGTGGTGCAGGAAAAGCACAGCCGGTCAGGCAGCATCCAAGGAGCAGGAGAGTTGACATTTTGAGCATAAGCTCTTCCAAATAAAAATCTTATTTTTGAAACGTTGACTCTCCTGCTCCTCAGATGCTGCCTGACCGGATGTGCTTTTCCTGCATCACACTTTTTGACTCGGTTACTTTTTGAACAGTGAGATGTTAGAGTGACACCAGGAATATTTGTAGTTTGGTTAAAACTTAATGACAGTCTTGGGATTGGTCCAGTTGTAGTTTGCTGCAGAACTATGAGTGCAGTGCATTCAGATGTCCAGAAGCTTGCAAAAAAAAGTACCCCTTACTGTTGTTGAGTGAAAAAGACAGAACTTGAAGACTCTACAAATAAATAGTTCTAACACAAGGAAAGACTCTGGACCACCTGATCAGCTGTTGGGTCAAAAATCATCCATTATTGTGCAAACAAGATTGCATCATCATCATTTAAAAGAAAATCAAAAGAATTATGAGAAACAACTCAGCACATTCTGGATTTTTGAATGACAGTTTGTTTTTTCTTTTTGTATTTTTCCCTATTTTATCACTTCCTTCAAACTGTACAATGCCATTTATTTACAGTATATCTATGAAGGAACAGACAGGTGAAAGGGGGACTAAAATTCAAAATAAATACAACAGTCATAAACCCCAATAGATTTCACTCTTGGCTTTCCAATCTAAACAAATATCAGTGTAAACTAACAACTTTGAGGAACTGTAATATTTTACCCTTAGCAATTATGTACATCATTTAATTTGCAACATGGCATTTGTGCTACTTAAAATGGTGTAAATATTTAGTCAGAATCCTGATATCCAGGATCTAACATGAAAAATATTTAAATAATAGCTTTATCTTCTCACAATCCTTTCTATTTTTGTCTGTAGTCTTTCTTCATCTACTCTACATGGAATTGCTTCAAGTTTATTAAGGAATTGGAACAGGAGAGCAGCTTAGTTGACACTCTTCTTAATCTTCGTTCTCGGGTAAGAGTTGGCTATCACAGCCTAATGATTTTGCGGTGGGGAGTAAAAAGATGAGTATATCAGATATGTTTTCATCCTTCGTTTGTGTATGATCAGTAGATGTGCATCCTAATATGGCCACTTGAGTTCCCTCAACAGATATGCATAACATTTAACAATATACTCTCGTTGGCAGCTGAAGGTATGGGGTTGAGTGTGAATCCATGTCTATGGCACAGCAGATTAATTGAATTATTTTGAATTTCTCTGCTCAGCTTCATGAATTGATTTGTATACAGCCTTGTTATTAAATTGTTTGTATCACTGATTTATTTTAGCACATTGCTATCATGGCTGATGTATTGCATGGATATTTAAAGTCACAGATGTAGAATAAGGAAACAGACTCTTTGGTCAATTCGTGCATGTTGACCAGATATTCTACTTTAATCTAATTCCAGTTAGCAGCATTTGGCTCATATGCCTTTAAACCCTTCCTATTTCTATTTATATACCCATCCAGATGCCTTTTAAATATTGTAATTGTACCAGCCTCCATCACCAACTCTGGCAGCTCATTCTATACTCTCTGTGTGAAAAGGTTGCCTCTTAGATCCCTTTTAAATCTTTTCCCCTCTCACCTTAAACCTATGCTGTCTTGTTTTGGACTCCCCTACCCTGTGGAAAAGACATTGACTATTTACCCTATCCACGCCCCTCATGATTTTATAAACTTCTACAAGGTCACCCCTCAGCCTCCAAAGCTTCAGGAAAAATAGCCCCAGCCTATTCAGCCTCTCCCTATAGCTCAAACTCTCCAACCTTGGCAACATCCTTGTAAATCTCTTCTGAACCTTTGAAGTTTAACAACATCTTTCTGATAGTGTTCCTATTTCAAGATGTCCTGTAAATATTTAAAAATTAAAGCTTGTTGGATGCTTATGCTAGTTACGAAACATTAGTAAAGCACCATGTTGATTAATATAAATTTATATTGCCACCATTATCTTCAACCTCATTTTGCTTGACATCCTCTTCTATCTCAGCAGTGTGGTTTATATATTCTAAAATTTCAGGCTTTCATGTGCAGAAGGCCAACTAATAAGCATAGAAGGGTGACCTGTTGAATGAAATGAAATCAATGAAGCTTATATAATCAATACTGCATCCTCCACTTATTTGATTTGTATAAACATAGAGAATTGGAGCAAGAATAAGCTATTTGGCCTATTGAGCCTACTTTGCCATTCAGCATGATTATGGCTGAACTTCAGTCCAAAATGGCCTACCTTGTATCCTGAGGCCAAGACCTCTTGCTCTGCACTCTGATCAAGAAAAACATCTTCCATGGATCTATCTATCCAGCCCTGTCAGAATTTTATACTTTTCAATGAGATTCCCTTCTCATGCAGGCCCAGTCAAGCCAATCTCTATGCGTATGATCAACATGCCATCCCAGAAATCAATCTGAGGACCCTTTATCGAACTCCTTTTATGGCAAGTGTATCTTCTCCTCTATAAGGAGGTCAATACTATACATAATACTCAGGGTACAGTCTTACCAAAGCCCTGTAAAGCTACAGTAAAACTTCCTTTTTCCTGTACTCAAACTTTCTTGCAGTGAAGATCAATATACCATTTGCTTTCCTAACTGCTTACTGTACCTGCTTCCTTGCTTTCAATGACTGGTGTACAAGGATACCCAGGTTCATTTATACAAAAAAAAGAACTGCAGATGCTGAAAATCTGAAACAAAAACCAAAATAGCTGGAGAAACTCAGTAGGTCTGGCTGCATCTGTGGAGAGAAAGCAGAATTAGCATTTGGGTCATTTGATCCTTCTTCAGAACCTTTGCATTCATGCTTACAACCTCAGTTCTGAAGAAGGATCACTGAACCCTAAAATGTTAACTCTGCTTTCTCTCCCTAGATGCTGCCAGACCTGCTGAGTGTCTCCAGCTATTTCTGTTTTGGTTCCCTTTATCAATATTTACAAATAATTGAAATTTAAATAATATTCTGCCGTGGATATGCATTAGGTTATTCACATTATATTGAAAATGCAATTCATTTTAGACCATTCAACTTGTCTAATCACTTGAAGCCTCTTTACATTCTCAATCCTACTCTAGTTTTGTCTCATCTACAAAGTTAAAAATATTTCTTTGGATTACTTCACTCAAATTTATGTGTATTGTGAATAGCTAGGGGCAAACACTGATCCCTGCAATACCTTATTTGTCATTGCCTTCCACTGAAAATGACCCACTTATTCCTCTCTCTGTTTCGTGTCTGCTAACCAATTTTCAATCTGTCAGTTTATTCCACCAATCTCAAATGCTTTGATGTTGTACACTAACTTCTTATGTAGGGCTTTATCAAAAGCTTTCTGAAAATCCAAATATGCCATATTCACAAGTTCTCCCTAATTTATTCTACTACTTATGACCTCAAAATAACAAACTTGATTTCCCTTTCATAAGCTTCGTCAGGTTTATGTAATCCATTTGGTATATTCTGTTTTAATTTCCTTTTATAATAAATTCCAGAATTTTCCCTATCACTGATGTTAGGCTAACCAGTCTGTAATTCCCAGTTTTCTCCCTTTTTTAAATAGTGAGGTTGTATTTACCACCCTTCAATGGCTGTATCAGAATTTATAATATTTTGGAAGGTGACAACCAACATATCTACAATTTCTATGGCCATCTCCTTTAGTACCCAGAGTTGTAGGTTGTGGTGCTGGAAAAGCACAGCAGGTCGGACAACATCCGAGGAGCAGGAGAATTGACATTTTGGATGTAAGTCCTTCATCAGGATGTTGATTAAATGATCAGAATGTGAGAATGACAGAACAATGATATGTCTAACTGTCAAACTGGAAAGAACAGATGATCTCACTGGAGTGGAGGCAGTGTGAGAGAACATGGTGACAGAGAATGCAACAAGTAAAGCTAAAAAAAGGGGAAGAAATAGGAGTTTATTCACAATCTGAAGGTGTTGAATCAAAATTAAGTCCAGAAGGTTGTAAAGTCCCTAGTCTGAAGATGAGATGTTGTTCCTGCAGTTTGCGCTGTGACTCGCTGGAACATTGCAGCATGCCGAAAGCAGACAAGTGGGCAATCGAGCAAGATGCTATGTTAAAATGATCAGCTATAGGAAGGTCGCGGTCATGCTTGCGCACGGACTGAAGATGATCTGCAAAGTGGTCACCCAGTGCAATGTGCTTTTGATTTCTCCAGCGTAGAATAGGCCACTCCTCAGCCCATTGGCCCAATTTATCAGGATCTCTTTGGAATCTTAGATAACCTTCTTCCCTGTGCACTCTTGTTCACCTTTGTTGAATTCTTAACTACTCCCCGTTCTCAGGCTTTCTACTTTTTTTTTATACAACTTCATATAATTCCTCTTTGAATCTAATAACATTGGTATTTTCTTTCTTTAGCCATGGTTAAGCTAGTTTCCCTGTTACATTCCTTTCAGAGAAAAGAACATATCATTGGGTTAGTAACCATTGTCTATCCATTGTAATGCCCTTTTATGAAGTTATGCAGGCTATCTCAACCAGTTCACTTCTCATAGATTTATAGTTTGTTTTCTTTAGATTTAGGACTCTAGTGTCAGATTGTATACTACATGTTCTGTGCCAGTGAAGAATTCTATAATGTTAAGGTCATTTCTTCCAAAATACATAGAACAAAATTATTAAGTAACCCATTCTCTTTGCATAAAACCAAATCTAGGATAGCCTTTTCTTCAGTTGGTTCCTCAGTGTACTGGTCTGAAAAAAATCTACCTTGCACACAATTCAGCATTTCATTCACTACAGCATTATTGCTAATGTGATTTGGCTAGTCTGTAGGCAGATTGAAGTCACCCATGACTTATGGGTCATAAATCTACAAGCGCATGAGGGGTGAGTATTTTGAAATATGACAACCAACATATCTACAATTTGAATGATGCCCAGAGTTGTAGATTATTAGGGTCAAAATGTGTGGCAGGTACTTGGGAACACCACCATCTGTAAGTTTCCCTCCAACCCACTCACCACTCTGATTTGGAAATATACCGCCATTCCTTCACAATGGTTGGGGCACAATCCTGGAACTCTCTCCCTACCGGCATTGTGGGTCAACCCACAGCAAATGGACTGCAGCGATTCAAGAAGGCAGCTCACCACCACCACCTTGAGCAAATAGGGCTGGGCTATCAATGCTAGCCAGCGACGCTCAAGTCCCACAAATGAATTTTGAAAAATGTTGGTTGTGACACACTGGGCAATTTCATAAAAGGGCATTACATGGAGAGGCAATTGTTACTATTGTCCCCTCATCCACCCCAAATGCATACAATGCAACAATTATACATTCCTTTCAGAGAAAAGAACTTAACAGAAAAAGTGGCCTAACTGAGACTTATGAAAGAAATTTAATGATATTATTAGATTGGTACTGTATCACCCATGTTGAGTGCATCACTAATTTCCTGTTTAATGCCATTCTGTATGTTATCATGACTATTTCGAGACCAGTTGACCAATGTTTTCTGCCCTTGATTGCTCCTTAACTCCAATGGACTGATTTCACACCTTGGTTTTCCATGTTGATATCCTTTCTCATTATTGCATTGATTTCATCTTTCACTAACAATACCACCATGTATTAATTGTCTCTGGTTTTCAAATTATATTTTATGTCACACCTTTGAGAGATTGTTATGTATTTATGGGTTATTACTGACAGTGGAAAATTAAGGCAATGCAAGTACCTCTCATCTATATTTCCCCCTCACCATCACAAACCTATCCCTTCACATTAATCTCGAAGATGCTATTTTTTCCTTGGTAATTTATTGAAATGACCATCTGTCAGAATCACCTTTAGCAGATCTAATACACTTGCAGCTTGAGGTACAAGTTGCTGTATAGTGATCAGGAAAAATCATCGCTCACTTTCACTTCACGCACCCCCCCCCTCAACCTTTCAAGCCTGCAAAAGTGTAATGATATTGAAGTTCTGACATGCCTGCACTATAATATTGATTTCTTTAACTTAAGGGAAATTTGTGATGACATCTAAGAAACTTTGTCTTGGATTTGTTCAATGTCAAAATGTGTACGTAGGCTAGGTTTAAATTACATATGTCAGGCATGAGAGTAGAATTCCTTAAGGCATCAGCTTCCGCCTTGAATATTAAAATTGTTTCTCTTCTCTTTTGGGTTTTCCAAATAGGAAAAATTTCCGCAGGAAGATAAACCAAAAACTCAATAGTGAGTATAGTTTAGTACAGAGAGCTTTAATTCTCTTAATCATTTGTAAATAAGAAAATGCCAATAAATATGAATCTAAGACAGATCTGTAATTGTTGATGAAATACTATACCTGTTTATTTGTGCTACTCAAGATCCGTTTGCTTCATGCTCCTTTTAAAACTAGAACATACCATAAGTATAATGTTATTGTTATTCCTTCTGGTTCTTTTTTGAACTAGAGAGATATTTTAACAACCATTTTTAAATTCCATTCTCTTATGTACTTCAGTGAATTAAAATATTTTCTGATTGATTTGAACTGTATTATTTAATAACATTATGTAATGAAGAACTTAATTTTGCAACCAGACTCCGCCACCAGCATATGAAGACATTATGAAGTTGCCATTATATGAGGAGGTTGTAGATGCACTGGAAGAATTGCCACACAAGAAGTCTCCACCATCGTTTACACCAAATTAACATACAGTGACCAAATGTGAACATGTCTGTTCAGTACATATTTTAATATTAGCATACAATATAGTGTTAAGAACATGCTGCAATTTATAGGGTCCTGTTTCCACTTTTTTGGCAGTTCAGTGAATTTTATAATTGTTATGCTTATTATTTTTGAGGAGTTTTGTTTTGGTTGAGTAAAGTGAAAATCATACAGTCAAAATATACCAAAGTGAGGGGATTTCAGGTTCAGATGGTTATCATTTGTAGTATATGTTAAATTTCTAATACTGGCTCTAATAACTATTGGTGGCAATACTTGTGTTTTGGAATTGACACATTGTGAGTATGTTTCAGTAGTATTGATGGGTATTGCATTGAACCATTAGGCAATAGACTAGATTTTCTGTAAAAGAAACAGAAAATATTAGAAATGCTTAGAGCATGGCTAGATTTTCTACTCCATCCCAACATTCCTAGACTAATGAGTGCATCTCCTTTGAAAATCCATCAATAGGTCATTAGGAATGAATTTTAGATAGATGATAGCTACACACCTTTAGTTAGATTGGTTTTTAAAATAAAAAATAGCAAACATTTGCTTCACAAAGGTACAGTGCTCAAAGGTATATTTGCCAACTTTAAAAAAATCATCTCCCATCATGTTTTATTTACCTGATAGATGTATTTTAAGAGCTTTACTGACACTAAAGTGTGCTTTTAACAGTCATCAGATGATGTTCAACTCTGAAACTGCTTCCTAATGGTTTGGAGGCTGAACATAAGCATTGTAATTTCAGGCTAATTCCAGAATCCTTAAGGTTTTAACAATTTCTTTTCACAATTAACCATTATTTCATGGCAGCTAGAAATACTGGAAAAGCACACATAACCTCTCTAATATTATGACACTGAGCATTCATATGTCTCCAATACAGCCACTCTTCAGTCAACAAATGTATAAGTTGATTAGACGACTTTGCAGAATGGTTGTATATATCAACTGAAGGTGATTCAATGGGGTTTGACTGTGGAAGATTCAAGCTTCATTGGATTTTTGTCAAGTGCAAAATGAGCTATTAGTATTCCAACTAAGATGCATCAGGACAAAACCTATTTATCAGGTTTCTGAATGAGCCCCTTATGAATAGTTCCTATCAAACACATTCTGATTACTTAACTGAAGGTAAACCACATTTAAAAATATTTTAATACCTTACTGGCAGTGGAAAAGCTCATCATATGTTTGAACAAGACTGAAATTAAGATTGGATGAAAAATATTTACTCTGTAAGCTAAAGATCAACAAATTAAAATTGTGCTGTCTTCTAATGACTGGTCTAAATGTTGCTTCAGAGTGATTTATTTTAAGCTAAATTTTGGTGCGGGGTAGGGTGGATGGGGTTGAAAATGTTTTCTTTACAGAATTTTTAGTGGAATTATAAATGAGTTCTTAATATGTTTTCTAAAAAAAAAGCAAGAAATTCTGCTCCCTAGGTCGAGTTAGTCAAATCCATATAAAGTATTTTCTTTCAAAAAGTAACCAATTGACTTTGTTCTTATCCATTTGAAAGGACAATGTATGAAAGCTTTATAAACATGTTTAATGTTTGTCAGTTTATGACCATTGTATGTTCACTGTTGCATTTTGAGGTATGTGATAGGTAAGAGGTATTGGTATTGTCTGTTCCTAGTTGCTATTTAATGCTAACTCAGCATTTTCTTTTTCCTCTATTACTGCATTCCACAGTACCTGCAGTTGAGTCCATTATAAAATTCCAGTTACCTGTGGTATATAAACCATTTGAAAGGTGATTTCAATACTAGCTGCTTGCGTTCCTTAAAATCTACAGCTTGTGAGAACAAGATATAAAGCATTAAAATTGTTGAGACCTCAAAGACTCATTTAAGTGTACTTTTTTTTAATTTGAGAAATAGAAATGCAACAATCATAATATAATCTTTACTTGTATTTTTGAAAATTCACTTAACATTTTGAAATCTGTGCTACGTTTTAGCTAAACTGTGGCAAATGCAACTACCCTCACATTTGTGTGCAATCAGTAACATTAGTTCGAAAGCTGGTTCTGCTTATGTTAAATTGAGATTTTTTCATAAATAAAATGCACAAATAATAGCTTTCTGTGGAGTTGTTCAAAAATCTAAATTGTTGGAAACTTTAAGCTATTGTCCAATGTGAGATCCTTGTACAAAAATGCATGTTAATTTATAGCTTTTGGAGCTCTTACCAATACCATCATATCTAGTATCTGAACAAACATTTAGTCGCTGGTAAAGTCCCTAAACCAAAGAAGAAAATGCTTAAAGAATTATTAGCAACCTGAGAGCATTTCCACCTACATCTGTTTAAATCATTATTTTACAGACACAGTATCGTGGAGGTTCTGCTATAGGTGCCATCAGTGATCTGGATGCAAGTTGAGTTTAAAATTATTCTAGTTTTGACAAGTATTTACTTCTCCTAAATTTCTGCTTAATTATTTGCATATTAGTGAACATGTGCCATGAATCAATGCTTTATACATTTTTTTCAAATTTGCTTGAAAACATATAGCTGAATATACTTGAATGGTAAATGCCTCTTGCCATAACTGAAAATGTGTTGCTGGAAGAGCGCAGCAGGTCAGGCAGCATCCATGGAGCAGGAGAATCGACGTTTCGGGCATGAGCCCTTCTTCAGGAATGAGGAAAGTGTGCCAAGCAGGCTAAGATAAAAGGTAGGGAGGAGGGACTTGGGGGAGAGGCATTGGAAATGCGATAGGTGGAAGGAGGTTAGGGTGAGGGTGATAAGGTGAGGGTGATAGGCTGGAGTGGGGGTGGGGACGGAGAGGTCAGGAAGAAGATTACAGGTTAGGAAGGTGGTGCTGAGTTCGAGGGTTGGGACTGAGACAAGGTGGGGAGGAGGGGAAATGAGGAAACTGGAGAAATCTGAGTTCATCCCTTGTGGTTGGAGGGTTCCTAGGCGGAAGATGAGGCGCTCTTCCTTCAGCCGTCGTGTTGCTATGGTCTGGCGATGGAGGAGTCCAAGGACCTGCATGTCCTTGGTGGAGTGGGAGGGGGAGTTGAAGTGTTGAGCCACGGGGTGGTTGGATTGGTTGGTCCGGGTGTCCCAGAGGTGTTCTCTGAAACGTTCCGCAAGTAGGCAGCCTGTGATCGACAATGCTCTCCACCGCATCTCCTCCACTTCCCGCTCCTCCGCCCTTGAGCCCCGCCCCTCCAATTGCCACCAGGACAGAACCCCACTGGTCCTCACCTACCACCCCACCAACTTCCATATACGTCGTATCATCTGTCATCATTTCTGCCACCTCCAAACGGACCCCACCACCACAGATATATTTCCCTTCCCTCCCCATCAGCGTTCCGAAAAGACCACTCCCTCCGTGACTCCCTCGTCAGGTCCACACCCCCCCACCAACCCAACTTCCACTCCCAGCATCTTCTCCTGCAACCGCAAAAATGCAAAACTTGCGCCCACACTCCCCCCTTACATCCCTCCAAGGCCCCAAAGGATCCTTCCATATCCGCCACAAATTTACCTGCTCCTCCACGCACATCATTTACTGCATCCGCTGCACCTGATGTGGCCTCCTCTATATTGGGGAGACAGGCCGCCTACTTGCGGAACGTTTCAGAGAACACCTCTGGGACACCCGGACCAACCAATCCAACCACCCCGTGACTCAACACTTCAACTCCCCCTCCCACTCCTCCAAGGACATCCAGGTCCTTGGACTCCTCCATCGCCAGACCATAGCAACACGACGGCTGAAGGAAGAGCGCCTCATCTTCCACCTAGGAATCCTCCAACCACAAGGGATGAACTCAGATTTCTCCAGTTTCCTCATTTCCCCTCCCCCCTCACTTTGTCTCAGTCCCAACCCTCGAACTCAGCACCACCTTCCTAAACCTACAATCTTCTTCCTGACCCGACCCCACTCCGGCCTATCACCTTCACCTTAGCTTCCTTCCACCTATTGCATTTCCAACGCCCCTCCCCCAAGTCCCTCCTCCCTACCTTTTATCTTAGCCTGCTTGGCACACTTTCCTCATTCCTGAAGAATGGCTCATGCCCGAAACGTCGATTCTCCTGCTCCTTGGATGCTGCCTGACCTGCTGCGCTTTTCCAGCAACACATTTTTAGCTCTGATCTCCAGCATCTGCAATCCTCACTGCCTCTTGTCATAAACCTATTTTCAGCTATATTAGGAAAGTATGCATATTTACACCAGTGTCTAGTTCACCACTGTAACTGACTTGATTTTAAATAATTGAAAGTGATTTTTATAAAATCTTTAGAACCATTTGCTATTTTTGCATATGTGTAGTATTTCCTCTTACTAAATTAAAATTTTATGTACACAAGCTTTTAAAACTTACCTTATGTGTCCTTGTGCCAAAACATTAATTTTAAGAGCCTCCTTTTGAAGGCTTGAAAGTTGGTGCAATAAGCAGAAACATGAGTTGATGTTTAACTTAATTAGGGCATGGTTAATTTTGTGAGCAGGGCTTGTGTCTAGCTCAAATATGAAAAGAAATTTATCTTTACAATAATTATAAAATTGGGATCTTTTGCACTGTATTGACTGAATAGGAGTGAATAATGGTGAACAACATAATGCAACCTAGCTGAAAACCCTGAGTTTTGACTTATAAAATTCTACTCTTCATAGGCAGAAAACTTCAGCTGTGTAAATAATGGCCCAGATTTGCAGTTGTATTGGCGAGACTGTCAGCTTTCGCCATCGTAAAGCTGTGAAATTGACTGCAACTTCTGACATTTGCAATTATATACATAAATGTGGAAATACAGGTGTTCCTCCAACCAATATCAATTAAAGTTCACGCCAGCTGGAACTCAATTTTTTAAATCACCAATTTGTTATGAACTTTCACTTTTTGAGAAATTAATTTTGCTGTAGACTCAGCTTGAATAAATTACACTTTGAGTCTAAAATTGATCTTTATAAGCTTGTTTGGCGATGGTTTTCAATTGAAGGTAAATTTGAATGTTCGTGTGATTATTCTGTGGTTGTATGCCTGACAGCAAGCCTAGGTAGTTTGATCATTATAGATCTTTAGACTCAAATTGTTTCACTATGAAAAGATTTAAGGATTTTCTGCCAGGATGCATTGTCAGCAACCTGTATGCTAACAGTAGTTAGACTCCTGAGCTCTCAAGTCCCAGAAAAGTGTTGAGAATGCCCAGTTGTGAATAGGACTGTCCATTTAATTCCAGTTAAAATAGAGTTGGGATCTAAAAAAATCTGCATTTCTGTCTGCTTATAAGGCAGGTGTTGCCCTGGTGATGGATTTTGACATGGGAAGGCTACAGAGAAAACAATTGTAATATCAGATTGTGTCGGCTTTCTGAAAATACCACGGATATCACAAACAAGTTAATTTGTGTCAATATCAGGCATGAATGGGTGAACTGACTCCCTCTTTTCAGCCTCTTTGGTTGGTTGTCATAAAGGTTTAAGGTTTTTTGTTTAAATCTTTTATCAAACTAAAATGTTAACTGTTCTTAAGCAATGACCAGTCAATCGCAAGAGTTTAAGTGAAAGCTTTGTATTATCTGCTAACCCTGAGCAACACAGGCTGTAATATAGTCATTCGAACCCCTACACACAAACAGAGGTATAAAACTGAAAGTGGATAGTGTCCAATACAAGGAACGTAAAAGTATATACAGTTTAGACACCTTATTGGAATCTTTTGCACTGTACTGGCTGAATTGGAGTGATTAATGGTGAACAAATTGGGTATAATTTAAACTGGAGGCTGTGAATTTGCTGGTTTCCTGGTGCAATTATCAGCAATTCTCCACTGATGCTCTTTCTCTCTGGTTGTTTCTTGGAAACTGAGTCAGTTTCTTTGAGAGAGAGAGAGACATGTCGAAGCATCAGCTTTCTTTTTGTAATCTTGAAGCTCTCAAAAACTCTCTTGAATTTCTGGTTTCAGTGCATATTTCCAAAAGGTTATTTTTTGATGGGTCTGTCTGTGACAACCGTGGTTCAATGTCCAGTACCTTGTATTTGTTAACATCTTGCTAAACCTGTAATTGGTTTCAGTAATAATCTGGATTGGAGAGAGTCTGTTTTTTAACCAAGTCTTCTCCCCTGGATGATTGTTTTGTTCTCTTACTTCCATCTTTAGGTGGCTTTGTAGCTTCTACTCAGTTTACCAGCTTTTTTTTAAATTTGATTTATTGTCACATTTACCTAAGTACAGTGAAAAACTTTTGTTTACGAGCAGTACAGGCAGATCATAGTAAGCAAGGACATAAGATCATAGGGTGGAAAGAAATTGGGCAGAGTAAGTCAGATAGGTTAACCACACAAGACATGCATGAGGCAAGATCAACATTAGCAAGATCAGCTTTATTTGAAGTTAGAGAGTCCATTCATCTATGTTCTTGAACCTGCATGTTTTCAAACTTCTGTACCTTCTGCATGATGGAAGAGGTTATAAGAGAGTATTACTGGGGTGGGATGAGTCTTTGATGATGTTGGCAGCCTTTCCATGTCAATGAAACATAAAAATGGAGTCGATGGATGGGAGTGGTGGTCTGGGCTGTGCACACAATCTTGTGTAGTTTCTTATGGTCATGGGCAGAGTAGTTGCCATACCAGGATGCACCCAGATAATATGCTTTCTGTGGTGCATCTATAATAGTTGGTGAGGATCCTTATGGGCATGTCAAATTTCCTGAGCTGGCTGAGGATGAAGAGGCATTGTGCATTCTTGAACACTGCATCTACATGGGAAGTCCACAACAGGTTGTCAGGAACTTGACACTTTCAATTGCATTTGCAGGCATTTCAATTAGTTGAAAATGTTTATAATCATGTCTTAAAAACAATAGTGTTTAGTCTTGTGACAATTTCCTTGGGTCTGGCAGCTAGAGCAAAAGCCTCTAACAAATCAGAGTGGGAGCTTGTGCTATGATTAGAAAGAACAAATTTGAGAGGAGTTAAAAGGGGCTGGAACATTTGTCTAGCATTAGCTAGAGGGAGAAGAAATGCACTTTGAAAGACATTCTGGAGTTGAGTTGCTTGGCTAATAAAGGAAAATAACCCAAGTAAAGCTGTGGGAGTGAAACATCTGGGAAAATGCAATGTCTGTAACATATTCTTGGTATGTTTTAATATCGTTAAAGTTCTACAGTTTGAAGTGCAAGTTGCCGACAAAAAGTGTTTAGTTCTTAGTGCTTTAAGATATTTATTGTAATAAACAGACTAAATGTAAAATCTTGCTGTCGTCTATTCAGGTATTAATTGGAAGTTTGCCATACATACTGAATCAATTCAATCATAACATTGTGGTGTAACTTTGTTTTTAACAGTGTGCAAAATCATATTGCTGAACAACCCCTGTGAGGGCTTGAAAAACAATGTTCTTAAAATTATATTTTAGTTGTTTAAAATAAAATATAAAAGCAAATATTAAAACATGCTACTACCTGATCCAAGAATTCTTAACTGCTTAATAACATCACTTTGCATTACTGAGATTCCCTGGAGTTTATGCCAAAATGAAATTCACTCTACAGAGCTTTTCATTTATTGCTAACTACCAAAATCAGCCACTGTGTTACACGAGCACTGAGGTGTGGAAGACAAATGTCCTTCGATATGACCAGTGAATTGGAACAATACTGACATTGGCACATCTGTTTTTCTAACATCTTAAAGTATGCTGTGGCTATGAAGAGAAAATGCACAAATTTTGAAAGAGAATGATGGTGAGTCATTTTTGTTTGGAACAAGAGGGATGGTTAAATTGTTACTAAGTATTTCTTCAATACCAGCTTTTACTTTCAATGGCCTGCTGTGAATCATCAGGGTTTCTTGGGATGGGAAATGAGGTCTTTAAGCTGTATGTTATTGATTAATAGTGTGCCAACTTATTTATTAATATCTTCCAAATGATCTGGACCCGATAACATTTCTAGGAATTTCAAGGGCCTGACCACTAATTGAGAGAATTTCAAAAGGACGTTGCCTTCTTCGGGTTCTCAATATTTATATTCTAGATCAATGGTGCAGGAAGAGCACAGCAGTTCAGGCAGCATCGAGGAGCTTCAGCAAAATCGATGTTTCGGGCAAAAGCCCTTCATCAGGAATAAAGGCAGAGAGCCTGAAGCGTGGAGAGATAAGCTAGGGGAGGGTGGGGGTGGGGAGAGAGTAGCATAGAGTACAATGGGTGAGTGGGGGAGGAGATGAAGGTGATAGGTCAGGGAGGAGAGGGTGGAGTGGATAGGTGGAAAAGGAGCTAGGCAGGTCAGACAAGTCCGGACAAGACAAGGGGACTGGAAGTTTGAAACTAGGATGAGGTGGGGGAAGGGGAAATGAGGAAGCTGTTGAAGTCCACATTGATGCCCTGGGGTTGAAGTGTTCCGAGGCGGAAGATGAGGCGTTCTTCCTCCAGGCGTCTGGTGGTGAGGGAGCGGCGGTGAAGGAGGCCCAGGACCTCCATGTCCTTGGCAGAGGGGGAGGGGGAGTTGAAATGTTGGGCCATGGGGCGGTTTGGTTGATTGGTGCGGGTGTCTCGGAGATGTTCCCTAAAGCGCTCTGCTAGGAGGCGCCCAGTCTCCCCAATGTAGAGGAGACCGCATCGGAAGCAACGGATACAATAAATGATATTAGTGGATGTGCAGGTAAACTTTTGATGGATATGGAAGGCTCCTTTAGGGCCTTGGATAGAGGTGAGGGAGGAGGTGTGGGCACAGGTTTTACAGTTCCTGCGGTGGCAGGGGAAAGTGCCAGGATGTGAGGGTGGGTCGTAGGGGGGCGTGGACCTGACCAGGTAGTCACGGAGGGAACGGTCTTTGCGGAAAGGGGTGGGGAGGGAAATATATCCCTGGTGGTGAGGTCTTTTTGGAGGTGGCGGAAATGTCGGCAGATGATTTGGTTTATGCGGAGGTTTGTAGGGTGGAAGGTGAGCACCAGGGGCGTTCTGTCCTTGTTACGGTTGGAGGGGTGGGATGTGGACGAGATGTGTTGGAGGGCACCTTTAACCACGTGGGAAGGGAAATTGCGGTCTCTAAAGAAGGAGGCCATCTGGTGTGTTCTGTGGTGGAACTGGTCCTCCTGGGAGCAGATACGGCGGAGGCGGAGGAATTGGGAATACGGGATGGCATTTTGCCACAAGCCTGGCCGACCCATTGTCTCAGCATGCTCCTGCCCCACTGAACTTATCTCTACCTACCTCAACACTGTCCTATCCCCCCTAGTCCAGGAACTCCCCACATATGTTCGAGACACCACCCACACCCTCCACCTCCTCCAAGACTTCCGTTTCCCCGGCCCCCAACACCTCATATTCACCATGGATATCCAATCCCTCTACACCTCCATCCGCCATGACCAGGGCCTCCAAGCCCTCCGTTTTTTCCTCTCCAGACGTCCCCAACAGTACCCTTCCACCGACACTCTCATTCGTTTGGCCGAACTGGTCCTCACCCTTAACAATTTCTCCTTTGAATCCTCCCACTTCCTCCAGACCAAAGGGGTAGCCATGGGCACACGTATGGGCCCCAGCTATGCCTGTCTCTTTGCTGGCTACGTAGAACAGTTGATCTTCCGTAATTACACCGGCACCACTCCCGAACCTCTTCCTCCGCTACATTGATGACTGCATTGGCGCCACCTCGTGCTCCCGCAAGGAGGTTGAGCAATTCATCAACTTCACCAACACATTCCACCCTGACCTTATATTTACCTGGACCATCTCTGACACCTCCCTCCCCTTCCTGGACCTCTCCATCTCCATTAGTGAAGACCGACTTGACACTGACATTTTTTACAAACCCACCGACTCCCACAGCTACCTGGATTACACCTCTTCCCACCCTCTCTCTTGCAAAAATGCCATCCCGTATTCCCAATTCCTCCGCCTCCGCTGTTTCTGCTCCCAGGAGGACCAGTTCCACCACAGAACACACCAGATGGCCTCCTTCTTTAGAGACCGCAATTTCCCTTCCCACGTGGTTAAAGGTCCCCTCCAACACATCTCGTCCACATCCCGCACCTCCGCCCTCAGACCCCACCCCTCCAACCGTAACAAGGACAGAACGCCCCTGGTGCTCACCTTCCACCCTACAAACCTCCGCATAAACCAAATCATCTGCCGACATTTCCGCCACCTCCAAAAAGACCTCACCACCAGGGATATATTTCCCTCCCCACCCCTTTCCGCCTTCCGCAAAGACCGTTCCCTCCGTGACTACCTGGTCAGGTCCACGCCCCCCTACGACCCACCCTCACATCCTGGCACTTTCCCCTGCCACCGCAGGAACTGTAAAACCTGTGCCCATACCTCCTCCCTCACCTCTATCCAAGGCCCTAAAGGAGCCTTTCATATCCATCAAAATTTTACCTGCACATCCACTAATATCATTTATTGTATCCGTTGCTCCCGATGCGGTCTCCTCTACATGGGGGAGACTGGGCGCCTCCTAGCAGAGAGCTTTAGGGAACATCTCCGAGACACCCGCACCAATCAACCAAACCGCCCCGTGGCCCAACATTTCAACTCCCCCTCCCACTCTGCCGAGGATATGGAGGTCCTGGGCCTCCTTCACCGCCGCTCCCTCACCACCAGACGCCTGGAGGAAGAACGGCTCATCTTCCACCTCGGAACACTTCAACCCCAGGGCATCAATGTGGACTTCAACAGCTTCCTCATTTCCCCTTCCCCCACCTCATCCTAGTTTCAAACTTCCAGTCCCCTTGTCTTGTCCGGACTTGTCTGACCTGCCTAGCTCCTTTTCCACCTATCCACTCCACCCTCTCCTCCCTGACCTATCACCTTCATCTCCTCCCCCACTCACCCATTGTACTCTATGCTACTCTCTCCCCACCCCTACCCTCCCCTATCTTATCTCTCCACGCTTCAGGCTCTCTGCCTTTATTCCTGATGAAGGGCTTTTGCCCGAAACGTCGATTTTGCTGAAGCTCCTGGATGCTGCCTGAATTGCTGTGCTCTTCCAGCACCATTGATCCAGAATCTGGTTTCCTGCAGTCATTGTTTTTACCTCTCAGTATTAATAGCCTCTTTCTTCAGTTGCTAATAACGATTTCAACTATGATGATTAGTTGTGGGCGGCATGGTGGCACAGTGGTTAGCACTGCTGCCTCATTGTTGGGACGAAGGGCCTGTTTCCACACTAATGTAATGTAATCTAATCTAAATGGATTTGCGGCAGATCCTTTAAAAAAAGACTGTTCCTTAAAGAATTTGTGTTTTATATTTAGAGAATAGCATTTCTCGCCACTATAATCATTGAAGACACAATCAGGTTCAGAATCAGAAGCAGAATTGAGCTTGATAAACCGGCTTTTTTTTCCCCCCCTCCCAAAGTTTGCAAATATGTTTAATACTGAGTAACCCGGCTTTCAAAATCATAGTCTCCAGCCATTTAGCTTGTATTGATTCTGTCTGTTGGAGGTGTGCAAATCTTGCGTCAACAGAGGAGCTGTTGCAGTTGGCGAGCGTCTCCATGGTCGCTGGGGAGCACGCTGACATTTTTTATCGTGGCTTCAGGTGGTCGAGGTACAAACTGAGACAGACTTAACCTCGGCACTTGTGGAACTCCAACTGGCCTCGGTTATCAGGCCGAGCGAATAGCGCCGATTCCGCAAACGACACCCATCTACACATCAAAGTCTTGCTGATAAAGTACAGGAGGGGCAATTCTGCTGAGACCGCCGACTCCACCCTAACTCCCCCAAAAGCAGCCATGTATGAAGCACCTGCACTATAACCGCGTGCTCCAAGACCTTTTTAAAAGCCGATTGTACATTAGTCCATTTCACATAGACGAAGATCTGTTGTAAAATGAATTCCTGGAAAAGTGTCGGAATAAGTCAATATTTGCTGAGCCGGAGTTTGTTCCTGATTTAATCAGTAGTGGTGCAGCGGTTTCCCCCCATTGCTGAACATAAGCAGCTTTTGTGTTTGCTTCGGGGCAACGTAAGATTTCACAGAACGTTCGCTGGAATTGCTCTTGCAAGTGTTCCAAATACTGTATAAGGGGAGGTCAAATATTTAAGCGATCTCACATTTGGAGCACTGTATGCAGTTCAGGTCTTCATGTTGGAGACACCGGGTAAGGTGCGCAGAAAGAAATTCTAGGCAAGGAGCGAAAGTATTGTTGCTACAGGGAAAGACAACTGGGCCGAGGCTTTCCTCCAGAGAGAGCAGTTACCTCCAAAATAATGAAGGGGGTTGAAGTTTCTCTATGTGGGGAGTCTAACATTGAACCGATAAATAGCCATCAATAAACTGGATACCAAATGTTGAGGCGAGTAGCAGAAACTCCTTAAGGGTGAACCAGGGGGGAGAAAGGGAATATACTTATACCAATAAAACAAAGAATTACATATATTGGAAATCTGATACAAAAACACATTGTTGAAGAAACGCAGTAGGTCTGGTAGTGTTAGTGAAACAGAAACAGTTAATGTTTCCAGTACAGTGACCTTTTGTTTTGCTTATGGGGTTAGTTTGAACATAAACACCAACATGATGGGTGTTGAACCAGGAGAAAATAGAACCGAAGTCATTGAAACCTCATTTAAACAAGTTTGTTGTAAATGAGGGAAATTGAATTTCTCCCTGCTTACTCCGAGTAAAGGAAACAAAACCAAAAACGCTGCAAAAATTGAATCAATAAAACCAGGCAATTGGACAACATTAGACTTTAAAATCATTTCACCAAACGGACACTATATTACCAATTTTAGCCATTGAATTGTGTTCAGATCTCAATATAATTCAATTATTTTATTCCTCATAGCAGCAAACCTGGTCTTTTCCTCTGAATGTGGACTGTAACCGCACTGAGGACCGCTCAATTCATAGAGTCTGAAGTCAGATGAAGTTTGGAAAATGCCTGAAGTGATCAAATAGAATTGCGAAGACTCACATTGGTCTCTGGCTTCACAAACGCTGCCTGACCTGCTGAGTGTTTCCAGCACTCGCTGCTTGTATTATTGTTGTAGAGACAAAAAAAACTGTAGATGCTGGAATCCAAAGTAGGCAAGCAGGAGGCTGGAAGAACACACCAAGCCAGGCAGCGTCAGGAGGTGGAGAAGTCGACGTTTCGGGTGTAATTGTACCGAATTGGAGGGACTTTATGTGGCACGGGGCGGTTTTACAAAGTATTTTGTTAAATGGTCAGTTTTGAGAATAAGCCACATCGTGCAAAGTACGTACTGGGGCGGCTGGCAGTAGGGAGGCGAGGTCATTTCAAATACTATTAAATATACGAAGGGATAAAGAAAACTAAAAACACAATTACAAACGCGCGCCGTTCGCGAAAGTCAAGCACGCCCATCGGAAAGTGAACTTGAGAGTAAAGTTCGAATCTGTCTGCATTAACATAGTCAAGGATGCTGCAGACGACAGTAATTTGTGCCAAACAATACTCATGTTCCACTGTAACCTGCCCTTTATTCGCCTCTGCTGCTGGCGATCCTTTATCGCTTAAATTGGAATCCAGGGAAAAATTAAGGAATTCGTCTTATTTTCAAGGTTTTGATCCCATATCTCCCGTCTGTACTTATAGTTTTTACAAAATAGAGGGCACCAGGTGGCAAGGTTTCAAATGTGCTGGGTTAGGATGTTAAAAAGAGACATTATTAAAATGTAAGCAGTTACAATAAAAAGTACAAACCCAGCACTCTACATCACCTAAACCATTCTAAATCATCCCTACTTTAAAAACTCCAAAACAGCATTTATGTACCGATCAAAAACCATTAAAGCTTTAGTTTGAATATATCCAGCCACTCTAATGTTTTTAACACTTCATTCCTTTTCTCCCCTGTTTAATTTATGCCAGTCTTACTCCCGTGACTTTATACTTGTTTTCTTAGTTATAAACGACTGAATGCTGGGGGATAATTTTGTCAAAGAGTTAAATGTCAACGCTTTTCCTGGAGCCCCTTCAGGTATTCCACACGTGTCAGACTGCATTCCAGCCTCTTGTTAATACCTAGAGCAAGTCCCGCTCTCTGCCACACTCTATCTTCAGCCTGGACTCCTGCAACTGCTTCGGGTCAAGATGACGGGACTTCTCAGTGGATTGCTCCTCCCGGCCCTAATCCTGGTTCAGGTGAATGGCGTTCCCAAAGTCAAACCTGTCAGAACTGGTCCACAGGTTTCAGCTGGTAAGAGGCTACAATCGCGTATTATTGTTTCAAAAAAAGATAACTAGCTCTAAATATCAATTGCACCTGATTTTTTTATATTTTATGATCCCTTCTAATCCACAATGTAAAGGCAAATCACCAGGTTTTCTTTCCACCAAAAACCATCTATTTTCCAATTTTGTAAGATCCGTTTTCTTAAGTTGAGGTCACGATTTTTCACTGACTTGAAATAACTTTGGAAGAATATAATGTCAGGGAAATTGTGGCACTGGTGAGGCTAATGCAATTTTAGTTCAGAAAGTACTGTTAAAACAGCATTTTGACTCTTCAAAATCTTCAAACTGTGCTTTTCCTGTGGATCACATGGTCTGTCAGTGTAGGAATTTAAGGCTGAACGCCTGTATGGTGGGTTGAACAGTAAAACTAACCTTAAGTAAAGTTCTCAAGCTGCACTGCAATTGACATTTAAAATCAATGTGCAGATGAGCATGCAAACTCTTTTGTAGAATTAATTAATCCTAATAATGTAGCAATCTATTGCTCAAAACACTGAGGAATTGGAGTTCTTTTTGGTTAATTCCTGTAACATTGTGGAAAGATTGAGTTATTGTGCAAAAACATCTCTTAAACACAAAGGACAGTTCAAAATATCCCAAAGATATTGATATCAATTGGAACACCCAACCGCTGTCAAAGTCGAGATGGGCTACCTCAGGAGAGACCAGATGAAGCCAGGGACCTTGTACTTTCCATGTGTGTATGGTATTGTGCCACAATTCATGGAGCATTTATCCACTCAATCATTAGAAAAGCCGTCAATAGATCCAGAACAGTGATGCACTGTGTAGCTGTTGGAGAGAAGAAGTAAATGGGAGGGATTTTTGCATGTATATTATCACAGTTAGTAATTAGACTAGAACTGTTGCAGATATTCCTGGCATTTTTCTAGTCCCTGATGATATGTCATCTCTGAAATACCTGCTGCCAACATCTTCAGCACTCCAAAATATCATTTTTTTTAAACTTTCACTGTAATATTGACTTTGGGGTTGGCTATTATCAGCTCTCCATTTCATCATAGATTGTCATGTGAGGAAAGGATGAGAAGGTTGAACCTATTCTTTTTGGAGTTTAGAAGAATGAGAGTTGTTCTAACTGTAATATATAAAATATGAAGGGGATGATGGATGTTTGGTTGGGTAGATACTGCAAGGATATTTTCCTCATGACAGAATCTAGAACAAGGGGGGCACAGTTTCAAAAACATGGAAACGAGGACGGCTTCCTTTTCTCAGTAGACAGTAGGCTACTCATCTTTGCAATCCTTATTCTAAAGCATATTCAAGGCTGGGTCATTGAGTATATTCAGGGATGGGTTGTGCAGATTTGTGATGTATGAGGGAGTCAAGGGTCACATTGGGGAGCGGGAGTGCAAATCTGCAAGGTGCAGTTGAGGCAACAATTATTAAACTTAATCTTATTGAATAGTGTAGCAAGTTTGAGAGATTGTTGACCCACTGCTAATTCTATTTCTCATCTTTATAATAATGTTGGCTCCTAATTAAATTTCTAAATTATTAACTATGATTTGTTGTTGCTTTCCATGACATTGTGCTATTCATTGTTTCTAATTGAAACCGTAGAACTCTCCTGATAAGTTAGTTTGCAAGCAGCACAGTCATTTCATATCAAACAAAATGCTTAAATTAAAAGGAGCTGTGATCAAATGAATGAGAAGAATCAATTTCCCTCAACAGAATGGTCAATAAACTGGGGGCATTAGGTGATGTACTTAGCAGAAGGTTTTGTGGGGAATTGAGCTTTTCACCCATGTAGTGGTTAGGATTAGTATCACACTGCTTAAAAGGATATTAGAGGTAGAAACCCTCATTGCATTTAACGATAACCCTACATATGCATGTATTGCCACAACCTAGAAGGGCTATGAACCAAGATCTGGAGCATGGGATAGCTCTTTCAGCCAGCATGTGTCACAATGGATTGAATGGCATCTTTCTACACCAGGAAATTTCTCTGTTTCAATCAATTTCCAATTGGCTGAGTTTGATAATCAGAAGTAATGTTTCTTTTCATCATGCCCAATGAAAATCTCCATCTTTTGCAGGAATTTGTTATAATACTTAATTCAACCCATCTCTGTGGAGATGCTTTTGCAAAACTCTAACATTCCACAATGCATTGCAGAGAATGTGCTACCAATTTACAAGCAACTTTGAGGGATCTAAGCACTTGAACACCAAGATCCCACTGTTCCTCCACACTGCCAAGAATCCTGTCTTTAATCCTATATTCAGCATTCAAGTTCCACCTTCCAAAATGCATCATTTCACATTTATCCAGGTTGAACTCCATCTGCCATTTCTCAGCCCAGCTCTGCAGCCTGCAACAGCCATCGATACTATCAATGGCATCTGCAACCTTTGTGTCATCGGCAAATTTACTTACTCACCCCTCAACCTCCTCACCCAAGTCATTTATAAAAACTACAAAGAGCAGAGGCCCAAGAACAGAGCCTTGCAGGACACCACTCACCACTGACCTCCAGGCAGAATACTTTCCATCTACAACATTCTCTGCCTTCTGTCAGCCAACCAATTCTGAATCCAGAGAGCCAAATCTCCCTTTATCCCATACCTCCTGACTTTATGAATGAGCCTACCATAGGGAACCTTATCAAATGCCCTGCTGAAGTCTATATACACCACATCCACTGCCCAATCTTCATCAACCTGTCTTATCACCTCTTCAAAGAACTCAATAAGATTTGTGAGGCATGACCTGCCCCTCTCAAAGCCATGCTGACTGCTTTTAATCACGCAATGCTTTTACAAATAGTCATAAATCCTATCACTCAGAATTCTTTCCAAAACCTTGCTGACCACAGACGTAAGACTGACTGGTCTGTAATTGCCAGGGATTTCCCTATTACCCTTCTTGAAAAGGGTAACAATATTCACCTCCCTCCAATCCTCTGGTACGACTCCCAGAAATTTGCTGTATCATTATGGCCAAAGTGGTTCTTTTGTTAAAGGTGCTGTTAAGGTGAGAAGCTTAAACTGATTCAGGATCATTCTTGGTCTGCAGTGAGTTGACTGTTTACATCAAAGTTATGAGAGGGAAGTTTAACTTGGCCTCAGTGCCTCAAGCTACAGTGATTCTAGTGACACCTGCTGGAAGGTGAACCACAGACCTATTAGAAAGAGATGAGATATGCTTTGGCACTGGTGCTTTCACAATGAACTACTGAAAATTATTGGTCTAGTTTCATACTTTCAAGGACAGACAATTGGGTGACATGCCAGAAGATTAGATCTCACCACTCATAACATAAAGCAATGATTTCAGAAAAAGAGCAGGAAGATAAAGTATTCAGTGGAACAATCAAATGAAAGCAAACAACTAGAAATGCTGGAAATCTGAAAACAGGAAATATTGGAGAAACTCAGCAAATCAGGGAGTATTAGTGGAGAAAGAAACAGTTACCGTTTCAAATCCAATTTGACTTTTTCAGAACTGCGGAACATTCATATACTTTAAGTCTGTTTTTCTCTCCATAGATGCTGCCTGATCTGCTGAGTTTGTCCAGCACTTTCTGTTCAATAAAACAGCACCCTCCATGATATTAGCAACAGTATTCCTTTTATAGATGAACTTTAATGTGCTATATTAAACTGAACTTCTTTAAACTATTTCTGTTTTGCTTTATCTCATTCCTTTCTTTCTCTTACAGGCCTGTGCAGGAGTAAACCAAGTGACTTGGTCTTTATTATTGACAGTTCTAGGAGTGTTCGCCCATCTGAATTTGAACAGGTGAAAGTGTTTGTATCCCAGGTAATCGAATCCCTTGACATTGGTCCAAATGCCACCCGCGTTGGGGTGGTTAACTATGCCAGTACCGTCAAAAATGAGTTCGCCCTTAATGCACATCGCAACAAGGCAGGCGTCCTGCGAGCTGTCTCCCAGATCCAGCCACTCTCCTCCGGTACCATGACTGGCCTCGCCATCCAATTTGCAACCAATATTGCTTTCAGTGAGTCTAATGGAGCACGGGTCAAGACTGATGCAGCCAGCAAGGTAACTATAGAAACTTCTTTTATAAACTGGAAATTAACAATATTTTTCAAATTCTTTATAAAAATCTTTATAAAATAGGTAATTTAACTTATTTTAAATTTGGTCAGTACACCTTATGTATTCATTTATATGTATTCAAATATAATTATCCACTTGGTTTCAGTTATGACCAGGTTTGAGAGGCTTTCAAAGTGTTGATTTGTATCACTACAACAATTTCTCAACTCCCTTCTGAGGACAATTGTCTATTCTCATCAAGTAGCCTGTACCAAACCTGATATCCTACCCACTGTTCCTGGTGTTTTGGCAATCACAATGCAAAGTGCAAAGATTTCAATTTTTTTGTACTTGCTATTTACTCAGTGCAGGTGGCTATCTTAGGAAGAAGGTTTAACTGAAGATCATTTTGCTCAATAAATCTTCAAGTATAAGTAAGTATTTGAATTGTTTGTCAGATCAGTAGTAAAACCATTTTAATATATATATAGATATATATATATATGCATGGGATATGACATCACTGGGTACGTCAGCAGTTATTGCTCATCCCTAACTTCCCAAGGAGCTATTAAGAGTCAACCATGTTGCTGTGAGTCTGGAGTCACATGTAGACCAGACCAGATAAGGATGGCAGATTTCCTTCCCTAAAGGGCATTCATGAACTCGATGGACAATCGACGATGGTTTAATTGTCATCATTAGATTAGCTGTGCTTTTACATTTCAAATTTCACCATTTGCAGTAGTGGGGTTCAAACTCATATCCTCAGAACATCAGCCTGGGGTTCTGGATTACTTGACCAGTGACATTACCACTACGCCATCAACTTCCCCAAAAATGTCTCATTATAGATGGTTAGTAGGAATGACAGTACAAGTCCATTCCTCCAACAATTTAGAGATACCTAATGTTCCAAACTTCTTGCCATAAAAGGATCATTGCTTTTAGGATCAGCAGAACCTAACACTGCAACAAAGGTGAACAATGCATGTCTCTTAATAAGATTGCATTGTCAATGTTGTTTTATTTTGTGGCTGTTCAACAGGCCAGTTTAATTCCACAGCTTCATCTACTAATATGGATCAATTGATGCTTTGAACTTATCAATGATAATTCAGTATTTAAGAAGCCATTTGAAATTGACACTCAAGGTGCTTTCAAATAGGGTCAGGTTTGGTTTCTTAAGGCTAGGTCTCACGCAGTGAACTTTAAACAGTCCCTGCCGCATGGATCTTCCCCAATTTAAAAGCCTCTTCATTGCAATCGCATGTCTTTGGTAGTTTTGTTTGTCTCTGGATTATGGATCCAATTATTTTCTCCCCTCCTTTCTTGAACAGTAAATTCTCCCCTACATGAATCAAGTTACAGGGTTATACAGCACGGAAACAGACCCTTCGGTCCAACCAGTCCATGCCGACCACAATTACAAATTAAACTAATCCCATCTGTCTGTGCTTGGCCCATATTCCTCCAAACATTTCTTATTTGTGTATTTATCTAAATACCTTTTAAACATTATAGCTGTACCCACATTCACCAGTTCCTCTGGAAGTTCATTCCACACACGGGGTACTCTTTAAAAAAAAAAATTCTATGTTGGCTTACCTGAAACTCCTCTCTAGATTTTTCAAATTTCATGTCGTCTGTGGCTGTTGACCTTAGGAAGCATAAATGTAAAAACTGGTCTCATTCAGTGTAAAGGACCTGGGATCCTTGCAACCTAATTCCAGTGTACAGGCTAATTTCAACCTCTGTGTCTGAAATCTCATCTAGATTTAACTCCAGCTCCAAGTATTACTAGCAACTGTTAGAAGAATCTCACCAATACAGGAATATCAAGTTGACAAGGTGACAGTCAAGGAAGTCTTAAAACTGGAAAAAGAGGTAGAGAGGCTTATGGAAGGAATCCACATTTTAACTCATAGCAAATGAAGCCATACCCACCACTGGTGGAGCAATTAAAATTGGTGATGTGTAAGGATGTAAAAAAGAGCTAACTCAGGATCACTGGGAGAAGCCACAGCTCCAGACTGAATAAGAAAGGGAATACTGGGTGTCCAAGCTTGTTTTTATTCATTCAAGGGATGTTAGCATCACTAGCTGGGCCAGCATTTATTGCTCATCCATAGTTACCCTTGAGGAGGTGGTGGTGAGCTGCCTTTTTGAACCGCTGCAGTCCATGTGCTGTAGGTACACAATGGTGACCATACTGTTAGGAAGGCAGTTCTAGGACCCTGACAGAATGACAGTGAAGAAGCAGTGATGTTGTTCTACTTGAGGATTGACTATTACTTGGAGGGGAATTTGTAGGTGGTGATGGTGTTTCTAAGCATCTGCTGCCCTTGTCCCTGTAGATAGAAGTGGTTGTTGGTTTGGAAGGTGCTGTCTAAGGAGCTTTGGTAAATTTCTGCAGTACGCACTGTTTCTACTGAGTGTCAGTGGTGGAGGGAGTAATGCTTTTGGGTATGGTGCTTTATCCTGATGGTGTCAAGTTTCTCGAGTATTATTGGAGCTGCACTGATCCAGGCAAGTGGAGAATATTCCATCACACTCCTGACTTGGGACTTATAGGTGGTAGTCAGGCTTTGGGGAAGCAGAAATGCAGGAAGATTCCTGCTCTTGTAGTCACTGTATGTATATGGTTTGTCCAGTTGTGTTTCAGGTTAACCCTCAGAATGCTGATAGTGGGGGATTCAGTGACGGTAGTAACATTGAATATCAATTACACTGTGTTAAAATTCTAGTAAAAAATGATTTTAACTGAGGTTAGTACAAATGCTGATCTCCACGTAATTGGTGACAGAGGAAAGGAATTCTAAATAATAAGAGGTCTTTGTAGCCTCTGAGGAATATGGGAAGAACAACAGAGAAGGTCTGACCATAGGAGTACTAAAAAGAAAGTTGGAATCCAGAGGTCACAGAGTCATTGACTGCATGGAATGAAGCCATTCAGCTTAGCTAGTCCATGGCAGCCTCCGCAGAACAATGCACTCAATCTCACTCCTCACTTGGTCTCCAGCCTGCAAGTTTATTTCCTTCAAGAGACCAACAGATTTCCTTTTGAAATCATTGATCATTTTCATGTCCACCATTTCATGGGCAGTGAATTTTAGGTCATTACCACTAACTGCAACAAAAATGTCTTCCTCACATTCACTCTGCATCTCTTACCGAAAATCTTCAATCTGTATTCTCTAATCCTTGTACCATCAGCTAACTGGATGAGATGTTCCTTGTCCATCTTATCTAAACCTATTGTAATCTTGACCACATCAAATCTTTTCTCAATATCGTTTGCTCAATAGAGAACAACCCCTGCCTTTTCAACCTAATCTTGTAACTAGTGGTCTCTCCAACTCCCTCCAATTGCAAGAACAACTCTGATTAAAAAAAATACTTGCACCTTCTCAAGGATCTTTCCTCAAGTGCCTACAACCGTATGCAATTCTCTAGTTGGAGCCATAACAAGAGTTTTATCTAGTATCAGTGCCATATCCCTGATTTTGTGCTTGATGGCTCCATTTATGAAGTCTAAGATCCCAGGACCTTTGCTAATCACTCTCTCAATATGTCCTGCCATTTTCAAAGACTGATGCACATAAACTTCCAGGTCTTTCTATCCTGTCACACTTCAATTCTAAGCCCATTAAATCTTTATTGCCTTTCCCCATCATTTCTGCCAAAATGCCTCATCTCACACTTCTCAGTGTTAAACTCCATCTGCCACTTGCCTGCCAATTTTTTACATTAGATTTAGATTATTTACAGTGTGGAAACAGGCTCTTTGACCCAATAAGTCCACGCCGACCCACCGAAGCACAACCCACCCAGACCCATTCCCCTACACTTACCCCTTCACCTAACACTCTGGGCAATTTAGCATGGCCAATTCACCTAACCTGCACATGTTTGGATTGTGGGAGGAAACCGGAGCATCCGGAGGAAACCCACACAGACACTGGGAGAATGTGCAAACTCCACACAGTCGCCTGGTGTGGGAATTGAACCCGGGTCTCTGTTTTGTTGTCCTTCTACAAGCAAGTCATATCCTTCTTACTACTTCAAGTTTATATCAGTGGCAAATTTTGATACTTACTTTCTATTCCTAGAAACAAGTTATTTAGATAAAAGCCAGTGTCCGAGCACTGACCCTTGACAAGTAACATCATCACCCTCCAGTTTGACAAACAAGCAATTATCATAACTTCCTGCTTTCTTTCCTTAAAATATGTTTTATCCAACTTTTTTTTATTCACTTGTGGGACCTGGGCGTTGCTGACTGGAGCCTGTCCCTAGTTGTCCTTGAGAAGGTGGTGTTGAGCTGTCTTCCTGAACTTCTGCAGTCCCTGTGCTGTAGCTAGACCCACAATGTAGTTAGTAAGGGAATTCCAGGATTTGGACCAAGTGAAGGAAGCATGATATATCTCCAAGTCAGGATGGTGAGTGGTTTGGAAGGAACATGCACGCTGGCCCTCTTATTCTAGAAACCTCAACTTTGTTCAGCAGCCTTTTATGTGATATTATATCCAATACTTTACTAAAATCCATACACACAACAACCACTGCATTTCCTTTATCTACTTTCTCTGGTACTTCAACAAAACTGCATACTCCTCACCTATAATATTAGGAAAAAGATAAAATAGTTCATTTAATGATTGTTTTGGGGGGAAAGATGCCCAAATAAATAAAAATCAATAGTTTAGTTGCCAAAATTATGTGTTAAATGTATAATTTACTCCCAACAGCTTTCTTGGGACAAGGACCTCTGTTTCCAAATGTGCTGTACCCACATTGACTAGTAATTCTATGTCTAACTGTCCTGTACCCACCTCAATCAGTAGGACAAGTTTCATTAATGTGCATCAAAGACAGTAATGCTACCTAAAATCCACAAGAGATCAGGATAGCGATCTGATCAGATATACTCTGCCCAGAACTTTGGGACTGTGTTCTTGGTGTACCTACCCTGAAGGACAATGACCACTAGTGATACCGGGATCATTTCCAAGGTTAACCACTTTGAGAAGCATTGATTAATAGTACATTTGCAACGGGTATTGATCATAATTTGCAGGCACAGACACTTGTGGCTTCACTTTAAGCAAAATAAAGCAATAGAATAAAATCAATCCACTCATAATTATTGCAGGAAACTGACCATTTCTGTGTCCATCTACCTTCAGGTTGCCATCATTGTGACCGATGGCCGGCCCCAGGACCGAGTGCGGGAGGCAGCCACACGGGCCAAGCAGAGTGGCATTGAGATCTTTGCCATTGGTGTGGGCAGGGCAGAAATGAGCTCACTGCGTGAAATTGCCAGCGAACCCCTAGAAGACCACTTAGACTATGTGGAAAGCTACAGTGCTATCGAAAAACTTTCCAAAAAATTCCAGGAAGCGTTCTGTGGTGAGTAAAGCACCAAAAAATGAAAACTGGTGTCAGTCTCATAGCACCACACTTAGATCATAAGTCAGAATAATATACTGATCAGTCAATGTTTGATCTGAACTAGTAACCACCTTAAAAAGCTATTCAAGCAGCTTTCCAGTCAGCAGATTCATTTTATTTCTTGGTGATATGATTCAAGTGTAACTAAAACTGGAATTAGACAAAGGTGTTGATTATCACCAGTTCTCTTCAGTGTCTACGCAGAAACAATGATTAATGAAGCGTTTGCAGACACATAGGGTTGGCTTTAAGATTGGGGGATGGAAGAATTGTAACACCAATTATATGGGAAAGACAGTATTCAGTAATGAATAACTAATCGTTAGCTTGAAGAAACATTTCAAAAAGCATTTTGTAAAGAGCTTTTTTTTCTCTTTCATGTTATGTGAGCATCACTGGAGGGACCAGCACTTGTTGCCTATCCCTTGATCTGAGCAGCTTGCTAGGCCCATTTCAAAGGGAATGTATAAGTCAAGCACATTGCTGTAGGTTTGGAGTCACATATAGGCAACAGATATCCTGCATTCAGGGATATTTATGAGCCAGATGGGGTTCTATGACAATCAATGATAGTTTCATGATCACCGTTACTCAGATTAACTTTATATTTTACGATACTTTATGAATTGCATTTAAATTTAATCAGTTAGTAAGAGGCAATGGCTTAGTGATACTATCATGAGACTATTAATCTGGAAACTCTGAAAATGTTCTGGGGACCTTGGTTCAAATCCCACCATGGCAGATGGTGTAATTTGAATTCAATGTTTTAAAAATCTAGAATTAAAAATCTAATGATGACCATAAAATCATTATCAATTGTCAGGAAAAACCCATCTGGTTTACTAATATCCTTCAGGGAAGGAAATTGCCATCGTTCCCTGGTCTGTTTTATATGTGACTCTAGACACACAGCAGTGTGATTGACTCTTAACTGCTCTCTCGGCAATTAGGGATGGGCATGAATACTGGCCTAGCCAAAGATATCCACATCCTGTGAATGGACAGAAAAATAAAGCTGCACACCACAGTGGGATTTGAACCCAAAGGATGAAGTGCTGTGGGAGTGAATAAGCAAAGAAATTTGCTTAAGCTAATTAGGAACATAGAGAGGATCTGGTTAACAGACAACCTATTTCCAGATTCTGCTTTATCAGAATTGACACAGCTTGAATTTTGTGTTTCAGTGGTGGATCTTTGTGCCAGTGGAGATCATGATTGTGAACACATCTGTGTAAGCACACCTAGCTCTTACAAATGTGCCTGCAATGAAGGATTCACATTAAATCCGGATGGAAGAACATGCGGCAGTAAGTTTTATTTCAGAATGGAATCAAAAAGTTACTAAACTAAAGCTTAGCTGACTTGCACATATGAATATAAGACTTTCAGATGTACTGAAGCAATGCTTGCCCTATCTACGCAGCTTTGTATACGACTCCATCCCGATATGACTGATGCTAGTGCCTAAATAACACAAAAGCAGAGGTAACAAAAAAGGTCTGTGGCTATTTTCGAAATGAATTTGGGAAAGTCCACTCCATATCCTTTGAACAATCAGGTTAATGTCAGGAGATCAAGGTTGCCTATGATGATTATTGGATTGAATTTGAATTGAATGGAATTTAAATTGAATTAAATTGATAAGTCTATTTTGTCCTATCCTGTAGCAATTTTAAGGTTTTAACTGAAACTAAGCTGTTTTGCTGATTCTCAATCTCCCTAAATGAGCTTGTTGGTCTGAAATCTGCTGTAAATTTGGGCATGTGTACAAAGCTATTTATAAGTAAAATTGAAACCCAAATTGTTGACATGATCTCTAATGGTGAAAGAGGCTTGAGCAGCTGATCAGACCACTCCTGTTCCCATAATTGTGGTAGGTGAAGTTGCATGAGATGTTTGAGATAACAATCACCCTCTATTATGCGCTACACCATCTTTTGTAGCTTTTCCATGCATTAACTACCAGCTCTGTGAAGAATTTATATCTTGACTGTATTACCACCTACGCTGATATGAGTTTATAATCTATGTTTCATTGTGCTGGAGTGTATTTGATAATGAACATCATAGATCATCCCACTAACAAACCCATTAACAATAATGTTGTAAAGAAATCATTCTAAGCCAAATTCAACATAATTACTCATTTTTTTCACTATAGACCATATATCTTCTGACATTAGGGATATTAGTTTACATTTTCAGATGTTTTCCCAAAGAGTTTGATCCTGAATGTATCTTTTATTTGGCCTTACAGGGCACAATGAAATCATCAATAGTTCATAGAAGTGGAAGGGGAATGTGTAAGACCTTTTTTTTCTTCTTTAAATTCTTATTTTAACTTTGCACACAGCTTGCAGTTCAGGAGGCGTTGATTTAGCTTTCGTCATTGATGGGTCCAAGAGTGTGAGACCTGAAAACTTCCAACTGGTAAAAAAATTCATCAACCAGATAGTCGACGCCCTAGATGTTGGTGATCAGAATGCACGTATCGCACTCATTCAGTATTCCAGCTCAGTCAGGACAGAATTCCCTCTCAACAAGTTCAAAACCAAACAAAACATCAAGACCGCAGTCAAGAAAATGGAGTACATGGAGAGGGGAACAATGACAGGCCTGGCCCTGCAACATCTCGCTGAAAACATTTTTGTTCCATCACAAGGCGCAAGGGAAAATATCCCAAAAGTCGGAATCATCTTTACAGATGGCCGTTCACAGGATTATATTAATGATTTTGCTCAAAAGGCCAAAGATCAAGGTAATAATTACAGAAAATAATTTTTGTTGTATACTTTAAATTAGCTAGTATACTTTGCACCTGTAAACATCTGTTACACTCCAAGTAATACATTACTAACATCTGGTCCTTGTGTCAAATATATCCTTCGCCCTGCCTCCAAACCGTGGACTTGAAGTTAGTAAACCAAGGTCTCTCCTACCAATTGTTGTCTCCTTTGGGAAAGGACCACTGTGATATCTGCCAGTCAGGAACTTAAGTCACTAGAAACTGGCCTTCCTGGGGTCAAGAGCCAAGGCAAGTTGCCCGCTTAGAGGTCTAGACGAACCAATCAGCATGCCAACACATTGGATTCCGGTTCCAGAAGCCATTGCTGTGCATTGACCTCAGAGGACACACAATGGAAAAGAATTAGGGGAAACGTACGCTTCGACCATAAGAGGAAAACCCCACATGCCTACCCATTCCTCCAGAGCAGCTGGACAATCAGAGACCAGTACCTTTTCAATGTAGGCAGCACCACTGGGAGAGCAAGGAGTCAGAACAAGGGTGATTGATGATGTTGTGGGGTCCATGTGAAGCTGGTGGCTGTTAGGCAGCATAAGGAGGTGCAAAGGCAGGGGCATGGTTTTTAGTGGGCCCCACTCCTTCCTGATGCCAGATCAAACAACATCCACCCCAGACCTTGGAGTCTGCAATAATTGTTCACTAAGGGCCTCAATTGGTTTCAGAGAGTGAGGTTGGGGAAAGGTCATTTACAAGCCTTCCTATACTGGACTGAACCAGACGCAGAGGCAGGAAAATGATATCCTCAACTGGCTGCCATCCAATTAAATGCCTTCCTGCCTCCAATTTGCCTTAGTAAGGACATTAAAATTCACCCTAAATGTCTGTCTGTAGGCATTACATTTTGCAACATCTGTGTCCATATCTGTTGCAGTCCTCAGCACCTTTTTCTGCAAAGCTATCACATTCTTAAACATCTATTAGTGGAATGTATCTCAGTTTTCAATGTTTATGTCTATTACAGTCCTCAAGCACTTGAGGCCCATTGGAAAGCCAACATAAAACTGATGACTTGTTGATTTATGAAATCTCCTCCTATTGTCAGTCATACATTCCCCACATTTCCAACAGGAGTTATTGAATGGCGATAAAAAGATTTTGTTCAGATAGAGCCTACAGCTCCTTCTCAATATAGCAATTACCCATCATGAAATGGCACTACAACATTTGTTATTTTCTGTACACAATCCTAAGAAACCAAGTGTGCAATAGCAACAGATCATACCAGGTTCTAAATACAAAACATACTGTATTGATGCTGATCAACACTGATATTCATCATAATGTAGTTTTATGTACAAAATAAGGGTATGGGTAATTAATATTTCACTTTATCTGTTTCAGGAATTAGAATGTTTGCAGTCGGAGTGGGGAATGCACTTGAGGAAGAATTAAGGATAATTGCTTCAGATCCAGTGAAGGATCATTATTACTATACTGCTGATTTCAAGACGATGAATAAAATTGCTGATAAATTACAGGTTAAAATATGTGGTAAGGAATATTCTTGCTGTATAATTCAGCGTTTGTCCTAGCTGTCTTAATCCAAAGATATTCAAACTTCTCAATTTTTGGGAACTCTGCAAATTCTCTACAATGTTGTTGTATGCTGAGGATAGCCTGAAAAAAAAAGACGTTTTCTCCATGAACCCATACCCTAATTTCAATAAGACAATGTCAAAAACTCAAAGGATTATAGTTAAGATTTTAGGAAATTAGTTTGATTCACTTGCAACAACAGAACTACAAAGCTGACAAGTCTAGATGGGACCATGTCAATATTGTGGGCAATCTCAAATTAGTTTGTAAAAAATTGAACCATTAAGTGTTCTGTATAAAATAGCTGAAACATTTGTCTATATATTTTCAACTCAACACATCAGTAATATGGCATAAGGTTTTACCATTGCTCCTGCAGCTATACCATTACTCCATGTGGTGGAACACTTAGGCAACAACAATCATAACATGTAATCATTAGTTTGAATCATATTGACCAAACAAATGTTATTAATAATTCAGTGTTCGTTCATGACTTCTAAGTTCAATATACAGCTAAAATCTTGAACAATGCTTTCAAAAGAAATCTAGACAGATCTTCAAGAGAAAAGAAAGGAATAGTAAGATAAGCAAAAAGACTGAGATGATTCAGTGGAATAAAAGATGGCGTGGATAGCACAGACTAATTGACCCTGTTTCTGAGCTATTCACATCATTAAAATTTGATAGGACAAACCTCTGTGTGTAGGAAAGCAGATGCTGGAACAAATTTATTTATTCTTTATGACAACTTGCAAAACAGATGTGTAAAGGACAGCTAGCAATACCAAACCAAATGCACAATCACCTGATGAAGGAGCGGCACTCTAAAAGCTAGTGCTTCCAATTAAACCTGTTGCACTATAACCTGGTGTTATGTGATTTTTAACTTTTAATTTTTAACTCAAACACCGACTTCTCCAAATCAATACAGCAGTGGTACACTTGGATAAATTCACATTGTGTTACACACTGGCAATATCTATTTTGAAGAGCACTGCAGTGGAAGGCCAAGAACTGCATTGTGTAGACCTTGAGCTACGTCATACTTACAAGGCAGCACCTTTACAATTTCACTGTTTATAATACACTGTAAATATCCTAACAAATGACTGTATAATGGCATACTGCTGCAGCTAGTAATTTATGGCATGTCTGGAATATTTTACTGTTGTTCCCTCATGTTTTATTCTTCTTTCAGCTGCACCTGCTAAAGACCCTTGTGCTTGCGAATCACTTGTGGAATTCCAGACAAAAGTCGAGAAAATAATCAAAACACTGACAGCAAAACATATCCTTTTAATCACGTGTGTGGTTCACTGTTAAAGAAAAACTAATATTGGATTATCCATAATTTAATTGAACAACTAATGGAGGAAAATATATGTAGGTGATATATAATATTCAGGGTGGCACAGTGGCTCAGTGGTTAGCACTGCTGCCTCACAGCACCAGTGTCCCGGGTTCGATTTCAGCCTCAGGCAACTGCCTGTGCCTGTTTCCTCCCACAGTCCAAAGATGTGCAAGTTAGGTGGATTGTCCATGGGAAAGGCAGGGTTAAGAGGATAGGATAGGGGATGGGTCTGGGCGGGATACCGTTTGGTCAGTCATTGCAGACTCGACAGGCCTGCTTCCACACTGTAGGGATTCTATGATTCAGTTCTGAACTCTTCTTGTAATTGACCTATTGCTGTTTATGACTGACCATACTAACTATATTGGAGGAGAAAGTGAGGTCTGCAGATGCTGGAGATCAGAGATGGAAATGTGTTGCTGGAAAAGCGCAGCAGGTCAGGCAGCATCTAGGGAACAGGAGAATCGATGTTTCGGGCATTAGCCCTTCTTCAGGAATGAGGAAAGTTGGTCCAGCAGGTTAAGATAAAAGATAGGGAGGAGGGACTTGGGGGAGGGGCATCGGAAATGTGATAGGTGGAAAGAGGTCAAGGTGAGGGTGATAGGTCAGACTGGGGTGGGGGCGGAGAGGTCGGGAAGAAGATTGCAGGTTAGGAAGGCGGTGCTGAATTTGATGGATTTGACTGAGACAGGCTGGGGGGAGGGGAAATGAGGAAACTGGTGAAATCCGAGTTCATCCCTTGTGGTTGGAGGGTTCCTAGCCGGAAGATGAGGCGTTCTTCCTCCAACCGTCGTTTTGCTGTGGTCTGACGATGGAGGAGTCCAAAGACCTGCATATCCTTGGTGGAGTGGGAGGGGGAATTGAAATGTTGAGCTACAGGGTGGTTGGGTTGGTTGGTCCGGGTGTCCCAGAGGTGTTCCCTGAAACGCTCCGCAAGTAGGCGGCCCGTCTCCCCAATATAGAGGAGGCCACATCGGGTGCAAAGGATGCAATAGATGATATGTGTGGAGGTACAGGTGAATCTGTGGCGGATATGGAAGTTTCCTTTGGGGCCTTGGAGGGAGGTGAGGGGGGAGGTGTGGGCGCAAGTCTTGCACCTCCTGCGGTTGCAGGGAAAGGTGCCGGAAGTGGAGGTTGGGTTGGTGGGGGGTGTGGATCTGACGAGGGAGTCACGGAGGGAGTGGTCTTTACGGAATGCTGATAGGGGAGGGGAGGGTAATATATCCTTGGTGGTGGGGTCCGTTTGGAGGTGGCGGAAATGGCGGCGGATGATGCGCTGTACATGGAGGTTAGTGGGGTGGTAGGTGAGGACCAGTGGGGTTCTGTCCTGGTGGCGGTTGGAGGGGCGGGGTTCAAGGGCGGAGGATCGGGAAGTGGAAGAGATGCGGTGGAGGGCATCGTCGACCACGTCGGGGGGGAAATTGCGGTCCTTGAAGAAGGAGGCCATCTGGGATGTGCGTTTTTGGAACTGGTCCTCCTGGGAGCAGATGCGGCGGAGTCGAAGGAATTGGGAGAATGGGATGGCGTTTTTACAGGGGGCAGGATGGGAGGAGGTGTAGTCCAGGTAGCTGTGGGAGTCGGTTGGTTTGTAGTAGATGTCCGTGTTGATTCGGTCGCCTGAGATAGAAATAGAAAGGTCGAGGAAGGGGAGGGAGGAATCTGAGACTGTCCAGGTGAATTTGAGGTCGGGGTGGAAGGTGTTGGTGAAGTGGATGAACTGTTCAACCTCCTCGTGGGAGCAAGAGGCGGCGCCGATACAGTCATCGATGTAGCGGAGGAAAAGGTGGGGGGTGGGGCCAGTGTAGTTCTTGGAAGAAGACTGTGTAAGACTGTCCCTTGACATCAAGACAGTATTGGAGGCCAACCATCTCAGCTATTGGATATTGCTGTAGGAATTCCCCTGCTATAGCAGTTCCATAATGTCCTATGCCCAACCATCTCCAGACACTTCATCCATGCAATACAAAATAAGCAATGGAGATGTTAATTCACAGCTCCTCAGATAATAAAGCAGTCTGTGCCCACGTGAAGCAAGACTGGCTTGAGCTAATAAGTCGCAAATAACGTGCAAGCCACACAAGTGAGAGGCAGTGACCATCCCCAGCATGAGACTTTACTGCTTGTACTGCTCAAATGGAGTCATAGAGGTTTACAGCATGGAAACAGGCTCTTCAGTCTAACTTATCCATGCCACCCAGTTTTCACTAATCTAGTCCCATTCACCTGTGTTTGGCCCATATCCCTCCATACCTATCCCATCCATGTACCTGTCCAAATGTTTCTTAAATGATGAAATTGTACTCACCTCCACCACCACTTCCAGCACTCATTCCAGACACTTACCAATATCTGTGTGAAATTGTCCCTCTGGATCCTTTTCTATGTTTCCCCTTTTACCTTAAACCTAGTTTTAGACTTCCCCACCATGGGGAAACACTGTTGGCTATTTACTTTATCTATGCCTCCAGCATTTCTGATAAATTTAAGTGTGAACATGTAAGATGCATAATGTAGGTAAATAATTTAATTAAAGTTGAAAATATTGGAACATTTTTGCACAAGAGACTGCAGCTTAATGTTTTGACTCATGCAAAATTGTCCTTAACAATTTTTATACTAGGTGCCTTCACAAAAAAACTGGCAGCTCTTGAGAACAGACTTCTCGTCTAATAAATCCTGGAGCTCTTCTCCTGACATCTTAAAATCATCTCTAAGTATCCTATTGTAAAATACTAAAAACATGCTTATTTACTATACAAAAGCATTTGACTACTAAAAATGCTTTCATCTATTTTTAAACATCTAATCTAGTTAACCCTATAATGTTAAGTGCAGCTGTTTCCAATTGGACAAAGCACTGTGAAACATGCCAGAAACTTTGAATATTTCTGTAGTATATGTTTTGTATATTAAAGAAAATCACCAAATGTAAAACTGAAATGTAATTTGTATTTATATTGTAATTTACTTGTTACCAGCATTGATCATATCCCAAGCCAATATTTAATTTTTAACCTATATATTTTGTCCACTGCTTAAAAAAAAGTAACAGCTTAATAAAGATAAATCTTATAGAAATTGACCAAGAAAACAAAATACCCTGAAATTTGGGTACAACTATTGAAACTCTTCAGAAAATCTAAGCTGATGTAAGGTAAGGTGAACAGTTAAAAGAAATTAACTTGTTAAACAAAACCAAGAAACAAAGTGTCTTATGTGTCTTTTTTTTTAAAATCTGGATATTTATAAAACTATATTTAAGAGAATCAGTATCATACATTTTTGAGATTTTTATGTGTGTTCTGTTTTGTCATCTTGGTGAAACCTAGTTTATGTCAGGCAATAAACCAAACAAATAAATTGGCCTCAAATATTTCTGGGTCTGGACAATATTTCCTTTATTACATATTACATGTTTTCTTTGACCAGACTGTTGGCTGTGTCACTTAATATCGTATAATATTGTGTTTCCCTCTGAAACCTTGAGTTTAAAGTTGAGTGAGAACTAAAGACAACACACAGCAGTTGTGAATTCATTACTACACACTGATCAAACTATACGATAGACATTGCTTTTGGTATGTTCATAATGGAATGAATGAAATGAGTGTGAACAAAATCAGACAAGCAAAATCACAAGATCAAACTGAATACTAACAACCAGTACTGACAGATACTCACTTCAAAATCCTGCTTCACTGACAATTATGGGTTCATTGGAATGGTAAGTCACCCTGCTGGAAGATGGGACTTGGCAATAGTATAATTTTTAATGATACTGCTTTCTTTCCAAATACAAATTGAGTTTTTAAGAAAATAACCATCACTGAAAAACAAAACTCAACACAACCAACCAATCATGAAATCAAGCTCTCAACATAAAGCTTTCCAGCAAATAATCTCATCTTCTTCACTTGCACAATATGTTTTGGTGTCAGAAGTTCTGCATTTTAGTTAGTCCATGGTATCACCACCTCTCATAGATAATAGGCACAACTAAGTCCCATGTGGATGAGCAGAGTTCTAAAGGTTTAGTTTACTCTACCCCCCCCCCCCCCCAACCTGCTCTCCAAATAAAGTCTCAATTTAATCATGATGATCTTTCTCATCTTTTCCACTTTGGTGATGTCCTTTCTTCAAAAAAAATCATCAATGTGAGAATAAGTCCTTGAGAGGTAAGGCCAACATTTATTGTACATTCCTATTTGCTCTGAAAAGCTAGGCTGCCTTTTCAGTTGCAGAGCAACCTAATACACCGGTAGCATTTGTTAGGTCACTTCAGAGAGTGAATGAAGAACTGGAATCACAGATAGACCAGGCCAGGTTAGATGTGAGCTCTCTGAACAATCATTGCCATTTTTACTTTGAATTTCCATGTATTAAAAAGTGTAAACATGAGATTTAAACTTTTTTTTAGTTAATCCAGTATGCCACCTTGTCCATCCTACTGTATGTTCTTGACTTTTCATTTTTGAAAACACAGTGGTGTGACTGGACTTGAACAAAGCTAAGGTCAGAGTACCGAATTCAATTAAGTTCCACCTGAGATGAAAGTTCTTAACACTATAGGTGGTTATAAGAGCCAAAGCATTATTGACGTGTCCATTGTGACAAGGCAAACGATGGTAACAAATGTAAGTCAGTAACTAATAAATCCAATGAGAATTCAGGAGAAAGTTCTTGTCACAAACAATGATTAGAATGTGTAATTCCCCATTACAAGTAACTGAGGCGAGCAGTTTAGATACATTCTAGGGGAAGGTACGTAAGTACATGAGAGACAGGATATTGAAGGACTTAAGTCTGATAATCTGAGATGAAGGGAGCTCATATGAAGCATAAATTCCAGCAGGAACCAGAAGGGTTGAATGGCCTGTTTGTGCCTTTATATTTTATGTAATTCTATTACTTTCTTTATATTATCATAACCCCCTTCCACATTTCCAAAGAAAGGTCAAATACATAACAAAATAAAAACACTAATTAACTAACAAACAGTTACCTTTCTTGCCCTTTTACTTTCCACAACCTTTGGAGACTCACATTTGGTTTCACTCAACTATGGCTCAAATTATCCAAGTATACTGGTGTCCAGCATTTCAAGGTTAGCCCTTTGTCTAGATATGTCAGTAATAAAAAGAACAAAAAAAATTAAAATGTTGGCAGTCATTGGATTTACACATTAAATGTAACTGTGCCTCAAAAGTAGTTATGATGTTAATCAAAAAGTAAATCATGAGAAAAGTTAGAAAATCTGGTTCCAAAATATTTTGCCAAGACCAATTCCAATTTGGTCCCTGGAAAAATTATGAATGTGCATCATCGATGAACAAGGTTTTTAAAATATTTTTACTTTGCTTCCCTCACACCAAAATCTGTAAAGTGACCTCCACAAAAAGTTAACCTTAAAAGAAGATTACATTTGCGTAGTCCAATTCGTGTCACCTTCAAAATTCCAAACATTTTACAACATCATTGTTTTTCAAAAAATATGATTGCCAGAGAACATCTCCAGGACACCTGCACCAACCAACCCCACCGCCCCGCGGCGGAACATTTCAACTCCCCGCCCCACTCCGCCAAGGACGTGCAGGTCCTGGGCCTCCTCCATTGCCAATCCCTAACCACCGGTGCCTGAAGAAAGAATGCATCATCTTCTGCCTCGGGACCCTTCAACCCCATGAAATCAATGTGGATTTCACCGGTTTCCTTACTTCCCCTCCCCCCCCACCTTATCCCAGTTCCAACCTTCCAGCTCAGCACTGCGCTCATGAACTCTCCTACCTGTCCGTCTTCCATCCCACCTATCCGCTCCACCCTCCCCTCCGACCTATTACCATTACTGCCACCTCCATCCACCTATCGCACTCTCAGCTACCTTCCCCCCAGCCCCACCCCCTCCCACTTATGCCTCCACCCCCAAGGCTCCCAGCCTCACTCGTGATGAAGGGCTTTTGCCTGAAACGTCGATTTTCCTGCTCCTTGGATGCAGCCTGATGTGCTGTGCTTTTCCAGCACCACATTCCCGACTCTAATCTCCAGTGTGCACAGTCCTCAGTTTCGATGTGCACTGTAAGGTGCCAAACAACAAGGTGTTGACTGATCAGTTTATCCACTTAACAGTTCTCATTGAGGAATGATTTGATCAGTGATGCCATGGAGTCTTTACTGTCATCCAAACAAACAGTTTAGACCTCGGTTTAACATTTTATTCAAGATAGCAACACTGCACTTTCTCAGTGCTGCTTGGAATGGGGTTTGAACGTCTGCCTTCGACTTTGCTGAGTAGGCTAACACTGATCCAAAATAACATTGATTATATACACTCTAAAATGGCATCGGTAAAAGGGTAACTTTCATTGAGGGAGGTAAAAAAAGAGATCAAATGCTGCAACAAAACCAAGAAAGGGATATGGTAGGTTGGGGAAAGAGGGATACCAACACTGTCACAACCTGATAGGTTACTTTATTTTCACATTCACCAGTTATGAGCATACAATAAATAACAGACAATGTCTGGCCCATTTGGCTCGTCCAATATACACTGTATAGGTTCAACACCCTGTTCATATCCATGTGACCGCATAAGAAAAGCAAAGAAACTTAAAACCAGGAAATTATTAAGGGAACTTCCTCTCTGATCCCTTCAAGTGAACAAAGCTATTCCACGAGGTCAATCATGTGCTGAATTCCTTTCAGCACTAACTTTACGCTGAAATTGAACTCCTCCAAACCAGAAGGAATCAGCTCTGAGAGAAGAGCCAGCCCCCAATATCTAACCTCAATACAGCTTTACACAATGTAATAGTGACCTTCTTGTCCACTTACTTGAACTTAGTAGCTTCCACATCTAGAGACGCATGAGACAGATAAAGCACTCCATTCTCTCCCAGCCATAGGCAACATTCTCTGATCACTGCAACAACTGTTGACCAGCTATACGCCTCCACTAACAGTCTGCTACCAGATCATCTTGGATGGCCCTCTTCCTCTATGTCTAATAAGGACGCACTGCATGACATAGTGGGTAGGCCACAATGACAGAGGTCAGGTGACATGGCCAAGCCAGCTGAGCCATCTTTTGCTGATGATGGTTGGAAGTGGAGGCTGTTCTAAGTATTCCCTTACTTTAGTGTTGGGCATAACATCCCACCAATGCATGGCAGAAATCTGACATCAAAGCTGAGCCATCTCCTTCATTGGCAGGTTTTCAGGTTCCAGGTTTCACAACCATTTGGAGTGGAGAGCACATTGTAATACCTGTGCTTTGATTTCGTGAAAAGTATTTTACTGTTATGGAGTGTTTTCAGTTGGTTAAAAGCTCATTTTACTTCTCTCACATTGAGGTCTTTGTCTATGGCTCCCTGGATATTAATGGAAATGTCCACATAAGTGAAGACTTCTACAATGTCAACTTTGTTTTGATTGCCATAAGCATCAATCGGTTGTTAGTGGTTTTCCAACATATCTTTGGATTTCTTGGTATTTATAGTCAGTCCCACTGTCTAAGGATAATTGCTGATTGAGTTAGTGAGCTGTTGCCATTCAATACCTAGGTCTCTTGCTGTCCCAACCTGCTCTAGTCCCTTTCCTTGAACGGTGTATCTATATTCAGCAATCATCCTACCCCCATGCATGCACTGCACTTTTCTAAGTTAATTATAATTTAGAGGTCATATGCCCCATCTCCCGACTCATCAACATCAACTTGAAACAATTGAGCAACACCTACAGACAAAACATTCTCACAATATTTAGAATTATCTGAAAACTTGCAGATTGTACACCAACACCTACTTCTTGATCGAAACAAAAAGAGTAAAATGGTCCTAAGACTGATCCCTGTAGGACAAGTAGCTCTAAACAATTCTGAATCCACTTACATTGCTTCCTGCCTCCAGGCTTCCAGGCAGGTCTTAATCCAGCTCAGTATTAGAACCAATACCATTCGCTTTGATCACATAGAGAAGCCTCTTATGCAGGATGTGACTGACCTTCCTGGGCTATGCATATCCTTTATCATCTACCAATTCAACACAGATCTTGCTAATTGTAAATTCAAAAAGTATATCTATCTTTATTAAATTCTTCATCCCTTCTACATACTTAACAACCCAGACTTAACAGCCCTCTGCAGTAAAGAATTCCACTGATTCATTACTCTCTGAAAGCAAAACATTTCTCCTTATCTCAGTCTTAATTGGCAATCTCTAACTGATTATGCCCTCTGGTCCCAGATTCATCCCCAAAGGGAAACAATCTCTCTACATCTACACTGTCAAGTTCCATAAGAATCCTGTATGTTTCAATAAGGTCTCCTCCCATTCCTATGAACTACAACCTGCTCAATCTCTCCTCATAAGAAATTTGCTCCAAACCCAGGATTGACTCAGTGAACCTGCTGTGGATTGCCTCCAATCCAGAGGAGATTGCCTTGCATAAGGGAATCAAAATTGTTTCACAGTATTCCAGCTGTGATCCAACCAGCGCCTTGTATTGTTTCAGCAATAACTTCCCATTTTTCTGAAGTCAAAATACTGCAGATACTGGAAATCTGAAACAAACATAGAGAAGCACAGCAAGTCTGGCAGCATTGGTGAGAGAAACATTGATGTTAACTCTTCGAAGAATCATACCAACTTGAAATGTTGACTCTCTTTCTCTCTCCACAGGTGCCACAAGACCTGCTAAGTTTGTCCAACATTGTCTGTGTTTGCTCCCCATTTTTATACTCCATTCTCTTCAAAATAAAGGTCAACATATCATTTACCTTCCCTATTACCCACGCAACTTGGAGGCTAGCCTTTTTTTGTAATTCATGCACCAGGACCTCCAAATTCTTCTGTGCTGCAGCTTTCTGTCCCCATCCTCCTGAAAAGACAGTTCCTCTTTCAATTCTTCTGACCTTTGCCCAAGTTTCAATATGCATGTGCAGCCTGTTTGACTACCCAAGGTGTCAGTCAAGTCCAGTGTTAAATTACTCCAATCTCAAAATATGAAGACTGGACGTTGGCTAACGTGGTGCCACTGTTTAAGAAAGGTGGTTAAGGACAAGCCAGGGAACTATAGACCAGTGAGCCTGATGTCGGTGGTGGGCAAGTTGTTCGATGGAATCCTGAGGGACAGGATGTACATGTATTTGGAAAGGCGAGGACTGATTAGGGATAGTCAACATGGCTTTGTGCATGGGAAATCATGTCTCACAAACTTGATTGAGTTTTTTGAAGAAGTAACAAAGAGAATTGATGAGGGAAGAGTGGTAGATGTGATCTATATGGACTTCAGTAAGGCTTCGACAAGGTTACCCATGGAAGGCTGGTAAGCAAGGTTAGATCTCATGGAATACAGGGAGAACTCGCCATTTGGATACAGAACTGTCTTAAAGGTAGAAGGCAGAGGGTGGTAGTGGAGGATTGTTTTTCAGACTGGAGGCCGGTGACCAGTGGAGTACCACAAAGATCAGTGCTGGGTCCATTACTTTTCATCATTTATATAAATGATTTGGATGTGAGCATAAGAGGTATAGTTAGTAAGTTTGCAGATGACACCAAACCTGGAGGTGTAGTGGACAGCAAAGAAGGTTACCTCAGATTACAATGGGATCTTGATCAGATGGGCCAATGGGCTGAGGAGTGGCAGATGGAGTTTAAGTTACATAAATGTGACGTGCTGCATTTCGGGAAAGCAAATCTTAGCAGGACTTATACACTTAATGGTAAGGTCCTAGGGAGTGTTGCTGAACAAAGACCTTGGAGTGCAGGTTCATAGCTCCTCGAAAGTGGAGTCACAGGTAGATAGGATAGTGAAGAAGGCATTTGGTATGCTTTCCTTTATTGGTCAGAGTATTGAATACAGGAGTTGGGAGGTCATGTTGCGACTGTACAGGACATTGGTTAGGCCACTGTTGAAATATTGTGTGCAATTCTGGTCTCCTTCCTATCGGAAAGATGTTGTGAAACCTGCAAGGTTTCAGAAAAGATTTACAAGGATGTTGCCAGGGTTGGAGGATTTGAGCTATAGGGAGAGGTTAAATAGGCTAGAGCTGTTTTCCCTGGAACTTTGGAGGCTGAGGGGTAGCCTTATAGAGGTTTATAAAACCATGAGGGGCATGGATAGGATAAATAGACAAAGTCTTTTCCCTGGAGTGGGGGAGTCCAGAACTAGAAGGCATAGGTTTAGGATGAGAGGGGAAAGATATAGAAGAGACCTAAAGGGCAACCTTTTCACGCAGAGGGTGGCACCTATATGGAATGAGCAGCCAGAGGAAGTAGTGGAGGCTAGTACAATTGCAAAATTTAAAAGGCATCCAGACGAGTATATGAATAGGAAGGGTTTGGAGGGATATGGGCCAGGTGCTGGCAGATGGGACTAGATTGAGTTGGGATATCTGGTCAGCATGGACAAGTTGGAGCGAAGGGTCTGTTTCAGTGCTGTGACTCTATGTACATTCAGGAAGATTTAAATTTGACGGAAATGTTCAATATCAGACTTTGGCAGTGTAAATGAAAATAAATTGTTTCCAGCAATAAACAGTCAATAACCAAAGGTTAATAATATTAAGGGGATTGGCTAAAGTAGTGGCACAAGGAAACATTTACTTTCATGCAGTGGAGTTATTATGATCTGGAAAGAATGTTGGGAAGCAGATTCAATAAAACTTCCAAAAGAGGAGTGGGTAAATATCTGAATCAAAGTGACTACAAGGTTGGGGGTGTAAGGTTATTTGGATGGCTGTACTAAAGAGCTGCACAGACACATTGGACCGAAGGGTCCCCTTCTATGTTTTGTTATTCTATGATTTTAAGCCCTAGTTTAAGAATCAGGATGCGAACCCCAGACTGCCAATTTATTCTGTTCCAGCCCAGGGTCACTGAAGCCAAACATGCCAATTCCAATACGTCTGTAAATTAACTAATGCCAAATTACTTTGGGATCATATTTAGCACACTTTGAATTCTCAATTTTAAGCTCGATTCTATATTTTTCACTGCTCACTAATTTTAGTGACAAAATAATAATGTGTCTAAAGAGTCAGACCATTAATGTCTCATTGGACGAAAATGTACCTTGTTTCAGAGACCATGCCTCCATTCCCTTAAGGTTAAGTTTACATTTCTGTTTCAACTCTTGTCAAAATTAAATTTATTTTGTTATGGAAAAATGTTTACAGCAAGGGACTGGCACAGAACATTGACATTTCAACTCAGGATCATGTTTGAATCCAATCCCGCCAGGTTAGATATTCTCTTTCTTGGCCAACTATAAGAACTTGAATTGCAATACGCCTTGACAATTTCACCCAGTTCTTAGCAGGTGCTGACCGCATAGCTGTCAGCATGCTTACAAATTGGCACTAATCGGGACTAATTGGCAGTCTTAGTTGGCAAAGTCATAAGGGAAACAGAAATGTCACAAATGGGAATTAACGGCTTTGGAATGAGTGCAGAGAAATCTATATGTGGGTAAAGTTTACATCTCAGCTAGTTATTTGCAGTTTTGCAGACATGGTTATCCTCTGCCTCACCTTTGGTCAGTTAGCTTAGGTGGCTGGATGGCTGGTTCACCATGCAGTGACACCAACAGAGTGGGTTTAATTCCTGCACCAGCTGAGGTTACCATGAAGGATTTACCTTCTCAACGTCACACCTTGTCTGAAACATAGTGACCCTCAAGTTAAACTTCTACCAGTCATCTCTCTAATGTAGGACTATAGTGACTTATATTAGTTTCTAAATTATTTTTATTTTCAAGAGGTCCATTGAGTTCATCTTGTTGAGACCCTAACAGAGACTGAGAACTTTTTTTAAGAAGAGTGAATGCCGGGAAGGATCATATAAGATTTAAAGCTTTAAGACTTTTACTCTATATACAAACTAAAATTAACACTGACTGAACACTATTGCAGTACACCTTTATATTCTAAACTCCAGAAAGATCACTCACTTAGTTTATTATAAGGACCAAAGTTCTCCTCCCAACCCATGTTATACTTCAAACTGTCTCTTAAGTCAACTCTATTTATCCACAATCAGTCCAAACTAATTCTGAGATCACTTTTTCCTTTGCCAGCCCAATGGCTGCTCATTCTCAAACTGACTTTCACAGTATTGTCTACCTGGGAGATACCTCTCTTGAGACAAAGTTGGGTAAATCCTCCACATTTATTTAAACTTTCACAGACTGGGTCTCTCCAATCAGAGCTTGAGCTCCCACCCACATTTTGCCTCTTCCTCTCTTTTTTGCAGTCTGCCTCTGTCTGTCAGGTTTGTTGATATTTAGAAAACTCTCCAACTGATCATATGATGGTTTCCAATGGATTATTCCCCTTTCGAAGCCCATTCTCATGATAATATGAATCACATGGGTCTAGTGTCTAGGTAGAAATACTAATTAGCTATCCTCTAGACCACCACAACGCCCAAACTCCACTCTATCTTGGATTAAAGAATCAATTTACAAAACCTGATGTTTTTAACACCTCCTTAATATGTGTAAACTAACAGTCCATCAACCATAAGATTTATTTTTTAATCAACCTGATCAGATACATCTCTGGAGCAGGTAGGACTTGAACCCAGGTTTTCTGACCTAGAGGTAGGGACACGGTTACTGCATCACAAGATCCCTCATCCATCAACTACTCAGCTTATTGTTTCTTGGTGTGAATATCTTACACCTTCTTCTCAGTAAAACAACCTGGTCCCCTTAACCTTTAACAATCAAGTTACCGAAGCTCGCTATCAGGCAAAATACAGAATAAATCACATTACTTCATTCCACCATTAAAGAGAATGGTGTAAGCATAGCCATCTGACAAAGTTCATACTTACAACAATTTTTGTCACAAAGGATATTGCACGAAAGGTTGGAGGGTTTGAGCTATAGGGAGAGGCTGAATAGGCTGGGGCTGTTTTCCCTAGAGCGTCAGAGGCTGAGGGGACTTGCTAGGGGTTTATAAAATCATGAAGGGCATGAGTAGGGTAAATAGACAAGGTCTTTTCCCTGGGGTGGGAGAGTCCAGAATTAGAGGGCATAGGTTTTGGGTGAGAGTGGAAACATTTAAAAGGGACCTTAGGGACAAGTTTTTCATGCAGAGGGTAGTGTGTGTATGGAATGGGTTGCCTGAGGAAGTGGTGGAGGCTGGTACAATTATAACATTTAAAAGGCATCTGGGTGGTTATATGAATAGAGGGATCTGGACTAAATGCTGGCAAATGGGACTAAAGTAGTTTAGGATAGCTGGTCAGCACGGACGAGTAGGACCAAAGGGTCTTTTTCCGTGCTGTACATTTGTATGACTCTATTTACAGTAACACAAACGTTAGAGCAGCTGCTAAATACCTGGCTGCAGAAACTCCAAGATAGCTCAAAAGATAATGACTATTTAGATCATGGATCTATTTCTTGAATGATTATGTCTTATCTAGCCTTTTATGAACTCCAGCTCATTCATTCAAGCAAACAGGAGAAATGTGTCCAGTTCTGTCAAAATATCCATCAAAGTTACCAAACATTCATCCAGTCTGGAGACCAATGCAATGTCCAGTTGCTGATGCCAAAATCCAAGCAACTATGAGTTCACACGTTGTTCCGTTATTTTCTTCACGACACTTGGCCTGTGACCTCCAAATGATTAGTAATCAGACATTCTGTGGATTTTTTGATAAACTCCAGTACTGACAGTTAAATCAAAAATCTCTTCTCCTTGAGACATGCTGAGGGTGAAATGAACAGATCTGATTGAATAGAAAATTAGGAACCTTGAAAAACAAGCTACCATTTTGTTAGAACTCATTGTACACCAAGACCAACTTCATGCAGTATTTATATAGTTTCTTCAACATAATACAACACCTAAAGATGTTTCACAGGAGCATTATGAAACAAAAATGACACGGAGCCACAATCAGAGGTACAAGAGTGCATGACCAAATCTTGGACACAGAGATAGGATTTAAAGAGCATCTTAAAGAATGAAAATAAGGTGAAAAATTGGAGAGATTTAGGGAGAAAATTCCAGAACTTAGAACCCAGTCAGCAGGAAGTGCAGCCACCAGTGGTGAAACAATTAATATTTGAACGCTTAAGAGGCTAGAATTCAAGGATCATAAATATCTCAGAGGGTTGTGGAGCTGGAGATGGGGATGAGGCCATTGTGAGAACTTTAAACAAGGAAGAATTGTTTTACAAATGTTTTGCAATTTGAAGCATAATTAACCAGTGGTCACCATATATTAGTGAGCATGAGACAATTCAGTGAACAGGACTGGGTGCAATTTAGAGCATGGAATACAGGGTAGAGCAGAGTTCTCAGTTAACAGCTATCTCTGCAGCTGTCTGATGGCAAACAATCAAGGGGAACATCAAGAAATTCTTTACGGGGGAATCTAAGATGGCGGTGATCTGAGAAGATCACATTGCAGAGCTTTGCATCGCAGCAGGAGCAGGACGGTCCTTTAACCCACCCAACCCAGGTCATCAGGGTTTCTTGGATTGTGGAGCCCCAAGAAACATTTAAAAATTGACTTACCTGTATTTTCAGCTGTCCAGAAATGCCTAAAAAGGGAGGAGGAGCATCTGAGGCCAGGCCTGCAGCTCAGCCTGCAGCAGCCTCGGAGCTGATTACTCTCCAGGACCTGGTGAACCAGCTCTCGAAATCTCGCGAGATGGGCGGCACGGTGGCACAGTGGTTAGCACTGCTGCCTCACAGCGCCAGAGACCCAGGTTCAATTCCTGCCTCAGGCGACTGACTGTGCGGAGTTTGCACGTTCTCCCCGTGTCTGCGTGGGTTTCCTCTGGGTGCTCCGGTTTCCTCCCACAGTCCAAAGATGTGCAGGTCAGGTGAATTGGCCATGCTAAATTGCCCATAGTGTTAGGAAGGGGTAAATGTAGGGGTATGGGTAGGTTGCACTTCGGCGGGTCGGTGTGGACTTGTTGGGCCGAAGGGCCTGTTTCCACACTGTAATGTAATCTAATGTAATCTAATCTAATGTTGGGGAAACAGATTGAAGAGAAGCTGGCTCCAGTCTCTCTCATGCTGCAGAAGCATGAGCAGCAGCTGGGAGACCTGGAGAAGAGGATGGATGAGGTGGAGCACAGGGTCACAGTGGTGGAAGCTGATGCCAGTTCATTCAAGGAAGAGATCCAAGCCCTGAAGACGCAGGTTCGTAATTTGCATGACCAAGTGGATGATCTTGAAAACAGGGGCAGGAGAAAAAACATTCGGATCATCGGTCTGCCTGAGGGTAAGGAAGGTGAGCGGCCTGCGGAATTTGTTGAAGATTGGCTTCCGAAATTCCTTGACTTGGAGACTGGCATGAGAGGATTGAAGATAGAGAGGGCTCACCGGCTCGCAGCATGGAGGTCGGGTCTGGGTCAACGCCCTCGTCCTTTCCTGGTGCGGTTCCATCATTACCGGGATAAGGAGAAAGTCATGGAGGCTTCCAGACTCCAGGGGAAGGATTCAAAGGCCCTAATTTACGAGGGTCTAAGATCATGTTTTTTCAGGACTTTTCAGCAGCAGTGATCCAGAAACGAAAATCGTAGGATGGTGTCAAGAGGAGATTGAAGGAGCTTGGGATTCAGTACTCCCTGAGATATCCGGCAGTGCTCGGATCACCTTAGATGGATCCATGCATCTCTTTGACACATTGGAGAAGGCAAGAGATTTTGTGGACAAACTAACCTAATTTAAACAATTGTAGTGTGTATAAATATTGTTGCTTGGGTATGTGTTTATCATTCTGTAAAAGAAATGGAGAAATCCGGTTGGAGCTTTGTTTTTCCCCTTTTTTTCTCCTCTATTGATAATAATTTGGTTCAAACTATGTCTGGCAGTGGTTAAGATGTACATTTTAAATTTCTAAGTTAGGACATACCAAAGGATAGGTGGGGTATTTATTCCCCTTTTTTTCATAAAAGAACATTTTTTTTATTCATATTGATATTCTATGGGGTGTTTATTCTTTTTAGCTTGTGCTTGCAATGCGGCTGTAGCTGGGAGAAGTGAAGGTGGTTGAGATGGTTAGATGCCTATTTATGGGCAATTCGGGATGGGTAGTTGCCCCCTCGGGCAGGGAGTGAGTCCCCCTACTCAGCGCTATTGGCGCTTTATATGTTGGTTTGTTTTCTGGCTTTTGTTATTTTTTATTTATAATAATTTTGTATGTTTGTTAAATGTAGTGGTTTTAGTTTATGTAGTTTTTAAATTTGGTGGATCATGCGACACTAAGGCTCAGCAATTTGTGGTTCGGGTTCCTCCTGTCTGGAATTTAAATGTAATTGCAGAAGATTATGGCTAATGATTTGATTAAATGGTGTACCTGGAATATCAAGGGAAGTCATTCACCAATTAAGAGGAAGAAGGTACTCTTGAGTCTTAGAAAGGAGAAGGTGGATATTGCTTTGTTACAGGAGACACATTTGGATGACAAGGAGCATCTGAAATTACAGCAGAATGGCTTTGACCGAGTTTATTTTTCATCATTTAATACCAGAAGTAGGGGAGTGGCTATATTGGTAAGGAAAATTCTCTCATTTAAATTGTTGGAATGTGTTAAAGACACATACGGGAGGTTTATAATTCTTAAAGCCTTCATAAGTGGAGAAGAATATGGAATTTTAAATGTTTATTGTCCCCCAGCTCATCCTCTTAAATTCTTGGTAGATGCTTTTTCTAAATTGATAAGTCTCAAGTCTCAGCACATCATTATAGGGGGAGATTTTAACTGCCTCATGGACCCCACAGTAGACAGGTTGCCTAAAGATCCCTCGATACCCTCTGCACAAACTAAACAGTTATTGGGTTTGTGTGAGGAATTAGGATTGGTGGACGTCTGGAGGTGTCTCCACCCTACAAGTAGGGATCTCACGTTTTTCTCCAATCCGCACAGATGTCACACGAGGGTTGATTTTTTTCTGACCCCTGCGGTAACCCTGGATCTGGTGGCATCCTGTACGATTGGTAATATTGCCATCTCTGATCATGCTCCAGTGTACCTCATGGTTAAAATTAAGGATGTTACAGTGGGTTCAAGGTACTGGCGAATGGACCTCTTTATTCTCATGGACAGCAAGTCTGTGGAGTATTTCTCTAGGGAATTTCAGGCATTCCTAGGTATCAACATAGGCTCGGTTGATAGCTCATCTGTTCTCTGGGAAACTGCCAAAGCTTATGCCAGAGGGTTAGTTATTTCATATTTCACAAGTAGGAAGCGGCAGAAGGGTGAGCAGCAACGTCTCCTTGAAGCACGGTTGAAGGCAGCCGAGAAGGCCTATTTTGACAGACCCTCGTTGGTCAAACTACAGAGGATTACGGCACTGCGGTCTACACTAAATTCCGTGCTCACGCAGACAGCAAAGAAGGAGCTGGCTTTTGCAAAGCAAAGGTTATACGAGTATGGTGACAAGCCAGGCAAATACTTAGCTTACCTTGCCAGAAAGAGAAGTTCCCCACAAACCATTACAGTGATTAGGGAAGGGTCTGGGAGCCTAACATGTGATTCTAAAAAGATTAATGTGGCATTCCAGAGATTCTACTCTAAGTTATACCAGTCTGAGAATTGTGAGGAGGGGCAAGCCAAAATGGAATCCTTTTTTAGAGATCTGAAGCTCCCGTGTGTGACTCACAAACAACAGTCCTTTCTCAGTGCCCCATTATCAGAGCAAGAAGTGCAGGAAGCTGTGAGGCAGCTACAGAGTGGAAAGGCGCCTGGTCCTGATGGACTTCCCAGTGAATACTATAAGGAATTTATAAGTATACTGTTAGGCCCGATGCTGAATATGTTTAATGATTCATAGTCATGTTTGCCTCCCACCATCTCTGAGAGAGGCCAATATTTCACTTATCCTTAAAAAAGGGAAGGATCTGGAAGACTGTGCCTCATACAGGCCCATCTCGCTCTTAAAGGTGGACTTTAGGATCCTCTCTAAGGCTCTTGCGTTAAGGCTGGAGACTGTGTTACCCTCTATTATTAAAGAGGATCAGACGGGCTTCATAAAGGGTTGCAGATCCTCCAATAACGTTAGGAGGCTGCTTAACGTAATTCAAGCATGCCAACAGCAGTCAATACGGGGATTGGTATTTCTTTAGATGCAGAGAAGGCATTTGACCGAGTTGAGTGGCCGTACCTTTTCTATACTCTAGACCGGTTTGGTCTGGGTGAAGTTTTCATAAGATGGGTAAAGGTTCTCTACAGTGTACCTCTCGCTGCGGTCATTACCAACGGGGTACGATCAAGCAATTTTAATATTTCCAGGGGCAGCCGGCAGGACTGTCCCCTTTCACCATTACTTTTTACATTGGTGATTGAACCGTTGGCAGAGGCCATTCGTGGGGATCTCAATATATCAGCTCCAGAAGTGGGGTCAAAATTACATATGATCTCGCTGTATGCAGATGATGTTCTAATTTTCTTGACAAATCCAGCAGCCTCAGTGCCTTGCCTGATACAATGCATTCACACGTTTGGCGCTTTTTCAGGGTATAAGATTAATTTTGCTCAATCAGAGGCCATGCCTATGGGTGATCTTACGAAAGAGTTGGCTCTTGAGAGTGACTATAGATTCCCATTTAGGTGGTCACAGGGGAGTTTTGTGTATTTGGGCATATTCATTACTCCAGTTCTGGATTGGCTGTTCAAAGCCAATTTTACTCAATTATTTGAAAAAATTAAACAAGATCTCCAAAGATAGGAGGCATTTCCAGTCTCATGGTTGGGTCGGATAGCGCTTAGTAAGATGAATATTCTCCCTCATTTGCTATACCCTATACGGATGCTCCCCCTGATTTTCAACAAACAAACACTCAGGAGACTGAACAGTTGGTTCAGCTCCTTTATCTGGCACCGTAAACGGCCCCTCATTAAATTAGCCAAACTGCAGTTGCCTCACAGATTGGGGGGAGTAGACATTCTGGACATTAAAAATTACCAATTAAGCTGGCTTTTGACCTACGTAAGTGATTGGGTTTGTTGGGACCCTCTTTCAATATGCTAGATATCGAAGTCTCCCAGGCAAGGTGCCCCCTTACCAGTTTGCTGTTTTTGGACAAGGTGAGGACAGTTAAGGAATATTGCCATAACCCAATAGTCATCAATACTGTTAAAGCATGGAGGGCAATTCGGCAGAGGGAAGGTAATATTGACAAAACATCTTTGTTTACACCTTTAGTGAGTATGCCGAGTTTTCAACCAGGTATGATAGATTCAGGATTTAAATGTTGGGCAGCTAGGCATATATCTTGCAGGAGTGATTTATTTGAGGGAGATGTAATGATGTCCTTCGATCAGTTAGTACGGAAGTACGAGTTACCTAATAGAGACCTCTTTCGTTTTTTTCAAGTTAGGGATTTTATTCAAAAAAAGACCACACTTTTGACTGATCCGTACAAATCTGACATAGAAAGAGGGGTACTAAGGGCTAAGAGTACACTCTCTGTCAGTACTCTATATCACCAATTGAGGGGTGCCACCTCAGATGAGTCTGATCGACTCTGCAAGATGTGGGAAAGAGAGCTGGGTGTTGAAGTTTCTTCAGGGGCATGGGAGGATATTTGGGAGAATGCAAGGAAGATATCAATTTGCAATAGGACCCATGCTTTACAGTTGAAGATTCTCCACAGGGTCCACTTAGCCCAAGACCATTTGTCAAAATTTAAACCAGGGGTATCTCCAGCATGCCCCAAGTGCAAGGTCTGTACGGGTACTCTTACCCATTGTCTTTGGTCTTGTGACAGGCTTCAAACATATTGAAGCGCTGTGGTGGGTGCAATGGAGAGGATTTTAGGTGTAGGGGTGGAGAAGGACTCTATTTCGCTCCTTTTGGACCTACCCATTGTATTTCCTGCAGACTCGCATAAGGAAAAACTTTTCAATATTCTTACATTCTGTGCAAGGAAGAATATCTTGCTAGGTTGGATATCAGAAAACCCCCCAGGCCTGTCAGGTTGGCAGAAGACTGTTATGGAGCAAATTGCCCTGGATTTTCTCACAAATATGGTACACCACAAAACTGAGAATTTTTACAAAACATGGCAACCCTTTTTGAAATACCTGGACACAGATTTATCTGCCACACTAACAAAGGCTTTTATATAGCCGTAACAATTGTGTTTCATGAGTCCAATATCCAGGGAGGAGAAACTGTGAATGTATGAGTATTTTGTTTGGCTGGGCTGAGTTATTACTATTTAATTGTTTGTTGTTAGGTATTTATTTAGTTAGTTAAATAGCTAGTTTAGGTTTTTTTTAATTTTATACTTCTCTACATATGTTTATACATTCGTATAGGAGGGTGGGTTGGGGAATTGTTTTTATTATTTGGGTTTACTTTTGTACTATTTTTGTACTGTTTTGAATTGTATTGTTTTGTATTTGTTGTAATATTTAAAAATCTATTTTTTCTTAATATATTATATTTAAAAAAGATTCTTTACCTTGAAAGGTGTTCAGAAATTGAGATAGACAGAGAGGGACCATTAAAATTGTCTAAGCTCTAGAAAAGCATGCAGAACCTACTCCTGCTGCACACGATGGAGGTCAATGTCAAGGAGAGTCTCCAGGAGGTGAAGAGCCATCAAGCCTCACTCTTTGCCTTGAAGGCCTCCAAGATAATCTTCCAGTCCATGGTCTGCTCTGTGGAGCAGGATGAGATGTGCTCACATTTCTTCTTCCAGATGGTGCACAAGGAGAGCTCTGTGATTAGCAGCCTGAAGAAAGAAGATGGCTCGGTAACATCATCTCAGTCTGATATCCTGAGGATCAGCAAGTCTTTTAATACCACATTGTATGACTCAAAATCCACAGACAGCATGGTCTCCTGTCCTCTACCTTGAAGATCTTAGACAACAGCGCATCGGAGTGGCTGGACCACTCGTTATTTTTGCATGAGCTGACAAGGGCCCTTGAGTACTGAGAAAAGAATAAAACTCCTGGAAGCAATGGTTTCCTGGCTAAGTTGTATTCAGTTCTATGGGACTTGATTGGCTGGGACCTACTGAGATATATGACAGTATGAAGAAAAATATCATCACTCTCATGGACAGGGCAAGAGGAAGGTAATCAGAAATAATTTTACTACTGAATGCAGACTACAAAATCCTGCCAAGGTCATCACTAACTGGTTCAAGTCTGGGATCGGTGATGAGGGCCACCTTTGTGTGCAGCTGTATCAAGCTGTGCGTACACCCTTGGTATGTGAACACCAAGTGTCACTACATACTGACATTTAACCTGTCCCCAGTGTTACCAAGGATGGCTCTGGCCTTGGCACCGCAGATGATGTATTGGGGAATGTCAAAATTCCACTGTATTTTCTGCAAAGTCTGTATGGATCTGTGTTGGACTTGGTAGTTTTTAGGTTACAGAAAGTTTGTGAATTAAGTATATCTTTGAAATAAAAGAAATTAAAGTTGAGTAAACTACATACCTCAACGTTACATCTCTGGTGATTTAAAGAAGTTGACTAATCCTACCTCAACTTTCTTGTCTCAATCAAAGCAAATTAATCCTTTAGGATCGCCAATTGTAGCTTACCATCCAATTATTAGCACAGCCATGCTGGCAATTTTTTTTGCATCCACAGGAACTCAACAGCCTTATGAACAGTACAGCTTCTTTCAATATTTTTGAATACACTTCAATGCTGCTCCTGATTCTGTCAAAATCTTTTGATTTAATTAGGTAGAATGTAGTTCTGTACATGTCGAGAGTGTAGTGCTGGAAAAGCACATCAGGTCAGGCAGCATCCGAGGAGCAGGAAAATCGACATTTCGGGCTAAAGCCCTTCATCAACGTTGCCCAAAACATCGATTTTCCTGCTCCTCTGATGCTGCCTGACTTGCTGAGCTTTTCAGCACCACACTCTTGACTCTAATCTCCAGCATCTGCAGTTCTCACTTTTGCCTAGTTCTGTACATGTGTAAAGAGAATAGTTCTTTCCGTATTTATGTAGCATTTTTAAAATAGAAAAACAGTTTGGGACAACCTAAAGTACACGTATGGCTTTCTTTTTTACTACTTAGATAAGCATCCGGCAACACAGAATCAAGTAATGTTAACCCATCACCCCTGTGCTCACTGACCTACATTTGTTCTTATTTCAGCAACATCTCAGTTTTAAAAATCTCATCCTTGTTTTCAAATCCATTCACTGCCTCACCTCTCACTACCTTTGTAATCTCTTCCAGCATAAAAACTATTCCACATTCCTCTGTGCCTGAAGTTCTGACCTCCTGTGGATTCCCAATTTCTAGGCTCCCTATGCCTAAGACTCCGCAAGTCCCTCTCTCTCTTCCTTTAAGATTTGTTGATGCCTCTTTGACCAAGTTTTTGGTCACCTCTCCTCACTTTCTTACTTTGGCTTTATGTTTAATAGCATTCCTGTGAAGATCCTTGATATACAGGTTATTGCTAGTTGTTGCTCAGACATATGAGAAAATGGTGGACACTGAATTGAATTGGACAGCAACAACTTGTCTTTCATTTGGAGAAACAGTCAAGCCACTGTAATGCTTGAATGCTGCAGGAACTATTCATTGCCCATCTCATATTGCCCTCATTGAGCTACCCTCTTGAATCATTGCAGTCCATGTGATGTATTGACAACAATAGAGTTGGTAGGAAGGGTGGAAATTAAGACTGGTGAACAGAACAACTAGGAACAGCAGTAGGCAATTCAGCCCCTCAAACCTGCTCCGCTGTTTATTACAATCAAGACTGATCTTTTCTCACCCTCAATCCAATTTTCTACCCGCTTCCCACAACCCTTCAACTTATAACTAATTAAAAATCTGTTTATCTTCTCCTTAAATTTACTCGAAGTCTTGGCATCCACCGTACTCTACAGTAGTGAATTTTAGATCCAGAACCCTTTGGTGGAGGTCATTTCTTCTCAGCTTTTTTAAATCTGCTGCCCCTTAGCCTAAAACTATGATCTCTCATTGCAGATTGTTCCCAATACAATTATCTCTATTCCTACTTTGTGAATCCCCTCACATTATTCATGTGATCTTTTGATTTCTCTGCCTATAAATTCTGTACCTGTGTGCTTCTGTCTCACTTCACCTGAGGAAGGGCAGTGCTTCGATAGTTTGTGATTTCAAATAAACTTGTTGGTCTTTAACCTGCCGTTGCCTGACTTCTGACCTAATCCCCTTTAGTATCTATTTACCTCAAAGTTAAAAATCACACAACACCAGGTTATAGTCCAACAGGTTTAAGTGGAAGCACTGCTTTCGGAGCACTGCTCATTCATCAGATGGTTTTGGAGTATAAGATTGTAAGACACAGAATTTATATTAAAAGTTTGCAGTGTGATATAACTGAAATTATGTATTGAAAAAAAGACTTGGATTGTATGTTAAGTCTTTCATCTGTTAGAATGACCATGTTGGTTTCAGTTCTTTTAACATGTAAATCGCAAAACTTTTTTAAAAGTTACATTCTCAAGTGAAATTTAACAACTGGTGTCATGTTGGCCCAGATAATGTATTGAAGGTGTGAGCTTCCGTGTGGGAGACTGTCTGTGCCACAATGGTCAGACTGATTCTAATCTAAAGCACAGATTTACAGAACCTTAAATAGATTCATGCAGTTTTTGAGCAAAATAAAATGTAATTCTGCAAGTACAGAATCACCCCACAAACTTATATTTGTATGTGTGCATGTGGGTGTCTGTGTGCTGGGGGGGGTGGGGGGAAGGTGTGGGTATGGGTGTCTGTGAGAGAGAGTCTGTATGCGTGTGAGTTTGAGTGTAAAGGGGTATAAGTCTGTGAAAGGGTGTGTTTATGTAGTGCAATGGGGTCAAACTGTAGTGTGACATGAACCCAAGTTCCTGGTTGAGGCTGTTCTCATGGGTACATATACACACACACAGACCCTCTCTCATATGCTCACACATACTCTCCCACATTCACACACGAACCCTCTCACAGACTTATACCCATTTACATTCAAAGTTTGTGCGAAGATTTGTAGCTCGGGTGCTCGTTGTTGTGGTTCTGTTCGCCGAGCTGGAAGTTTTTGTTGCAAACGTTTCGTCCCCTGGCTAGGTGACATCATCAGTGCTTGGGAGCCTCCTGCGAAGCGCTTCTTTGATGTTTCCTCCGGTGTTTATAGTGGTCTGTCTCTGCCGCTTCCGGTTGTCAGTTTCAGCTGTCCGCTGTAGTGGTTGGTATATTGGGTCCAGGTCGATGTGTTTGTTGATGGAGTTTGTGGATGAATGCCATGCCTCTAGGAATTCCCTGGCTGTTCTCTGTCTGGCTTGCCCTATGATAGTAGTGTTGTCCCAGTCGAATTCATGTTGCTTGTTGTCTGCGTGTGTGGCTACTAAGGATAGCTGGTCGTGTCGTTTCGTGGCTAGTTGATGTTCATGTATGCGGATTGTTAGCTGTCTTCCTGTTTGTCCTATATAGTGTTTAGTGCAGTCCTTGCATGGTATTTTGTACACTACATTCGTCTTGCTCATGTTGGGTATCGGGTCCTTCGTTCTGGTGAGTTGTTGTCTGAGCGTGGCTGTTGGTTTGTGTGCCATTATGAGTCCTAGGGGTCGCAGTAGTCTGGCAGTCAGTTCCGAGATGCTCCTGATGTATGGTAGTGTGGCTAGTCCTTTTGGTTGTGGTATGTCCTCGTACCGTGGTCTTCCTCTTCGGCATCTGCTGATGAAGTTGCGCGGGTATCCGTTTTTGGCGAATACCTTGTATAGGTGTTCCTCTTCTTCTTTTTGCAGCCCTGGTGTACTGCAGTGTGTTGTGGCCCTTTTGAATAGTGTCCTGATGCAGCTTCGTTTGTATGTGTTGGGGTGGTTACTTTTATAGTTTAGGACTTGGTCTGTGTGTGTGGCTTTCCTGTATACTCTTGTAGTGAATTCTCCGTCTGGTGTTCTCTGTACCATCACGTCTAGGAATGGGAGTTGGCTATCCTTTTCTTGTTCTCTCGTGAATCGGATTCCTGTGAGTGTGGCGTTGATGATCCGGTGTGTTTTTTCTATTTCCGGGGACAACACTACTATCATAGGGCAAGCCAGACAGAGAACAGCCAGGGAATTCCTAGAGGCATGGCATTCATCCACAAACTCCATCAACAAACACATCGACCTGGACCCAATATACCAACCACTACTGCGGACAGCTGAAACTGACAACCGGAAGCGGCAGGGACAGACCACTATAAACACCGGAGAAAACATCAAAGAAGCGCTTCGCAGGAGGCTCCCAAGCACTGATGATGTCGCCTAGCCAGGGGACGAAACGTTTGCAACAAAAACTTCCAGCTCGGCGAACAGAACTACAACAACCCATTTACATACACACTCTCTCTCACAGACACCCATAACCACCCCCTCCCTGCACACACACACACAGATTCACCCACAAACTTATATGTACTTGCAGAATTACATCCTACTTTTTGCTCAAAAACTTCATGAATCCATGTAAGGTTCTGTAAATCCGTTTAAGATTAGAATCATTGTGAGAGACCATTGTGGCACAGACGGTCTCACATAGGGAAGCTCACACTTTCAATACGTTATTTGGGCCAATGTGACACCAATTGTTAAAGTTCATTTGAGAATGTAACTTTTAAAAAAGTTTTAAGATTTACATATGAAAGAACTGAAACCAACACGGTCATTCTAAGAGATGAGAGACTTTACAAACAATCCAAGTCTTTTTCAACATATAATTTCAGTTACATCACACTGTAAACATTTGCTATAAATTGTGTCTTACAATCTAATACTCTACAACCACCTGACGAAGGAGCGATGCTCCGAAAGCTAGTGCTTCCAATTACACCTGTTGGACTATAGCCTGGTGTTGTGTGATTTTTAACTCTGGTACACCCCAGTCCAACACCGGCATCCCCAAATCATTATTTACCTCAATTAGATTTCCTCTTCTTCTTCTGAATTCCAGAAACGAATAATTTACCAATATAAGACCACCAGCTGCAACATTCAGCCTGAAACCTCCCTCTCACAGTGCCCACTGAGCCACCTCTCTATCCTTTCCCGCTGTCAAGCTCTGTTCGCAAAAGCGAGTGGGATTTGTAGTTCAGACCTCACAACCCCAATGGCCGTGGATTGGTAGACTACATTTCCCAGAGTACATTCCGGTGGGTTTGTTGGCATGCGCGGTGAGTGCAGAAAGCTCCGCCCACTCGGTTACCCAGAATCCGGTGCGGACTCGTATCGATGTGATTCAAATGCAGGCGATTCAGCTCAAACCCGTCTTTGATTGTCCGACATGGTGAGTTCGCGCAGCAACGCTCCGCCGTGATGAGGAAGACCCTTTCGCAGCCTTTCGATTGCAAGCAATCGCCTTCCTCTGGACTGTGCTTTGTGTCAGAGGCTGCAGTCTGACCTACTAGGCCGCAGTGTGGCTGCGCTGCAGCGGCGGGACCGCCCCACTCCCTCCTCCAACTCTCCTCCCCCTCCACACACTTTCCCCTCCCTCCTAACCCCCCTCCTACCCTCCCCCTCCACACACTTTCCCCTCCCTCCTAACCCCCCTCCTACCCTCCCCCTCCACACACTTTCCCCTCCCTCCAAGCCCCCCTCCTACCCTCACCCTCCACACACTTTCCCCTCCCTCCTAACCCTCCTCCTACCCTCACCCTCCACACACTTTCCCCTCCCTCCAAACCCCCCTCCTACCCTCACCCTCCACACACTTTCCCCTCCCTCCAAACCCCCCTCCTACCCTCCCCCTCCACACACTTTCCCCTCCCTCCAAACCCCCCTCCTACCCTCGCCCTCCACACACTTTCCCCTCTCTCCTAACCCCCCTCCTACCCTCGCCCTCCACACACTTTCCCCTCCCTCCAAACCCCCCTCCTACCCTCGCCCTCCACACACTTTCCCCTCCCTCCTAACCCCCCTCCTACCCTCGCCCTCCACACACTTTCCCCTCCCTCCAAACCCCCCTCCTACCCTCACCCTCCACACACTTTCCCCTCCCTCCAAACCCCCCTCCTACCCTCACCCTCCACACACTTTCCCCTCCCTCTAAATCCCCCTCCTACCCTCACCCTCCACACACTTTCCCCTCCCTCTAAATCCCCCTCCTACCCTCACCCTCTAAACACTTTCTCCTCCCCTCCAAATCCCCCTACCCTCCCCCTCCAAACACTTTCCCCTCCCCTCCGAACCCCCTCCTAACCTCACAACCCTCTTTCTCCTCCCCTTCCAAACCCTCACCCTCTTCCTCTCCCCTCTCCCCCCCCTCTCCCCCCCCCTCTCTCCCCCCCTCTCTCCCCCCCTCCCCTCCCCTCCCCCACAAGGATGTTGCCAGTGTTGGCAGGTCTGAGCTACAGGGAGAGGCTGAACAGGCTGGGGCTGTTTTCCCTGGAGCATCAGAGGATGAGGGGTGACTTTATAGAGGTTTACAAAATTAGGAGGGGCATGGATAGGATAAATAGGCAAAGTCTTTTTCCTGGGGTCGGGGTGTCCAGAACTAGAGGGCATAGGTTTAGGGTGAGAGGGGAAAGATATAAAACAGACCTAAGGGGCAACTTTTTCACGCAGAGGGTGGTATGTGTATGGAATGAGCTGCCAGAGGATGTGGTGGAGACTGGTACAATTGCAACATTTTAAGAGGCATTTGGATGAGTATATGAATAGGAAAGGTTTGGAGGGATATGGGCTGTGTGCTGGCAGGTGGGACTAGATTGGGTTGGGATATCTGGTCGGCATGGACAGGCTATACCGAAGGGTCTGTTTTTATGCTGTACATCTCTATGACTCATATCTGTGCTTCCCTCACACTCCCCACTGCTTCAGTGTTTCCATTCAGCCCTACTTTAAATACTTCACCCTGGGCTAAGCTCTCAATTCCTTTTCCTGTCTGTCACAAAGGCTCCTGGCTTCCAGTTCCTTTGTGTCATCTGTCTCCTCCCCTGCATAAGCCTGTCCTGCTGAGTCCTTGTTAACAATTCCAGTGCTCTATTGGGTGGAGTCATCTGTGTCCCGCAGAATCCTAAGCTCATACAAACCCTGCTCCCATTGCTCCATCATCCCATGTCCCATTGTTGGGGTGGATGTACAGTCTAAGCAATAGCAATCGCTGGGGTGTAGTTCTTTATAAAACAGAAGAAAATTGTTGACACGTTTATTCACATCAACAGGATACAACCCTGTATTAGATTTATTTGAGTGGGTTGGTCCTGAGAGCTATAAGGAAAATTCAGAATGATTCTATATGGTTCCTGTCTATGTCATCAGTGATCACCTCCCCAGTCACCTGTCAAGCCACCAGCACTTCATCCCAGTGTTAGACTCAAAGTGTTTTTTCCTGTAACAGCTAGGTTATCAAAGACTGAATCGTTCATCGTTCTGTGTATCTGCATTTTGAGTGTTTTCTCATGCACACCCTACTGTTGTGTAGAAATTCTAGTAACTGAACCAATCTTATTGATATGGAAAGATGTTATCCCTGAGTCATTTACATCTATGGTGAAAGTTGCCTGTTCATTCATATCTTATTGCAAGACTGTCATCTTGTGGTTAATCGCAGTGATGCAGTGATACCATCCATTATTTAATTGTCAGTTTAAATGGATGCGAGGCCCTTTTCAACAAAAATTGACCATTTTATCATGAAATTTCTTTGGGACTGAAACCCCCATAACATTGCATATATGGGGGTAACAGTGATGTATGTCTGGCCTGGGGATTGTTTGAGTCTGTCTGTTCACAAGGTACTTGATGCAATGTAAAGTTTTTAAATATAATTTTGTGATGTAATGTTAATTGCATATTGCATCTGTCAGGAATGTTTTAAAATAGTGCTAGGATGGAATTGAGAATAGTTGATGTCTGCAGTATGACACAACTGTGATAGATCCATTTGATCCCAGACTAGGTACTTGAACTAAAAATTTCCTATTATTGCAAGCAATCTAAATCATAACCATATTTCAAAAGGTTGATAGTTTTCAGAGTCTGTACCTAGAATGTGCAGTACGTTCTGAGCTGTTTGGTCTCAGGTGAATGCAAAAGGTCCTACAACACTCTTTAAAGAAGAGTAGAGCAGTTTACCTGGTGGATGAAAGTGAGGACTACAGATGCTGGAGATCAGACTCCAGATTAGAGTGGTGCTGGAAAAGCACAGCAGGTCAGGCAGCATCCGAGGAGCATGAAAATCTACAATTCGGGCAAAAGCCCTTCATCAGGAATACTCATTCCTGAGGAAGGGCTTTTGCTCAAGATGTCGATTTTCCTGCTCCTCGGATGCTGCCTGACCTGTGCTTTTCCAGCACCACTCTAATCCAGTTTACCTGATGTCCTGGCCAACATGTAAACGTGAACTAAAACCTGATTATTTATTTCATTTCCTCTCTCCACACGTGTTACCAGACTGCTGGGTTTCTCCAGCAGCAGCTGTTTTTGTTTGCAAAAAATTGAAATCTGGCTAATGTAGGAGTGAAATGACTTCAATTATAGCAATTGGAAAGGTAAACATTTGGTAACTGATCTTTTGAAAAATTGTGGCAGCTAGTGCTGGATTGTAATGGGTAAATAGAACAATTGTCTGTGTCTATAATATGAGTAATCATTAAAGTAACATGTATGAAATAAAAGTTTGCACAATTATGAACATTACAGCATGCAAAAAACTACAATACATCACAAAATATAGTTTTAAACTGTAGAATAAACATTAAGATCTTTTGCACCCTGTGCTTTAGAATTAAAGTCCTTAAGTTCATATGCTTTCAGGTTAAGTTCATTAAATTCTCATGCATGTATATGTGGTTTGAGTTTTATAAAGAATTGGCTGACTTTTGTTGTATAAATGTTCAATATTTTATTTGTGTAATGGTGCCTTTTCTCAATTCTATTGCACCTTTACTTTTGAGTAAAATAATGGTGAAGGTCTGAATTAAAAACAGAAATTATTGGAGAGCCAGCAAATCTGGTCAGCTGTTATAAGTCACCGGATGCGAGACATTTGGTCTGGTAAGAGATGGTGGCAATGGAATTTGAGAGTTTGTATCAGAAGATTCCACAGTCCGAGGTGAAAAGATGGGACTAATGGGTCAATCTGAAATACAAAACAGAAGCTTCAAGAGTGAAGACTACTCCCTTTAGGCTGTAATGTTGATTATTTGTATGTGTAATACACATTTTGTTTGTTTATTCAGTTTGGTTTAGTCATTGATTGCTTTAAGTTCTTTAATGAAGATTTGTTCTGACTCGTCATTTTGTTGCTCTGAGTTAAAAAAAGATTTGATTGCACTTGAGAATTTAGTATTGTTTGAAGACTTCAAATATGCAGATTTGGGGCAATATGCACTGAAATCACTTTTCTCTGTTATACAATTACTGTTGTTTAATAAAGCTGCTGGGACTTTTTAATGTCTCAACTCAGGGGCTTGAATCCAGACATTCTGGTTCAGAGGTAGAGACACCCCCAGTGTTTGACGGACTCTAATATACAGTTTTACACTAAAAACTTCTTCTAATTTCAGGGCAGGGAAACCACCACCAGGACTTCATTTGGATGTTGTGAAAGGAGACAAACTAGTAGAGGTGAACACTTATGTTATATTTCCTTTTGGGCAAAGTGATCTTGGTGTTTCATTTTTTAAAAATTCCTTCAGTGGAAGTGCAATACAACTGTATTGGTCGCTGGATCTGATGGGAATGCCTGACTGTCACTTAACCAAGCAAATAATTAAACTTGAATACAAGTCAAATGCATTCATAAACTAGGGTTAGCCAGTCAAAGCATTGTCCAAGTTTGATATGCAGATTGTGAAGGTTTAACTCTAGCACATCCCCAGAGCACATGGCTAATCTAGGTGTTTGAATATCTGAAGAGCTACTTTCATTATAAATCAGTCTAGGTAATGCATTGGAAGTCCTTTTTCTCGTGTTTAAATCTCCCCAGTTCCCTTGCTTTTCATTACCGTGTCGTTTCCCCCTTCTCCATTTGCTTTACCCTTACTGTGCGCATCTTCAGTGGTCTAAATACTGTGCACTAAATTTCCTTTGCTTCAGCTTTTCTCCATTTCACTGGTCCTTAAAATTTACTCGTTTGGCTAAGGTTTTGACCAACCTTGCTAATATTTGTTTTGGTATCAATTTTAAGTTTAATGCACTTCAGTGGAGCAGTGTGGAATTTTGCTTTGTACAATAAAAGTAGTATACATGCAAAATATTATAAAAATGTTTGCTCAGTTTAACCTTACAGACGTCATAACATTTTGTTTTGCTTTGTTCATCCATTCCATTTTGTATTCTGGGTGATATAGGAGCCATGCACCAGATACTAACCTGGCTGTCGTTGTCGCAGTTTTAACATAAAACTGAGACAATCTATGATTGTTGGGTCCAAGTGGTGCTAAATCAAAATAAAAAAAAAACCTTGAGCATATTAGCTTAGTGTGTAGAGAAACACTGAGTTATAACTCAGAGGTACAGCACTCCTCCACTGTTACAATCCTCTAGTTTGTTATAAGGATTAATGGCTCATAATTTGCTGAAATTAAATATTTCATGACATGGCCTGTGTTGTAGTTTTTACATCATTCATCTCAATTTTTTGAGCTTCCTTATCAAAGTGCAAATTGGTAGTGGTCAGTGCAACTTTTCAAACCCTGCTTGTCTGGAATAATACTCTTATCTCCTTGTGAAGCTTACACTAAAGAAAGAAACAGCAGAGAACCTACGTAAATTAAAAGTCCAGTTTAATAGAGAAAAAGATACAGAGGGAGGGAAGTAAGATGAGATTAAAGGGAAAAAACCCAGCAAAGGTGAGAGAATGAAGATATTTAAAAATAATCTCTCAGAACAATTTTATTCTCCTGCAGAGCGACTCCAAAGTTTTAGCTGTCACGTTTGGTTTGTGGAGCCCCAAAGTTGATTTGCATTGTAGGAATATGAATTATGTCATAAGCAGCCCACAAGTTGACAAATAATAGCCCTAACTTTCTGCAGTGAGTTTAGTTTCATTCGTATTTAAAATTCTACTATAATCAAATCATAGGTTGGTTGATGTGACAGTTCTATAGTTGTGAGGCTAATGGACAGAGCGCGCAAACCATGAGTTTGCAGTGCTCACAACTCGATAATGCACCTCTTCTTCATCACTGTTGAATACTGTTTTTTTCCTAGAAAATGTGCGTTTATGACACTAAATTGTCAAAAATTCAGTAAGTTTGCATTGGACATCAACTTAAAATATATCCTTTTTGAAGAATGCAAAGATTAACAGCTTTTATAACTCTTCTACCAATCACTCCCATTTGTCCTTGAACAAATGGTTTTAATATTTTGCCATTTGGTACCATATTATTTTTCTGACTTGTTGCAAGCTGCATCAGTAAGTAATGCAAAACAGTTAAATAATATGTTGTTATGTTTTGGTATTTTTTTCACCAGAAACTCATCATTGATGAGAAAAAATACTACCTCTTTGGAAGAAACCCTGACATTTGTGATTTTACCATTGACCATCAATCATGTTCGAGAGTCCACGCTGCTTTGGTCTATCACAAACATTTGAAAAGAGTTTTCATCATCGATTTGAACAGCAGTAAGTGCTATTACATTGTATGTTATTTTTAAAATGTTTGCAATAGTGAAGTTTGAGGAACTGCAGAGCTTCAAAGCACTTGAGGGGCTGTGCTAAATGACAGGATAAAGGTGTGGACTTCAATGACAGAAATGTAATAACGAGAGTCCAGAGACAGTATATTCCCCTGTTACGTTGAAAAGAAAGGCTGGTGGATATAGGGAGTACTGGATGACTAGAGAAATTGAGGTTTTGATTAAGAAAAGGAAGGAAGGAGGTATATGCCAGGTATAGACAGGAGAAATTGAGAGAATCCTTAGAGTATAAAGGCAGTAGGAGTATACTTAGGAGGGCAGAAAGGGGACATGAGATAACTTTGGCAAATAGAGTTAAGGAGAATGCAAAGGGTTTTTATAAATACATTAAGGACAAAAGGGTAACTAGGGAGAGAATTGCGGCCCTCCAAGATCAGCAAGGTAGCCTACGTGTGGAGCTGCAGGAGATGGGGGAGATACTAAACGAGTATTTTGCATTGGTATTTCCTGTGGAGAAGAACATGGAAGATATAGAATGTAGGAAAATAGATGGTGACTTTTGGAAAAATATCCATATTACAGAGGAAGAGATGCTGGATGTCTTGAAATATATAAAAGCGGATAAATCTCCAGGACCTGATCAGGTGTACCCTAGAACTCTGAGAAGCCAGAGAAGTGATTGCTGGTCCCCTTGCTGAGATAGTTGTATCATCGATAGTCACAGGTGAGGTGCCGGAAGACTGGAGGTTGGCTAATGTTGTACCACTATTTAAGAAAGGTGGTAAGGAAAAACCAGGGAACTATAGACCAGTGAGCCTGACGTCAGTGGTGGGCAAGTTGTTGAGTGGAATCCTGAGGGACAGGGTGTACATGTACTTGGAAAGGCAAGGAATGATTAGGGACAGTCGGTATGGCTTTGTGTGTGGTAAATCATGTCTCAGGAATTTGATTGTGTTTTTTGAAGAAGTAACAAAGAGGATTGATGAGGGCAGAGCGGTAGATGTGATCTATCTGGACTTTAGTAGGGTGTTTGTCAAGATTCCCCGTGGAAGACTGGTTAGCATGGTTAGATCTCATGGAATACAGGAGAACTTGCCATTTGGATACAGAACTGGCTCAAAGGTAGAAGACAGAGGGTCGTGGTGGAGGGTTGTTTTTCAGACCGGAGGCCTGTGACCAGTGGAGTGCCACAAGGATCGGTGCTAGGTACACTATTTTTCGTAATTTATATAAATGATTTGAATGTGAGTATAAGAGGTATAATTAGTAAGTTTGTAGATGATACCAGAATTGGAGGTGTAGTGGACAGCGAAGAATGTTACCTCAGTACAACGGGATCTTGATCAGATGGGCCAATGGGCTGAGGAGTGGCAGAATAGGTTTGGTATGCTTTCCTTTATTGGTCAGAGCATTGGGTATAGGAGTTTGTTGCTGCGGTACAAGACATTGGTCAGTCACATTGTGTGCAATTCTGGTCTCCTTCCTATCAGAAGGATGTTGTGAAACCTGAAAGGGTTCAGAGAACATTTACAAGGATATTGCCAAGATTGGACGATTTGAGCTATAGGGAGAGGTTGAATAGGCTGGAGCTGTTTTCCCTGGAGTGTTGGAGGCTGAGGAGTGACCTTATAGAGGTTTATAAAATCATGAGGTGTGCGCGTAGTATATTAGACAGAGTTTTTTCCTTGGGTTAGGGAGTGCACAATTAGAGGGCATAGGTTTAGGGTGAGAGGGGAAAGATATAAAAGGGACCTAAGGGGCAACTTTTTCACTCAGAGGATGGTGCGTGTATATAATGACCTGCCAGAGGAAGTGGTGGAGGCTGGTGCAATAACATCGTTTAAAAGGCATCTGGATGGGTATGTGAATAGGAAAGGTTTAGAGGGATATGGGCCAATTGCTGGCAAATGGGGCTATATTAAGTTAGGATGTCTGATTGGTATGGATGAGTTGGACCAAAAGTTCTGTTTCTGTGTTGTACACTTCTATGACTAAAGATTTCAATGCTCCAATATGCTGTTCTCTTCACATTTCTGCCCATTTGTTTGCCATTTGAGTTCTCTATCCTGCATCCTACTTCCTTTTCTGCAACCATCTAACTTGGCCATTTACTATCTTTTCAACTTTTTTACAACTTTGCGTATGTACATATCAAAAATCTTCAAAAACATCTGATGACTTTCTTTTGTGCTGAAAATTCTGAAAATATACCCTTGGTTTTCCTCAGCCACGCAGGCCATTTTCTCACTGAAAGTGATTTTGAGCATTGACCTTTGTAGCGATATCTTAACTGTTGTTTTGTGTTAAATTGCGGTAAGAAAATTATGCAAATATGCAATAATTTTGCCTTTACCTACGTCACCTTTTGCTGTTCCTAGTAACTGAAGATCGACCTGAGCAAATTGTCGACAATGGTTCAAAAAATCCAATTCCTTGTTTCTCAATTTTGGTCCCTCCTGCCCTGCGTTCAGAAGTTTGTTGGTTCCTGCATTAATCCAGTTCCTTTTCTCATTTAGTATTATTTGGCATACTTTTTTACCTTTCTTTCACGTTGTGTTGACCTGATAATATTTACTATGATATAATGGAGATCTGCATGTGCTTAAATGGGACACCAAAATAATTCTGTTAATTGATCTGTAGAAGGGAATTATAAGTTGTTTAAAAGGCTGTGATCTTTTCCTTGATAACACTACCAGGATGGAGAAATTTGTGTTCCCTCTTTCTTCTTTCCTCTAAAGCAAAAGTGATAGACACCTAAGCTGCAGAACGTCAGACTTTAAATTAGTTGAGTTTTACTAGTTTACTAATCATTTAATTCATCAAGTACTTAATTAACTTACAGTTCAGTAATTGCTTTTGTAGCTCATGGTACGTATCTAGGGCGTCTTCGTTTGGAGCCCCACAAACCACAGCAGGTTCCCATAGACTCCACGTTGTCATTTGGAGCCTCAACACGAGCGTATACACTACGCGAAAAACCACAGACAATGCCATCCACAATCAAGGGTGATGAAATTGCAATGGAAGATGATGAACTGAAGGGACTGCTGGGTTTACCTGAAGAGGAGACAGAACTAGATGTAAGTCCTGGTCTAAGTCAATTTCTGCATTTCAGGATAGTCTGGTTTAAAGGGGTACATCAAAAATTCTTGGAACATTATTTAAGGTAGTAGCTGTACAGCGGCAATGATTTTTGTGGAAATTGATGAATTGTATAAATATTTCCTTTGGTGATGTTGGTTTGTTAATGTATGTTGAATTTTGGCAGCTTTAATGAAGTCCTTTAATTCTTCAAGCTTCCATTTCATACCCAATGGTACTATGTCACTTAATTGTCACTCTAAATAAACAATTTTGTCTGTGCATCCTGACCAGTTAAATCATTGCATTTCTGGTGCCACCAAAGAGAAAGGGGAGGTCTCCAATATAGCCTTGTGATTCATGGGAACAGGAACAGAACTTGTTTGGTAGTCTCTTTTAGAAGGCGGAGTATTTCTTCAGTTTAGTTTATTGGTCCATTACTTTAATGTGAAATGTCTTTTCAAGTTAAAATCAAAGGACATATTGAAAATACCATACCTTTGCTTGCATCTTAGAATTTGACAGAATTCAACACAGCTCATAACAAAAGAATATCTACACTGACAATTGAAGAAGGAAATCTGGAAATACAGAGGCCAAAACGTAAAAGAAAGAGCTACCGTGTATCATTCAGTGATGACGAAGAAATAATAAATCCGGGTATGACTGTCTGTAAACTTTATGCAGTTCTCCCTTGAAATAACGAATTTTAATTTGCAAGTTTGACTGTGATTTTCATTTCCTGCAAAGTTGAACATAGTGAATATCTTGAGTGAGGTGCAGCAGAGATCCACTCCAATATGTGCTCCCTTATGTATGTGTCAAGAGTGCCCAGGCTAGATTTATTTGTGGTCATATTTATGGCCACTGGTTTTAGGATCTCCCACAAGTGGAGACAAATAGGATGCTGTCGGGTCACGCATCTCTTTATAGGAGAAAGTTCTATAGGAGCGGCGCAGTGGCTCAGTGGTTAGCACTGCAGCCTCACAGCGCCAGGGACCCGGTTCAATTCCTACCTTGGGCGACTGTCTGTGTGGACGTTTGCACGTTCTCCCAGTGACTGCATGGGTTTCCTCTGGGTGCTCCCACAATCCAATCCAAAGATATGCAGGTCAGGTGAATTGGCCTTGCTAAATTGCCCATAGCATTAGGTGCATAAGTCAGGGATAAATATAGGGTAAGTAGCATCACAGGAGCAGGTGAATCAATGTTTTGGGCATAAGCTGCTTCTTGGATGCTGCCTGAACTACGCTTTCCCAGCAACACGCTCTCAACTCTGATCTCCAGCATCTGCAGTCATCACTTTCTCCCAGTAAATATGTGGTTGGGGAATGGGTGGGTGGGTTACTCTTCAGAGGGTCGGTGTGGACTTGTTGGGCTGAAGGGCCTGTTTCCATACTGTAGGGAATCTAATCTAATCTAAAAGTCCAACTTGGTCAATGATTTTAGATAGGTAGCACCATTTAGTTTTGATCAATATTGTGCAATCCTTTTGCAACTTACCCGGTCAGTAGCTTGCTATCTCTGTATAATGTGGAGTCCAGACTTGTGCACAATACTCTGTGCTCGAACCAAGGTTTTAAATAAGTTTAAGAACTTCTCTGCATTTAAAATTTTTCCCTCAAAATAATCCCCAGTGTTTTCATTTAATCTGTGTTAATGCTTTGAGTAAATTGTGTGCCTGCTCCCTGAGCTACACTTGTTTCTCAATTCCATTTAGACTTTTACGTTCCATGGATTATGTAGCCCCCTGTTCTTCCTACGAAAATACACCACCTCTCAGTTTTTCATACTAAGATTAATGTTCCAATTACATCAATATGTAATTTTAACTGTTATTTCTTTAATGTCATGGAATGGTGTAACTACAACAATTGTTCATTCCTGTCTGCCATTAAAATAAAATGGGAAAGGTGGCCTGACCTCAGTTAACCAGGGAAATTAAGGATAACTTTAAATCTATAATTGGCTTTTTAAAAAAAAAACAGCAGACCTGATAATTAAGATCAGATTAGATTTTTGCAGAAGAGAACAAAGTGGTTGATTACTAGAAGGAGAAATAGAATATTAAACCCTGATGTGGAGATACCAGTATTGGACTAGGGTGGACAAAGATAAAAATCACACAACACCAGGTTATGGTCCATCAGGTTTATTTGGAAGCGCTAGCTTTTGGAGCGCTGCTTCTTCATCAGGTAGCTATGGAGTATGATCATAAGACACTGAATTCTATGTCTTATGATCCTGCTTCACTTAACTGATGAAGGAACAGTGTTCCGAAAGCTAGTGCTTCCAAATAAACCTGTTGGACTATAACCTGGTGTTGTGTGATTTTTAAATTAGAAAATGAAAGTAAGCTTTCCAGGAATGTACAAATTGATTGTTGAAGTTTCTAAACATTAAAAAATGAAGACAAATGTAGGTCCCTACAGTCAGAAACTGTAAGAAACAAAGGTAATTATAATGGGCAACAAAAGTAATATTGAGATTCTGTCTCAAACATGTTGGGGAACATAGGCTAAGTGAGTGTGAGGAACTGAAGGAAACGCTGAGCTATGTTGAGAATGTAATTGAAAAGAAGTTCTGGGTCTTGTATATCAAAGAACAGAAACCAGCATTTCCCATTATAAAGAATGAAACAATCTAAGATTGTTTACTGTATCACATCTCCATGACACTGGACTCCTTTGGCCATAAATTCTGTGAGCATGATCTTAACCTCCACAACCTCCTGATGAAAGAGCTGAACTTCGAAAGCTAGTGTTTCTAAATAAACCTGTTGGACTATAACCTGGTGTTGTGATTTTTAACTTGGTCCACTCCAGTCCAACACCAGCACCTCAATGGAAACCATAATCTACCTTCATTACCTTCACATGGGGGGATACATGCAGAGAACTCAGCATTGCTAAGCAATCATGTCAAAATAAGAATCACAATTTGGATTAATTATGATACTTTTGCCTTTGACTCAGAAAATTGAGTTTAAGCCCAGCTCCAGTGACCTCGTGCATCTTCTTTAGTACAGTATCTCTGTACAGTCCCAAGAAATTTCCACATTGCTGGAAATTCCTGTTTCCTTTTTGGTGCGATATTTTAAACTGAGGTAATGACTCCATGATGATATATAAAGATGATCCGTGTTCTTCCACCTTGATCAACCTTTGTCCTGTAGAAAACACTGCCACAAACTACATTTACCAGTCATCCTCATTGTGGATTTGCAAGACAAACTGGCAACCATGTTTTCCCTCAAAATAAAATGTACTTCCTACACTTGGAAAATAATGAGTTGTCTATGAAGCATCATTTTGGATTGCCTGTATTCTGAAATATACTTCATAAAAACAATTTTATTTAATTGTTGTAATCTTCAATTTGCTTCTTCCCTTTTCAGAGGATGTTGATCCTTCAGTGGGTCGCTTCAGAAATATGGTTCAAACAGCAGTGGTGCCACTCAAGGTAAGCAAAGCCATCAGTTTTTATTGTGTATTATAGGCAGTCATATATTTTAAGTTTAAATTAGCTTGTTGTTTTGGATCACAGTCTAAGCAAGTTAGCATATACTGCTAAGGAACATAGGAACAGGTGTAGGCCATTCAGCCAATCAAGACTGCTCCACCATTTAATACGATTTTGACTGAACATTTTTAAATTCCATTTACACCATTTATCAAAGATTTATCAACCTCTACTTTAAATATATTCCAAGATTGAGCTTCCAAGACCCTCTTAGGATAGAGCATTCCAAAGATTTACCTCCCTCTGTAAAAAAAATTTATTTTCTTCATCTCTGGCGTCTCCCTTATTTCTGGTTCTAGATCCCCACCCCCGTCGGGCAAACATCTTGCCTGCATCAACACTGTATGTCTGTATAAATATTTTGTAGATTTCAATGAGATCCCCTTTTACTCTTTGAAATTTTTAAACATTGCAGCCTGAGTTTATAATCCCACTTTATTAGCCCCATCATCTCAGAAACCTTTGTTGCACTCCTTCTAAGGCAGTTCTATCTTTCCTGAGATAAGGTGATCAAAACTGTGCACAGTATTCCAGGTGCAGTCTAATCAAGCTCTTATACAATTGAAGCAAGACATCAGTACTCCTGTCCTCAAATCCTCTTGCAATAAATGCTAATATTCCATTAGCCGTCCTAATAGCTTGCTGAACCTGTATGTTGGCCTTCATGACTAATTGCCGAGGGTATCCAAAAGTATGTTTGCACACCTACACTTGCCATCCTCTCATTGTTTAGGATATACTCTGCCATCTGTCCTTCCTATCAAAGTAGATGATCTCACATTTTTCCACATCATATTCCATCTGCCATGTTCTTACCCATTACTAACCTTGCCCAAATCCTCCTGAAAACATATTACATCTTCACAATGCACATTCCTGATTAGCTTTGTATTATCTGCATATTTGGAAAAATTACATTTGGTCTCCACACACACCTTTGATACATATTGTGAACAGCTGGGGTCCCAAGTCTTGATCCTTGTAATGCGAGTTGCAGTCTGTCAATGTGAGAATTAGCCATTTATTCCTATTCTGTTTTCTGACTGCTGGCAAATCCTTAACCCATGATAATACATAATCTCCTATACCTTGTGCTTTAACTTTGGGAGCCAACCTCACAGGGGGGAACCTTATCAAAACGTAGAACATTACAGCACAATGAGGGCTGAAAGGCCTGTAATGTTATGCTGACCTGTGGAACCAATCTGAAATCCATCTAACCTGCACTATTCCATTCTCGTCCATATGCCTATCCAATGACCATTTAAATGCCCTTAAAGTTGGCGAGTCTGCTACTGTTGCAGGCAGTGTGTTCCACGCCCCTATTACTTACTGAGTAAAGAAATTACCTCTGACATCTATCCTACATCTATCCCCCCTCAATTGAAAGCTATGTCCCCTTGCGCTAGCCAACGCCATCCGAGGAAAAAGGCTCTTACTGACCAACTTATCTAACTCTCTGATCATCTCTCGTGTCTCAATTAAGTTGCCTGTCAACCTTCTTCCTAACGAAAACAGTCTCAAGTCCCCCAGCCTTTCCTCGTAAGACCTTACATCTGTACAGGCAGCATCCTAGTAAATCTCCTCTGAACCTTTCGAAAGCTTCCACATCCTTCCTATAATGCGGTGACCAGAACTGTATGCAATACTCCAAATGTGGCCACACCAGAGGTTTGTACAGCTGCAGCATGATCTCATGGTTCCGAAATTGAAACTTTATTGCTGGAACAGCACAGCAGGTCAGGCAGCATCCAGGGAACAGGAGATTCGACGTTTCGGGCACAGGCCCTTCTTCAGGAATTCCTCATGGTTCCGAAAAGCTAACAGACCGTATGCCTTCTTAATAACCCTATCAACCTGGGTGGCAACTTTCATGGATCTAAGTACCTGGATACTGAGATCTCTCTGCTCATCTACACTACCAAGAATCATACCATTAGCCCAGTACTCTACATTCTTGTTACTCCTTCCAAAGTGAATCACCTCGCACTTTTACGCATTAAACTCCATTTGCCACCTCTCAGTCCAGCTCTGCAGCTTATATCTATGTCTCTCTGTAACCTACAACATCCTTCGTCACTATCCACAACACTACCGATCCTAGTGTCCTCCGCAAATTTACTAACCCATCCTTCTATGCCCTCATCCAGGTCATTTATATAAATGACAAACAACAGTGGACTCCAAACACATTCTTGTGGTACCCCACTAGTAAATGAACTCCAGGATCAATATTTCCTATTAACCACCACTCTCTCTATTCTTTCAGCTGGCCAAGCCTCTGTATTTTGTGCAGTAGCCTACCGTAGGGAACCTTATCAAATGCCTTACTGAAATCCATATACACCACATTAACCGCTTTACTCTAATCCAACTGTTTGGTCGTTTTCTCAAAGAACTCAATAAGGTTTGTGAGGCATGACCTACCCTTTACAAAACTGTTGACTATCCCAAGTCACCTTATTTATAATCATCTAGAGATGAATCCTATCTTTGATAACCCTTTCCTACACTTTACCCAGAACCGAAGTAAGGATCACACGCCTATAATTTCCAGGGTTGCTTTACTCCCATTCTTGACCAGGGATACAACATTTGCTATCCTCCAGTCTTCTGGCACTATTTCTGTAGACAATGATGACATAAAGGTCAGGCTCGGCAATCTCCTCCCTGGCTTCCCAGAGGATCCTGGGATAAATCCCACCCGGTTCAGGGGACTTGGCTATTTTTACACATTCCAGAATTGCTAACACCTCTTCCTTATTCACCTCAATCCCATCTAGTCTAGTAGCCTGTATCTCATTATTCTCCTCGACCACATTGTTTTTTTCTCGTGTGAATACTGACAAAAAGTATTCGTTTAGCACTTCCCCTATTTCCTCTGACTTCACACACAACTTGCCACTACTACGCTTGATTGGCCCTAATCTTCTCTCTTCATTCTTTTATTTCTGATATGCCTATAGAAAGCCTTAGGGTTTTCCTTGATCCAATCAGAGGGTGGTGGTGGAGGGTTGTTTTTCAGACTGGAAACCTGTGACCAGTGCAGTGCCACGAGGATCAGTGCTGTGTCCACTACTTTTCGTCATTTATATAAATGATTTGGATGTGAGCATAAGAGGTATAGTTAGTAAGTTTGCAGATGACACCAAAATTGGAGGTGTAGTGAACAGCAAAGAAGGTTACCTCAAATTACAATGGGATCTTGATCAGATGGGCCAATGGGCTGAGAAGTGGCAGATAGAGTTTAATTTAGATAAATGCGAGGTGCTGAATTTGGGAAAGCCAATCTTAGCAAGACTTATACACTTAACATTAAGGTCCAAGAGAATTTTGCTGAACAAAGTGCAGGTTCATAGCTCCTTGAAAATAGAGTCGCAGTAGATAGGATAGTGAAGAAGGCATTTGGTATGCTTTCCTTTATTGGTCAGAGCATTGAGATAGGAGTTGGGAGGTCATGTTGCGGCTGTACGGGACATTGGTTAGGCCACTGTTAGAATATTACATGCAATTCTGGTCTCCTTCCTATCGGAATGATGTTGTGAAACTTGAAAGGGTTAGAAAAGACTTAGAAGGATGTTGCCTGGGTTGGCGCATTCAAGCTACAGGGAGAGGTTGAACAGGCTGGCGCTGTTTTTCCTGGAGCGTCGGAGGCTGAGGGGTGACCTTATAGAGGTTTATATAATCATGAGGGGCATGGATAGGATAAATAGACAGTCTTTTCCCTGGGGTCGGGGAGTCCAGAACTAGAGGGCATAGGTGTAGGGTGAGAGGGGAAAGATACAAAAGAGACCTAAGGGGCAACCTTTTCACGCAGAGGATGGTACGTGTATGGAATGAGCTGCCAGTGGAAGTGGTGGAGGCTGACACAATTGCAACATTTAAGAGGCATTTGGATGGGTATATGAATAGGAAGGGTTTGGAGGGATATGGGCCGGGTGCTGGCAGGTGGGACTAGATTGAGTTGGGATATCTGGTCGGCGTGGACAAGTTGGACCGAAGGTCTGTTTCAGTGCTGTATATCTCTCTGACTCTATGACTCTATCGCCAGTGACTTCTCATGTCCCCTCCTGACTCTTCCTCGCTCTCTGTTTAGGTCTTTCCTGGCTAACCTGTAACTCTTAAGCACCCTAACTGAGCCATCACATCGCATCCGAACATAAGCCGCCTCCTTTCTCTTGACAAGAGATTCAACTTCCTTAGTAAACCACAGCTCCCGCGCTCGACAATTTCTTCCCTGCTTGACCGGTACATGCAGTAGCTGGTCCTTGAATAAGCTCCACATTTCAATTGTGCCCATTCCCTGCAGATTCCTTCCCCATCCTATGCATCCTAAATCTAGCCTAAATGCATCATAATTGCCTTTCCCCAAGCTATAATTCTTGCCCTGCGACCTATCCCTTTCCATCACTAAAGTAAACATAACTGAATTGTGTTCACTATAACCAAGGTGCTCACCCACATCCAAATCTATCACCTGGCTGGGTTCATTACCCAGTACCAAATCTAATGTGGCCTCTTCCCTTGTTGGCCTGCCTACATGCTGTCAGGAAATTTTTCTGCATACATCGGACAAAAACTGACCCATCTAAAGTACTTGATCAAGCGTATTCCCAGTCAATATTTAGAAAGTTAAAGTCCCCCATAACAGCTACCCTGGCACTCTGTCCTATCGAGGATCATCTGTGCTAGCCTATCTTCTATATCTCTGGAACCATTTGAATGCCTATGGAAAACTCCCAACAAGGTAGCCTCTCCTATCCTGTTTCTAATCTCAGCCTATATTACCTCAGTAGAGGAGTCTTAAAACATCCTTTCTGCCACTGTAATACTGTCCTTGACCAACAGTGCCACACCATCCCTCCTTTTACCATTTTCTCTGTTCTTAGTGAAACATCTAAATCCCGGAACCTGCAATAACCATTCCTGTCCCTGCTCTACCCAAGTCTCTGAAATGGCCACAGCATCGAAATCCCAGGTTCCAACCCATGCTGCTCCTAGCGTTGAAGTAGACACACATCAAACCCACTTCTTGCCTAACAGTGCCTTCTTGCAATCTTGAAATCTTAGTTCTGACTTCACTACTCCTCCTCCCGTATACTCAAACTACAATTTTGGTTCCCATCCCACTGCTAAATTAGTTTAAACCCACCCAAAGACATTAGCAAATTTCCCCGCACAGGGTATTGGTACCCCTCTGGTTCAGGAGGAAGACCATCCTGTTTGTAGAGGTCCCATCTACCCCAGAAAGAGCCTCAATTATTCAGGAATCCAAAACCCTCCCTCCTGCACCATCCCTTTAACCATGTGTTCAACACCGCACTGTCCCTATTCCTTGCTTCGCTAGCACGTGGCATGGGCAACAAACCAGAGATAACAATTGTTTGTTCTAGCTCTCAGCTTTCACCTAGCTCCCTGGATTTCTGCTTTAAATCCCCATCTCTCTTCCTGTGTATGTTGTTGGTGCCGATTTGGACCACTATTTGGGGCTGCTCCCTCTTACCTAGCAGTCCCGTTTTTGCTCCTGCTCAGTGTGCGCTCTGCCTATACACGGGGTAAACCTTTATATATTTTAAAATTTACCTTCCTGTCAGGCATTGGGTCCTCGCTGTCTGAAAAGCCTTCTGAAAATCTAAATATAGTGCCCTGTTTGACTCCCCTTGATAATTTTGTTAGTAACATCCTCAAAAAAAAACTCTTCAGTTTGTTGAACACTATTTTCCATTCACAAATCCATACTGATGATGCCCACTCGGATCATTTTTTGTGGTGTCCATTTACGAAGTTGTTTTAAGATGTATCTTAACTTCCCAATCCTTAGATTTATTGCTGTTTCTGGCCACTGGTTTTTGTTTTAAAGTCTTGTCCAATGTACCATGGGACCTTGATTATCCGAAGGATATGGGCGGGGGAGCATTTTGTTCGGTTAATCAAATGCCAGATAACATAGTTTAGTCAAGCATCAGGACATTGCAATCTTGCCGGATAATCCGATATTCCTCTAAGTTTTAAAAATATTGTCTATTAACTGTATATGGTCATACGTTTTGACATATTTTTCTGGTCCAGCTCAGCTAACTTGTGCCTAATTCAGAATTGCCCTTATTCAAAGTTAAGATCCTTGTTTCAGTTGAGGTACCTGACTTGCAAACAATGTTACAATTGACCATAATGTTAGAATTTTAACATTGTGTTTGTAGCAGAAAATGAGACCCCTGATTTGATAAATCTAAGTTCTACGTATTTTCAGTCTTTTAAATTTATTCTGTAGCAGCCTTTATTAGATTGGTAAAACTGATTTATTTTGAATAGAAGACACATAGTTAGGATAATGGTTTTTGTGTAACACTTAGTTTCTTGACATGCTAAATGTTACTGGTACAAGACTGTTTGTTCTTCAACTGGCAGCCTGTGCGTTTGGCTATTTTAAACACTTCACTGACACGCATGTTATTTTACTTTCCTATATTTTGGATGAGAAAGCTGTCAGTGTTGAACATAAGAAATATTGTTGACAAAATGTAATCATTTTAATTTTTTTGGAAAAAAAATTACAGAAAAAGAAGACAGAGAGTCCCAGTTCACTAAGTCTGGAAGATGGAGTTGCTAGGCGTATGCAGAATTTCCCATTCAACGCTGGCTTATATGGTGGCCTCCCTCCAACTAGTGGTGATTCTTCTTCTCAGCTACATGGTAATACAATGGGAACCGCAATGATAGGAGGACTGCCTATGCCATTCCCAAATCCAGCTCCAGAGGTGGACTTGGCACCAGCAGTTGTACCAGCAGCTGTGACTATAAACCCTGTTCCCAACACTGGTGTGTTCAATGCAGAATCTGTTAACGAACCGAAGAAAAAGAAATATGCTAAGGAGGCCTGGCCTGGCAAGAAACCTACTCCATCGTTGCTTATTTGATGATTTTGTTCTTTTTTTTTCAAAAAAATAAAGTCACCTAGGATTTGAGGACCGAGAGGGGCTTTCTTTTAATTCTGTTAATATGTCTAAAATTTATATGAGCTTTGTACAGATGTTTGTACAGTTGTGTAATAGATTGACAGCCTTTCAACATTACTGTTACTGCTTTTTACCTCTAACCTGTATTTCAGTGTAAATTACAAACAGCATTGCCAGTTGGACTAAAATCACAAACTATTTTTCTGCCACGTGTGCTTTGTTTCAGTGAGTACAATTATACATGAGGGGCTCTACATTTTTATATTGGGCTTTTTAGATAAGTAGAGAAAGCAGAGCACTGTTTATGATTAAAACAAGTCATTTATTACTGCGTAGACACACTCTGAAAATGTAATTTTCATGCTCCTAGGACTTTGTAAAGGAGAATTTCAGCACTTAGCATATTACACTTACATGTGCTAAGTATAAAGAAATTATGGCAAGTCAAATTACCTTCCCCATTTTTTTCATTTACTTCAGTGAGTTAGTGAATAATCTCTAATTGGTTTCCACAGGTATGGTTTGGCACATTTTGATCGCTGCATGACTTGCAATAAAACTGGTTGGTTACAATATTTTGTAGCCACCAATTTTCAGAACATAGTTTTTCAAATTACTTTGAAGACAAATCCATTCTTGAGTCAAGTAATTTTCTTGTGAAGCTTTATTTTTTAACTTGTTGTGAAATGAAGCCATTGTGAACATTTTTGCGTTTATTATGGAAATCGGTTGTGAAATTAAAACCCCTCAAATATTTAAAGACAAAGTTCTGCAGACGTTACCTGCATTGGTGGATGCTAAAAGATTTGACATTACATTCAAACTGTTCAGCTTTTTAAATACGTTTTGGCTATCGCGAGTGTGCCTTTGTGTCAAGGGATGATGAATTAATCTGTGGAGAAAGTTCATCTTTTGGTGTTTTGTGTGTGGCTGAGGACATGTTGCTAGCTTTTTCATTTTAAAATCAGTATGTATGAAATACAGATCAAATGGTCAGAGGTCTGAAGTATATAATAGCTAGAGGTCACTATCTACCCTGATGTTCTGAGAGAAATGCTGTATCGTTAAAAATACAATCTTCATGATGGGATATTAAATCAAGCACTTGATTTTCCTCCCAGGTGTATATGAAATATTTCACTGCACTATTCCAAAAGGCATAGGGGAGCTGGTATTCTGGCCAGCACTTAACTGGACACACATTATCTGGGCATTTATTTCATTTTTTTATGTGAGCTAGCATTCCATTAATTGTTGTCTCCTATGTCACAACAGTTCTAAATTGTATAATTGCCTGTAAATGCCTTGGAGTGTTGGAAGACCATCAGCAAAGCTGTATGAGTTCTCTGCAAATCTTTGCATTTATTTTAAGATCATTCTGATACAAAAATGCAAAGTCAACTTGTGCATTATAATGTCAGCCTTTCTGAAAGATTTGGTTTAGGGCAAGAAAAGCAATGGATTATTGAATCCAATTTTTTTTTAAAATAGTAATGTCAATAATTTTGATTGGTATTAACCTCAATCTGACCACCTCTACCTGCAAGGTAATAACTATAGTTAAAATGAAAAATGCAATAAAACTGTAAATGGAAAAACTTCAAAGCTATAAATACAAACCAGATCACAGCATAACTTCATGATAAGACAGGTTTATGCTCCTGGTGGACCCCTTCCATGCTGCTGATTCTGTACATTACCAACCCTTTAAGCTTCTGTTTTCCAATATGATTAATCATGTCTTGCTCAAACTAGTTGAAATTCATCTCTATAGAGCCCATAAGTCACTTCACTCCAGTTGGTAATACGTTCCAGTGATTTAAGTTAGATTGCTATCACTAGACAGCACAGAGCTTGCATCTTATTTTTGTGAAGAATAGACTTTTGAGATGTGCTCTGTCACCGCAGAAGCTTTGAAATAGAGATTGCTGCAATTTGTCAAGAAAAGACATTAAAACTTGCTTTTTGTCAGAGGTACAGGATGAGTTGTCCCCCTCAAGCCCAGTGTTTATTTTTGGGGACTGGCATGGGAACAATCAATTCTACTTGAAATTTCCAAATTTTTTGGTTAACATTATGCTCATGCATTTTTGAGACACATTTTTCATAAAGTGCAAAGTTACTTAAAGAGCTCCTTCATCCAAAATATGAATAAATTTGTAAAGGTATGAATTTGTGTTCCGAATCGTCCTGATGTTCTATTTTAATACTATTTTTCATGCCTGCCACCTCCATCCCAGAATTATTTGACTTCCAGTTGGTTTTCTAGAACATTCACTGGACTTAGTGCAGTGCTCTAGCAATTTCTACTATGCTTGATTTTTCTGCAGTTGCCTAAATCCGCCTACAAATATATGAAGATAATATGCACTATCTGCAAATCTTTTACCTGAAATCTCTAGGCAAAATCCCACAGAGTACAAGATCATGAAAGTCAAGAATAGTGATGTAAAGAAGATTCAACAGCCTGGAGTCAAAAGTGAAGTTAAAAGATTGGAAATAAACCTGTTTTATGGAAGATAACAGTATCTGAAATGCATTATGTTTTCCCTGCTTTTTTTCCCACCAGTTCAATGTAGTGCTTGTGATTCATAAAAAAATTTAAGGGTCAGCCCATTGGTTGTTGCATAATCTCTCCAGTGTGAGATGCTTAAAACCGGTAATTTTTGAGATTGAGTGAAATATAGTCATGCAGAATGCACTAGCTAGGGTCACTCTTCACGTTGCCCAAAGGTTGCAAGTTTGGATTAACTGTAGCAAAAATTAGCCAGTGTATTTAATGTGAATCCTATGAAAGATGATTGAAAAGAAAGAAGAGGATGCTAGATCAAAGTGTATATTGCTTTAGTATAAGTTTTTTTTGTCTGTATTGTTACTTTTGCTGCTTTTGTATTTTTTATGACCAAATCTTATTTTTAGACAAACCTGAAAATACACATACTACATCACCTTCAATGTTTTCAGTCCTCAAAATCTATATGGCAGTTTATGTGATCTCGAGCACTGTTTTGAGTTTGTGGTTGGTTGTGGATTTCTTTTTTTTAATAAAAAAAAGTATTATAGTTTCACCTTTGAAAGTGCAAGCTATGACATGGAACTATTATCTTTTGTTTATCAACAGATTTGTAATTGGTAGAGACTTTAAAGTTCTGAAAATAAATGTCATGTTTTATGTAAAATTGCAATTTAAGTATTCTCTTTCAGACCTGAGATGATGTGGAGTTGCAAATATGTAGATTGTTTTAGCTATAAGGTATAAACAATGAGGAAAATAAAATTCATAACACAAAATATGACTGCCTTCACATTCCGAAGGAAAATTGGGCTTGTAAATGACTCTTTCATTAATTTGATTTAATTATCTATAAATGGAATTGAGACTAGACAGGAATTTGCTTTTGGAATACTTTGCATGCTAAGCTTAACTACTCAGAGCTTGATTGACTTTTATGCTTTTTTTCAATGAAAACAAACATTTGGGGTTTACACACTATTGAATTAAACTGAACATTTTAGTTTGAGTCCAACTTACTTCCATATTGCCATTTGATGACCTTCCCTATAATTCCAGGTTTAAGATCTATTTTTAGCACTCTTGTTTTCCTTTCACTGTCATGGTAACGTTAGACATTATTTTCGAAGGGATTTCTTCAAAGACTGATTAATTGCACAGCTTTGCAGGTAAGAGGAATGTGTAGCACTGGGTAGTTTGTGATATGGGATTTCATTTGAGAATCCATTTAACATTTGTTCATTAGTTAATTCTACATTTAATATTCTATACTTGGTTACATTATTTGGAAAAGCATACTTTGATTAGAGATAGATACCATAGCTTTGTGAGGGGCAGGTCCTGCCTCAAGCGTTATTGAATTCTTTGAGGATGTGACAAAACGCATTGAAGAAGGTAGAGCAGTGGATGTGGTGTATCTGGATTTTAGCAAGGTGCTTAATAAGATTCCCCATGGTAGGCTCATTCAGAAAGTAAGGCATTGGATACTGGGCAATCTGGCTGTCTGGATACAGAATTGGCTGGCCTATAGGAGACAGAGGGTGGTAGTAGATAAAGTTTTCAGCCTGGAGCACAGTGACCAGTGGTGGACGGAAGGGATCGGTTCTGGGACCTCTGCTCTTTGTGATTTTTATAAGTGAGTTTGAGGAAGTGGAAGGGTGTGTTAGTAAGTCTGACGATGATGCTAAGGTTGGTGGCGTTGTGGACAGTGTGTAGGGCTGTTGTTGGTTGTAATGGACATTGACAGGATGCAGACCTGGGCTGAGAAGCGGCAGATGGAAAAGTGTAAAGTGAATCATTTTGGAAGGTCGAATTTGAATGCAGAATTCAGGGTTAAAAGCAGGATTTTTGGCAGTGTGGAGGAACAGAGATCTTTGGGTCTAGGGGTCGATGTCCTTAGATCCCTCAAAGTTGCCCTCAAGTTAATAGGGTTGCTAAGGAGGTGTAGGGTGTGTTGGCCTTCATTGTCAGGAGATTGAGTTTGTGTCGTGGTGTTATGCTGCAGCGCTAAAGAGTCCTGGTTAGACCACACTTGGAACATTGAGGCAACCAGAATTGAATACATAGGAAGGATGTGGAAGATTTAGTGAGGTTGCAGAGGTGGCTTACCAGGATGCTGCCTGGACTGAAGGGCATGTCTCATGAAGAAAGGTTGAGGGAGTTCGGGCTTATCTCATTGGAGCGAAGGAGGATGAGAGGGGACTTGTACAACTCTATCAAAATGATAAGTGAATAGTCAGAATTTTTCCCAGGGGCTATCATGAGGAGGCATAATTCTAAGGTGATTGAAGGAAGATTGAGGGGAGATGTCAGAGGTAGGTCTTTTACCACAACCATTGGCCGTGTATTCCAAACACCCAGCACTCTGCGTAGAGTCAGATACGTTAGGTACAGTTAAGCAACTGTTGTATAGGCACATGGATGATTGTAAAATGAAGAGTGTCTGTGGGAGAGTGTGTAAGTGTGAGAGTGGGTGTGAATGTGTTTGCATGTGTGCACTTTTCAAAGGTTCATGTGTATGTGTCTCAGCATAAGAGAGAAGGTCTGCATGCATGTGACTATGTAAGAGTGAGAGTGTATAGTATAGTGTGGTTACCTGTAATGTGACATGAGCCCAAGGTCCCAGTTGAGGCCATGATGTGTGCACGCACACACACTTACAATCCCTCCCATACACAGACACGTGTGCATGTGCACACATAGCAAGTCAGTGGTGTGAATTTGCATTTGTAGAATTGTAATTGCAGCTATACTATTTTGTTCAAAAAGCATACAATCTGCATGCAGGTGAAAGTGAGGACTGCAGATGGAGATTTGAGTGTGTGGTGTGGTGCTGGAAAAGCATAAGGTCAAGCAGCATCTAAGAAGCAGGAGAGTTGATGTTTCGGGCAAAAGCCCTTCATGATGCATTCTATCTGCATGTAACATTTTATAAATTCCCACTTTGGAAATAGAACCAGTCTGACTCGAGATTAGCATACAGACAGACTCAAATTTGACACCTTTACTGCATTGTTTGAGTTGAGATTAGATTACTAAAATTAGATTACGTACAGTGTGGATACAGGCCCTTCGGCCCAACAAGTCCACACCTACCCGCCGAAGCGCAACCCACCCATACCCCTACATTTACCCCTTACCTAACACTATGGGCAATTTAGCATGGCCAATTCACCTGACCTGCACATCTTTGGACTGTGGGAGGAAACCGGAGCACCCGGAGGAAACCCACGCAGACACGGGGAGAACGTGCAAACTCCACACAGTCAGTCGCCTGAGGTGGGAATTGAACCCGGGTCTCTGGCGCTGCGAGGCAGCAGTGCTAACCACTGTGCCACCGTGCCGCCCACAAAGGAGATGTCACCTCCTTTTATAAAACCTTAAGTTATCTCGATAATGTAACTTGAAAGAAGTTCTGGGATTTACATATAAATGAACTGAAATCTGCAACCCATTCTAAAAGATGCAAGACTTAACAGCAATCTAGGTTTGTTCAATATATCATTTCAGTTTCATGATACCGTGATCTTTTGCTATAAATTCTGTCTCTTATGATCCTGCTCCACAACTACATGATGAAGGAGCAACACTTCGAAAGCTGTTGGACTATATTTTAAAATAATGAGGAGCAGGATGCAGGATTGTTGGTGATGTGAGCTAGTCCTCCGTTCCCGCAGGTGACGCTGTAAGGTGGAAGAGCAGGGGGCTGTTGCGTTGGTGATGTGGAAGAGTCCTCCGTTCCTGTCGGTGGCGTTGTGAAGTGGGAGAGCAGGGGGCTGTTGCGTTGGTGATGTGGAAGAGTCCTCCGTTCCTGTCGGTGGCGCTGTGAAGTGGGAGAGCAGGCGGCCGTTGCGTTGGTGATGTGAGAGAGTCCTCCGTTCCTGTCGGTGGCGCTGTGAAGTGGGAGAGCAGGCGGCCGTTGCGTTGGTGATGTGAGAGAGACCTCCGTTCCTGCGGGTGGCGCTGTGAAGTGGGAGAGCAGGCGGCCGTTGCGTTGGTGATGTGAGAGAGTCCTCCGTTCCTGCGGGTGGCGCTATGATGTGGAGGAGCAGGAGGTGAGGGACGAGGCCTCGGACGGCGAGTGCAGTGGCACGAGTGTGTGGGTCAACAGTTTGTCTTCTCCATCCTGTTGTTTTCTTGGAACTGGTCTGATCAAATCAAAGATATAATTTAATTTCACACTCTTTTTTTTTCCGGGGGCGGAGTGTGGTGGTGGGGATTCCCCGCTGTCCGGGTAAAGATGTCGCGGAGTCTGTGGATGGGTGATGTAAGTGTGAGGCGCCGCGTTGCCAGGGGTTATGGAGGCGAAGGGGTGAAAGTGGGGAGGGCAGTGAGAGGGCCCGGGTCGTCAGGGCAGGAGACCCCCCCCCCCCCCCCGGGGACTGGATGGGCGGGAGCGGGGGTGACTCATCTCCTGCAACTCTCTCTGGACGAAGCAGACATTGTCAGACGAAATAAGAAATTGCTGGGAAAGCACAAGAATGCCTGGCAGTATCTGTGGAGTGGAAATAGATTTATCGTCCAGTGACCCTTCTTCACAACTGGAGTAGACTGGGAAAAAAAAACATTGCCAGTGTTTATAGTCAATAACTGTAATCATGTACTAGAAAATAAACCATGAATTCTATAGTCTCTATAATGACCAAGCTGCACCCTTTCCCATCTTAATATAAATTATGATCTTTATTAATAATATAAACATGTCGAAGGAGTATTGGCATTCTTGTAATATGCCCTGATGACTACTAAACTGAAAACTTCTGTAGCATGTCTCCTTTTGTTCATTGTCTTTTTTCAGCAATATAATGTGATTCTTTATGAAATCCATTGGTGCACAATTCTTTATTTACAATTTTTATTTTAATAATGTTGTTTTGGGGATTTGAATTTAGTTGGCACCTGGCAAGCATTTATTTCCCTTTGTAATTGCCCTTCATTAGGTGATGATGAGATCGCGACAGTTGAGTATTTCAGAGAGCACCTAAAGGTCGGTTGTATTTTTGATAGTCTGGAGTCATATGTGGGCTAGACAGGACATGGACAGCACATTTCCTACCCTGAAGGGAATGAGTGACATGGATGAGTTTTTAAGCATGTACGGTATTTTCAAGATCATTATTAATGAGGCTAGTATTTTATTCGAGGTGTATTGATTACTTAAATTTAAATTCTTCTAGATTTGATAAAATCTATGCTGCGCATTGTGCCTATATTAGTTGTTTTTAAACAACTTTATGTAGTTTCTTCGACTTTGCTACTTCTGAGAAATTTAACATCATGTTTCATTACCAGCATTTATATTGTGCAAACCATCATAATATATTTCTCAGCCTCACTGGAGTGTAGGTTACTGTCATCGACATTTTGTAAGTGAATGACCTTTTGTTTATGATTGATGAACATTAGATTTCCAATTAGCTATTGGTGTTACACAGAACAATTTCCTTCTGATATATACTTGTCTGCCTCTAGAGGATTTTGAATCTTTAGAATTCATTACCTGGAAAAGCTGTGCACACAGTCATTGTGTTTATTCAGGACAGACTTTGTTTTGACTCAAGAATTGACAGATATGAGGATGAGTGGGAAAGTTGAATTGTAGTCAGAGGTAAGCAATAATCGTATTGAATGGTGGAGCAGGAATAAGGGGCTACAGTAATTAGCTACTTATGTTCATATTTCTTATCTTGCAGGATCAATGTTGTGTTAGATATCACATTGATTCTCCTGGAGACTGTGTATTGTTTAAACTTCGGCAAGCTCTGCATTTATCACCATTCCTAGTTGTGTTCAATCTAGTGACTTGCTAGATCCAAATTGTTGGGAGGACAGGCTTTTAAATGAGCAATATATTTTGAACATTGTACTATACAACACAAGCTTGTTACAACACTATATGGGCACTGATTAATTTTCTGTCATTTACAGTAAATCTTATCTGCTAGAATTCAGAGAAAAGACAACATGGATCTCTTCAAAAGAATGAGGGAAACTTGGCGGGCTATTAATTGCCTCCCTTCTGACTGTGACCTGAAAATATCACCTGTACATAAGTTAAAAATCACACAACACCAGGTTATAGTCCAAGAGGTTTATTTGGAAGCACTAGTTTTCGGAGCACTGCTCCATCAAGTGGTTGTCAACAACCTGATTAAGGAGCAGCGCTCGGAAAGCTAGTGCTTCCAAATAAACCTGTTGGACTATAACTTGGTGTTATGTGCTTTTTAAGTTTGTACACACCTGTCCAACACCGGCACTTCCAAATCATGACCTATACTTACATATATGACCCAAGAGGATCTCCAGTGGAGAATGTTGGGTGGGTTTTTTTCATGGGAGAATGACCTTCATTGTATGGTGCAGTTTAACGCAGCTTGCTACGTTGTTTTCTGGAACAATAATGGTTAAACAATTTGTCAGGATATGAAAAGGTAAAGTTGGCCTGAAGGATCTAGCTGTATTCTGAACATTCAAATGTTTCTTACAATTTGCCAGTTAGCAGCCTCTGAGCAAACAATTAACCGTTTATTTCAATTCAAATATACATCCCATTAATCTGATGAGCACTGAAATAATGCTTGGACTCATTTTGTATGTTATTCTGCAGTTGGAAAACTACATGGATGAAAATTTTATCTCAAGAGCATTTGCCACAATGGGTGAAACTGTAATAAGTGTAAAGATTATTCGTAATCGAGTGACTGGGTAAGACTATTTGTTTTATTCATAAATAACAAATTACTTGTAATCTTAGATTGTATCCATTAATTTATTAGAATTTGGTTGATTTAGTTATTTGATTTACCTCAGTGCTTTTATTTTCAATGAGTGCACATGCACTTTGCCATTCATACTTTATTAAAAGGAATGATTTAGAATGATAGAACTAAAAAGCCAGCACATACTGGAGACTTGTTATAAAACTGAATTCTTGAAAATGCTCCTATAAAGTTAAGTTTTAGTTATTTGAATGAACCTGTTCAAACATGTTATGACACACTTCCAGGACAGATAGAACTTGAATCTGAACCTTCTAGTCCATAGGTAGAAATCCGACCTTCCTTTGGAAAAGAGTAACAATTTAGGATTTTCAAGTTTTGTTTGGTTATTTTGAGTTGATCAGTAACAAATTTCTTTTTATAACTATACAGTGTTTAAATGTAAAAGTTGGTATGAGTTACAGAAAGAAAATATGAAATCACTTACAGCTATCAGAATACCTTGTAAAGTGTGATTACATTCATAAGGTAGGGAAATTTGGCAAGTTCAACCAATTCATATAGCACAGTGCCTGATGCAGCAGTTCATCAAAATGATTCATTTCTCCAATGTTGGGTCAAGAGAAAATTTTAGTTAAAGCTCTGACAGAATTGCCTGTGTTAATTTTTAATAATGTCTTGTGACCTTTTGGATCAAATGAGTAGAATAAATGGAGCCTAGGTTTAACATCTCATCTGAGAAAAACGTACTTCTAGATGAGCAGCTGAAGTTAGAGCTGAGGTTCTGTGCTAAGTGGGGCTTGAACCCATAACTTCTGACTCATGTGAGAGTGCTAGCCTTGGATATTGACTCAATTTGCTTAATCTTGCAAACTTACAATAAATGTCACTGTTGTATTCATCAAACAGTTCCTGGGTATGACATGTTTTTTTCTTTTCCTGTTGTATCCCCTCAGTCTATACACATTAGAACAATAGATTGCAGTCAGTAAATAAGTAATGAAATTGTTAAAAAGTTCCTGTCACAGTGGCTCAGAGGTTAACAGTCCTGCTTCACAGAACCAGGGACCCAGGTTCGATTCCGTCCTTGGGCAACTGTCTATGTGTAGTTTGCACACACTCCCCAAGTCTGCATGGGTTTCCTCCAGGTGGTTCGTGTTCCTCCTACAGTCCAAAGATGTGCAGCTTAGGTGAATTGGCCATGCTAGATTGCCTGTAGTGTTCAGGGATGTGTAGGTTAGCCATGAAAAAAACAGTTACAAGGATGGAGGAGGTTGGGTCTAGGTGGAATGTTCAGATAGTCTGTGTAGACTTGATGGGCCGATTGGCCTGCTTCCACACTGCAGGGATTCTATGATTCTATCCTTTCTGCTTCATAAGCTTAAATAACTGTTAAAACCATTATAACTTTCTTGTCGACATGATTGTTCCCTAAGCCTGAATAGTCTTGGCTCAGTGATACCATTCCGTTTGCTTGAAGACTGTAGGCTCTGTGAAATGTGAGGTGACCCTGCTTACCACTCGTGTGGACATAAAAGATCCTATGGAACCATGCAAAGATCACTCCATCTGTCCTGGCCAAAACATATCTTTAAATTATCATCATTGAAAGTTTTTTGGTATAATTTATGCAAATGCTATTTGTGGGACCTTTGAGAAAATTGACATTGTCTGCTATATTACAACAGATTTACTTCATTGGTGCCCTGAATTTACTAAAAGTGACGTGTAAATCCAAATGATTTGTCATTGGCAAATTTTTTTTTTAAACATTTGAAGATTGAAAGCATATAATATTTAGATCCTCTTGGCTATTTTTTTTAATTCCCTGAAGTATATTAGTCATCATGAAAATTGTTGGCATACATATAGCATGCATTATTCAAACTGAGATTGCTATTTAAGTTTTTCTCAGTGAAGGTTTTAACATTTACTTTTATTTTCAGGACGCCAGCAGGTTACTGCTTTGTTGAGTTCGCAGACCAGGCTGCTGCAGAGCGATGTCTTCTTAAGATTAATGGGAAAAAACTTCCAGGTGCTTCACCTGTGAGTATTTTGGTGAATTTGTTCAAGAAAAGGTGACAACTATGGAAGAATTGTGGAATAAATTTTGAACTTGACTGATTGTAATGTACTTTGTTACATTGGTTTATAATGCAAATGCCTATTTCTGCTGTGATCTTCTGATTGCCTATTTTGTAACTTTAATACCTAAAGACCCCGATCTGTTTAATTTAAATAATTTTACTGCTAATCGAAATGTTTGCAAAGGCATCTTCTGAGGTTTGCTTATTGCATAAATTGTGGCTAATAGTTTCTTACAGAGCATTTCATATTTTGCTGTTCAAACTGAGATTGGATGGTGAGCAGCTTGCCACGAGATACTGAAATTGATGACTTCTTAAATAGTACTTCATTCCCCCAAATTAAAATTTGGTTGCGGCAAAACATAACCAAGTAATCTCGAGTTTTCTCATTAGTTTAAACAACTCACATTCTGTAATAGATTCCATTTGTATTGTTGTCCTTATATTACAAAATCATCTCAGTGCTCTTTATACGTTAGAGACTAAAATAGATACGGTGCAAAATAACAAAATTATAAGTAGAATAAAAGTAAACAAGGGTTAAAAGAGTGGGGCGAAAGTAATATTTAGCATGTGTTTGAAAGCAGGACAGTATAAAAGATTTGAGATGGGAATTACAGAGGGCAGAGAATGAGAGAGTATCTGCTACATTTGGAACATTGATAAGTTGACTAGCTTCAGGAGAATGGTATGTGCCCAAACATAGGCTACTGTGATCATGATGTACCAGGCTGTGCAGATATTTAAAGGTGAGGATAAGAATTTATAAGTTCTTACGTTGTTGGAGTAATATCAGAATGTTAATTTCCTGCGGTGTTGCCAGTAACAGTAACCACTCCTAGTGTTTGGATATACTGTCAATTATTCATGAAACATATCAAGCCACAGTACTATAACAATTTATTTTATTTCTGCTAGCAGCCCAGAAGATTTAAACTTAACTATGCCACTTATGGAAAGCAACCAGATAACAGGTAATTCACTACAGTATTTTCTGCAGATAGAGTCATAAAGATGTACAGCACGGAAAAAGACCCTTCAGTCCAACTTATCCATGCCGACCAGATATCCCAACCCAATCTAGTCCCACTTGCCAGCACCTAGCCCGTACCAAATCCTTCCTATTCATATACCCATCCAGAAGCCTTTTAAATGTTGCAATTGTGCTAGCCTCCACCACTTTCTCTGGCAGCTCATTCCAGGCACATACCCCCCCCCCCCCCCCCCCCCTCAGCATGATAAAGTCACCCCTTAGGTCTCTTTTGTATCTTTTCCCTCTGACCCTACACCTGTGCCCTCTAGTTCTGGGCTCTCCCAACCCCAGGGAAAAGACTTTGTCTATTTATCCTCTCCATGCCCCTCATGATTTTATAAACCTCGATAAGGTCACCCTTCAGCCTCCAACGCTCCAGCGAAAATTGCCACAGCCTAATCAACCTCTCCCTATAGCTCAAATCCTCCAAACTCTGGCAATATCTTTGTAAATCTTTTCTGAACCCTTTCAAATTTCACAACATCCTTCCAATAGGAAGGAGACCAGAATTGCATGCAATATTCCAAAAGTGGTCTAACCAGTGTCCTGTACAGTCGCAACACGACCTCCCAACTTCTGTACTCAATACTCTGGACAATAAAGGAAAGCATATCAAACGCCTTCTTCACTATCCCATTTACCTGCGACTCCACTTTCAAGGAGCTATGAACCTGCACTCCAAGGTCTTTGTTCAGCAACACTCCCTAGGACCTTAGCAATAAGTGTATAAGTCCTGCTAAGATTTGCTTTCTAAAATGCAGCTCCCCACATTTATCTAAATTAAACTCCATCTGCCACTCTTCAGCCCATTGGCCCATCTGGTCAAGATCCTGTTGTAATCTGCGGTAACCTTCTTCGCTGTCTACCTCCAATTTTGGTGTCATCTGCAAACTTACTAACTGTACCTCTTATGCTCACATCCAAATAACTTATATAAATGATGAAAAGTAGTGGACCCAGCACCGATCCTTGTGGCACTCCACTGGTCACAGGCCTCCAGTCTGAAAAACAACACTCCACCACCATCCTCCTTCTACTACCTTTGAGCCAGTTCTGTATCCAATTGGCAAGTTCTCCCTGTATTTCATGAGATCTAACTTTGCTAATCAGTCTCCCATGGGGAAGCTTGTCGAACGTCTTACTGAAGTCCAGAAAGATCATGTCTCCCGCTCTGCCCTCATCAATCCTCTTTGTTAGTTCTTCAGAAAACACAATCAGGTTTGTGAGACATGATTTCCCATGCACAAAGCCATGTTGACTATCCCTAATCAGTCCTTGCCTCTCCAAATACGTGTAAATCCTGTCCCTCAGGATTCCCTCCAACAACTTGCACAACACTAACGTCTGGCTCACTGGTCTATAGTTCCCTGGCTTCTCCTTACCACCTTTCTTAAATAATGGCCCACGTTAGCCAAACTCCCAGTCTTCTGGCACCTCACCTGTGACTATCGATGATACAAATGTCTCAGCACTGGGCCCAGCAATCACTTCTCTAGTTTCCCAGAGAGTTCTACAGTACACCTGATCATGTCCTGGAGATTCATCCATTTATATGCATTTCAAGACATCCAGCATTTCTGCCGCTGTAAAATGGACATTTTTCAAGATGTCACCATCTATCTCCCTACATTTTATATCTCCAGGACCTTTTCCACAGTTTAGTATCTTCCCCATCTCCTGCGGCTTCACAGAAAGGTCGCCTTGCTGATCTTTGAGGGGCCCTTTCTCTCCCTGGTTACCCTTTTGTTCTTCATGTATTTGTAAAAATCCTTTGGATTCTCCTTAACCCTATGTGCCAAAGCTATTCCATGTCCCCTTTTTGCCCTCGTAACAGCTGTGTTACGATCGAGCCCTCCACAATCACCTGATGAAGGAGCGTCGCTCCGAAAGCTAGTGTGCTTCCAATTAAACCTGTTGGACTATAACCTGGTGTTGTGTGATTTTTAACTTTGTACACCCCAGTTCAACACTGGCATCTCCAAATCATGAATACTGAATCAGAAAATTGTCTTGTACACACTTAACAAATTCCTCTCCATCTAATCTCTTAACACTGTGGCAGTCCCAGTCTATGTTTGGAAAGTTAAAATCCTCTACCATAACCACCCTACTATTGTTAACTGATATCTCTTGACAAATTTGTTTCTCAATTTCCCTCTGACTATTAGGGGGGGAGTCTATAATACAATCCCAATTAGGAGATCATTCCTTTCTTCTTTCTCTGTTCCACTCAAATAACTTTCCTGGATGTATTTCTGGGAATATCCTCCCTCAGTACAGCTGTAATGCTATCCCTTATCAAAAATGCCACTCCCTCTCCTCTCCTGCCTCCCTTTCTGTCCTTCCTGTAGCATTTGTATTCTGGAACATTAAGCTGTCTCACCTGCCTTCCCTGTTAGGCCTCTTGCATTGAAATAAATGCAGTTTAATTTATCAGTCCTACCTTGTTCTCTGCCCTGACTGTTTGACTCACTTTGTTTCTCAACTGTACCAGTATCAGATTGATCTCTTTCCTCACTATCTCCCTGGGCTCCCCCGACCTTACTAGTTTAAATCTTCCTGAGCAGCTCAAGCAAATCTCCCAGCCAGTATATTAGTCCCCTTCCAATTCAGGTGCAATCTGTCCTCCTTGTACAGTTCACTTCGACCCCAGAAGAGATTCCAATGATCCAAAAATGTGAATCTTTCTCCCATATACCAGCTCCTCAGCCATGCATTCATCTGCTCTATCCTTCTATTCCTACCCTCACTAGCTCATAGCGCTGGGAGTTATCTACTATATTACTACTCTCGAGGACCTCCTTTTTAAATTCCTGCCTAATTCTCTGTATTCTCCCTTTAGAATCTCAACCTTTTCCCTTCCTATTTCGTTGGTTCTTGCTGGTCCCTCTCCCCGTTGAGAACATTCTGCATCTTTTCTGAGACATCCTTGAACCTGGCACAGGGGAGGCAACACACCATTCTGATTTTTCGCTGCTGGCCACAGAAACATCTGTCTGTGCCTCGGACTAGAGAGTATCCTAACATAGTCAATCTCTTGGGACCCGACGTATCCATCATTGCATTAGAGGCAGTCTAAATACAGAAACTTGGCTGTTCATGCTACATTCCCCTGAGAATCCATCACCCCTTACATCTTCCAAAACAGCATACTTGTTTAAAATGGGGATAGCCACAGAAGATAGCTTAAAAATGTGTTGCTGGAAAGCGCAGCAGGTCAGGCAGCATCAAAGGAGAAGGAGAATCAACGTTTCGGGCATAAGCTTATGCCCGAAACATTGATTCTCCTTCTCCTTTGATGCTGCCTGACCTGCTGCGCTTTTCCAGCAACACATTTTTAAGCTCTGATCTCCAGCATCTGCAGTCCTCACTTTCACATAGCCACAGAAGAACCCTGCACTACCTCTCGTACCTGTCCTGTCTATGTGACTGTATCTGTGACTTTTCTCCCTTCCTATAACTTTCATCCATCCCCTTGCTCTTGTAAATTCCTCATTGCCTCTAACTGTCACTCTAAACGATCCATTCGATCTGATAGGATTTGCAAACAACGGCATTTATTGCAGATATAACCCTTAGCAATATGTAAACTCTCCCTAAACCCCCACATCTAACAAGAAGAGCATATCATTCTACTAAGGGCCATTTTTGCTTCTTCCAATCTACATACTCAGAAAATAACAGTCTTATTCCTCTACAAGACACTGCTCCAGGCTACTTTAGTACTTATGGCTTATATTTTTAAGTTTAATCAAGAGACATATATCAATAAAATATATAATAAAGAACCCACTCCACTCACTATTTTAGATTTACAGCAAGGCAATACTTAAACTATTCACTTATCTGTTTCTGTGCTGTGACCTCTCCCAAACAGGTTCCTCCAAGATTAGTTGTGAACTTCACTGTTTAAGTTTTCCAAGATGCACACTGATGTCCAGCGATACATGAATTCAATAGCAAAGGCAGTAACTGGACAGGTTGACTGCTGTGTCAGTTAGCAGTTTGGGTTTCTTTCTCTCCATCTTTCTTTCTCTCCATCTATCTTTCTCTCTCTCTCTCTCACACTCTCTCTCTCTCTCACATAGTTAAGTAGCATAAAAAAGTAAATAATAGGTTTCCCTTTAAAAGTAACACCAAGTTCATCAGTTTCCTGTCCTACTTAAAACTTCTGGATCCACACTTTTTTCTACTGTATTATTTTTTACTTAATTTTCCACGCAAGATTCATATCTCATTCTCTATTTCTACCAGAACATTGATCACTGAAGTTCTCTTCCCTGTGCTCATTGACATTGTTAACTGTTTCCTTTCCTTAAGTTTGTCCTCAACATTTCCAAATTTGCTATCATCACTCTGTTTTAAACAAAAGCACACACTATCCTTGTAAACTTCCACAACATCTCCCTTTCCTCTCCAAAGTCCTTAACTATATCACTGCCTCCCAAACACTTGCCCATCATTCTCAGATTTCTGTATCTGCATTTCTCCAATCAGCTTTTCTACAACTGCACTGAAATGTCTGAACTATAAATAATGTCCGTATGGCCGAGGTGTACTATACGTACATTCTTTCAAAATCCTTATAGCCTTTGATTCAGTCATCCACATCATCCCCCACATTACTGCTGTTTTCCACCTGAGTGGGACTGACCTCACCTGACTCTGTTCTTATCTGCGTTTCGTAATTAGAGAATTTGCAGAAATAGATTTTCTTAATTCCTCTACACCATTAATGCTGCAATTCACCAAGAAGCTATCTTTTGCTGTCTTTTATTTATCATTGAGTTGCTATCCTTGATTAGTCAAAACTATGACATCAGTTCAACATTTATGATGGCAACACCCAGCTTTATTTCATCATTATCCCCACTGCCATCGTGTTGTCAGATTGCCAGTTCAACATTCAAGAGGCACAATTTGCTCCAGTTAAACACAAGTGTGAAGTCATTGCCTTCGCTCCTATACAAACCACCATTCCCTCATCAGTTATATCATCCTCCCTACTACTGTCTTAATCGGAGCCAGACTGTTTGAGAGGTTGATGGCCTGTCTGACTGTGAGCTGAGCTTTTGATCCAAATATCCTTTCCACTATGAAGGCTGCCTACTTCTGACCCACCTCCAGATCATTGCCTGCCTTTGCCTCAATGTCATCTTGTTTGCTGCAGAAATACTCACACATGCTGTTATTTCCTCCAGAACCTACTTATCCAAACAATATCCTGACTGGTGGGCCATTTTCCAATATCCGTGAACTCTTCATGTTTTACCTATATCCCAGTCAGTTGGACCAAACATTAATGATTGTGTCTTCTGCCATCTAAACTTAAACCTTGAGTTGCCACCCTAATCATTTTAGTTTCTCTCTCTATCTCTTTCTCTCTCATTCACTCTCCTTGTAAGATTCTCTTTAAAACCTTTTCTTTCACCAAACATTTAATTAACCCTCTTTGTGGTTTGGTGTCAGTGTTTCTCTCTTCATGGAACTGTGCAGCATCTTGGGATGTTTTCCTTTGTTGAAGGCACTGTTTAAATGTAAGTAATTATCTAACTAGAAATGCTGAAGTGGTGTTTTTGAAGTGATGTTGTGTAGTTAGCCATGCTGTTATATACAGTGGTGACAAGCATCAGAAACATAGTCACTGTGTGTTAGCACACCTAACTACTGCTAACCAAGCATCATGAACTGATGAACAACTCAATCTAGCATATAACTTTTACAAATGTATCATTTAAAACCATGAAACAGGGTAGTTAGATATTTAAGTGGGTTTGGGATCAAGATAGATTGATTCTATTGGGTAGTACACTTTTTATAGAATATGTCTACTGAAAATAAATCAGAATTTGTCTCTAATGCAATAAGTATAATTTTAATAAATGCTTTGATATTAAATCTTTTCATTTTAAAAGTAATATTTAATGCTTGGATATTAACATCCTTTTCCATAGTCCTGAATACTCACTGTTTGTTGGAGACCTTACGCCAGAAGTGGATGATGGAATGCTTTACGAATTTTTTGTTGAGAAGTACCCTACGTGTAGAGGAGGAAAAGTGGTTTTGGACAATCTGGGAAACTCCAAGTATGTAGAACTTGCGTATTACTTTTGCTATACAACCAATGTTCTTTGTGCTACAAACAGTGCTATAGTCTATAATTTGGAACCATAATCAATGTTCATATTTGTGATGTCTTGAAACTATTTATAATGATTGCTTAGGTGGAATAGGACAGTATATTTCTACCATGTACAGTGTGCCATGAAGCAGAAGATAAAGGTTACACAATTTGGCGTGCAAGGTATCTGTTATTGACCACAGCATATGTGTAGACACAAAGCAGATGACTGTCTCCTCCACGTGTCCAAAGTTAAAATGAAAGACATTTAAAATGAAATTTTCATTCTTTCTAGCTGTAGACAATCGTTTAATAACATTGAATGCAGGTGTGCAATTATCTTTGTAGTCAGCAATGATGTGTTAGAGCCTGCAGGAAAGAAAGTTTATTTTAGAAAGAGTCAGTCAGCAGCAGTTGTTTCATTAAGTTTGTGCAAGGTTGGAGTTAATCACTTTCTGAAAAAGGAATCATGTAACTTCAATTTCTTCTTGCCTTTTGGGTAATCCTGGCAAGGTAGCATTTATTGCCATGCACTCCTTTACACCCCCAAAATCCCAAGGTATACCAAAGATATTAACAGGCACAGGTTTGCCTATTAGACTGTTTTAACATCCTGTGCTCACTTGATTGCTAGTTCTAGTGTATACCGGATTAATTTGTTGCTATATTTGGTGCTTTAGTACCTACATTATCTTTGAATTAAAATAAATCTACTTTATGTAACTGAAGATAAACACTGGAACTAAGAATATCTAATTTTGGTTGATAAAAGTAGACTGCTTTTGTTTTAGTTTGAGAACTCATCAGAGCCTTGCGATTCATTACAAATGCTCTGTTTAATGTAACCTTTAACTCCCAACCTCCGTCCTCAACCTCCAGCTCATTCCAGGTTATTGACCTGAAAATAATCAGCTTAAGAATGGAACAGTGATATGAAATACAGTAGAATTTATTTCTTTTGCAGAGGTTATGGCTTTGTGAAGTTCTCTGATGAAACTGAACAGAAACGAGCACTTTCTGAGTGTCAAGGTGCAATTGGTGTCGGAGGGAAAGCTTTAAGGCTGAGTGTGGCAATACCAAAAACGTAAGCAACATTGGAGAAAGGCACAAAAGTTGGGTGTTGCACTTTCTACACTTTCATTCTGAATGTTTATCCCTTTGCCACTCTTGAAATTTATGTGTACCACACGTTTAATATTTACTTTGTAGTACTAGAAACAAGAAATTCTAATTTAACTAAGGCAGCATTGAAACCATTTCTATCACTAAATGAAATACCATGCATCCTTGCACAGATTTAAGTGTTGCCGGACAGGAATCTCAGTTTCTGAATGACTGAGCAGAAGTAGACTTCTAATTGCCTCTACTGTGGCCTAACTGTTCACATGTAAACAAACAGCCACTTCCCCTCTCTGCTAGTCCTGGACTTGCTCCCTATCTGTGCTTTTAAGCTTGGGTGGTGGCAGGCTGCGTCATGCATGCAGTGTGCTTAAAGTATAAGAAAAAACATTGAAAATGTTGGATACAGAATGAGCTCATTGCAGATTCAGTGTCTTTCTTAAAGGCTGTGATGCATGCCCAACCCCAGCAGAAATGTTTTACGAAAGAGGCAGATGGAGAAATCCTAGTCCCAGGAAAAGGGAGGAAATGCAAGCCTCCTGTAGGAGAAATATAAAATGGAAGACCGTGTTATTGAAAATCGTTGTGGCTTTCACTCCTGAAAGCAGCAATGAGCATTCCTGCTTTAGCCCTTCATGGTTTGTTGTCAGCTTTCCAGTTCTGGACACGCATCAATGATGTGTTATAGACCAGGCCAGATCCCCCCTCAAGAAAGTACCCCAGACCCTAACTTTGCTATTTGTTTTAAGCAGGTGTAAAGTGAATATTCCAGGAGTGGTGGAGCTGACCAACCACTTAGCTTTAAACAAAACAGAATTTATTTACAAGATTAGTGAATGAAGCACAAATGAAAGAGAACAGAATGCAGAATAACTTAACCTATCCAAAAGCCCAACAAATTATCCCAATGTAATGATGCTGTTCCAAATACTCGCAACAATCCCTGTAAACACCCCTTGTCACAAAAGATAAGATCAAACATATGGTCTTACAGAAGTCAGAGAGAGAGTACCATGGATCTGTTTCTTTGGTTCCAGCAGCTTCAAAATGCTACTTTCATTGTACAAGCTTTTTTTAAATTTGAAAGCCGTTTGCTTAGTTTATTATCTGTTAGCAATAATCAAACAGCCCTAAAACCCATCCAAACCCAGACTTTTTGGAAAACCAAGAACAGCATAACCTTGTTAAAGGAGCAGCATTGTCATAGATGTCAGTACTGCTGAATTCTTCAAAAGGTTCCTGTACCATTGCAGTGGCAGAACATAGCTGAAAAATGTGTTGCTGGAAAAGCGCAGTAGGTCAGGCAGCATCCAAGGAGCAGGAGAATCGACGTTTCGGGCGTAAGCCCTTCTACAGGAATGAGGAGGGTGTGCCAAGCAGGCTAAGATAAAAGATAGGGAGGCGGGACTTGGGGGAGGGGCGTTGGGAATGCGATCGGTGGAAGGAGGTTAAGGTGAGGGTGATAGGCCGGAGAAGGCGTGGGGGCGGAGAGGTCGGGAAGAAGATTGCAGGCCAAGAAGGCGGTGCTGAATCCGAGGGTTGGGACTGAGATAAGGTGGGGGGAGGGGAAATGAGGAAGATGGAGAAATCTACATTCATCCCTTGTGGCAAAACATAATTCCATTTAAGCAAAGTCAATAAAGTTTATTGTCTTTTTTTTCTCCTGTGTTTTATTAGCTCGCTAAAATCTGGTTACAAATTCTGTTTCTCTCCTTCCACCACTATCAGCACCTCTCAGGGTTCCTACATGTGGACCTCTCCAGTTTTCCCTGGCAAAGAATAGCCTAATGAATGTCAGTGAAACATCCCAATTTTTTTTTACAACTGCAACTAAAGGAATAAATTATTTGCAGTAGCACATAAAGTAGCTCAGGTGTGTTGTTGTACAAAAATATACATTTACATATAAGCTTTGTAAGGCCTGTGTTTATATTTATTTCAATGAAAAAATGGTTTTCAAAAAAGCCTATTTTAGTATCTTTGAACCTTTGCAGCAATTGTGAACAATTCTGATATATATACTTTCAGGCAAATGTTTTTGGCATGCAGAAGTATGCACTAAATCAGTGAGTGCATTTAGATGAACTATTATTGATAATAGAGTGCCTCACAGTGATTAAGAATGGCATAAAATAATGCTGCAAGTAGGTTCAGATTTTTAAAAATTACCAGTAAACCTTCCCCTTACTTTAAATGAAAAAGCAAGGCTGATGGATTCCCTGTAAGAGGAGCAAAAGTCAAGGCACCTAAAGAGATTTTGACAGATGGTGGAACTGTTGATATTCAGACAGAATCCTTTATATTTAAACAATCCAATCAATATGCAGTTATATGAGGAGTTTCCAGTTAAAAAAGTTATTTAGGGCAGCTTTTAAATTACTATTATGTATATTGTAATCACTGTAATAATGTAGGGAATTGCATATCCTACGTGCATCTTGCAAAAACCCACAAAAAGTGATGTAATACATGACCAGAATCTTTCTCTCTAATGTTGGTTAAGGGATAAATATTGGTCTTGACACTGCAATGAGTCTCCTGAGGAACTTTGAATTTTGTTTCATGCAGTGAAAATCACCATTTTTAATTGGCACAGTGATTAGCACTGCTGCCTCACAGCGCCAGAGACCCGGGTTCAACTCCCGCCTCAGGCAACTGTCTGTGTGGAGTTTGCACATTCTTCCTGTGTCTGCGTGGGTTTCCTCCGGGTGCTCCGGTTTTTTCCCACAGACCAAAGATGCGCAGGTTAGGTGAATTGGCCATGCTAAATTGCCCGTACTGTTAGGTGAAGGGGTAAATGTAGGGGAATGGGTCTGGGTTTTCTCTTCGGAGGGGCGGTGTGGATTTGTTGGGCCGAAGGGCTTGTTGGCCCATTCAAATGTGTGAAAAAATTCTGTATTTAAGCAAATGTGTTTCAATATCACTGTTTGCTCAGACATAACATTAACTTAACGGCAAAGGAATTGAGATTCTGAAAAGATGTACATTTAGCAGATGAATGAAATTTACTATATATTAAAACATGTAACATTTCAAATTAAGCATGTAGAATATCAAAGTTGGGTCTACATTCCAAAAGGGTAAAATTACAGTCAAAACTAAGAAGGTCTGTTTTGCAGGCAGTCTGAGTTACAACTGTTAAGTTGGAGATATGTTCCCAATGCTAAAAATGGCCATTGTAATCAACCTGTACATGCTCAGTTTCAGTGTGACATAACATGTATGTCCAGTTGCACAATTCGTTGATGGGAGTTGGAGATGCATGATGCCAGAACTCAGCTGAATCATGTCTATGGATCTATGACATTACTTATGTTATCTCACTTTAACAGTCAGATGTTTCCCGTAAATGTTGAGGAAGAAAAATTTTGTTTCCTTTTTAAATTTGCAAGTGATCTTTCAGCACCAGATAATTGGTGACACAGCTCTATTTCATGCCCTACTCCAAATCGCTGGCCATTATTCATCTGCAAGAATGTTTTTCATTGTTTTCAGAATTCTCACTCCTGATAATGGAAGATGCTGTCAGGTTAACTTGCTGTTACAACAAAAACTGTACATTAATTGAATTGCTAGTCACGGACTGCAACGCTTCACCTAGTGGTGATTTTGCCCATTAGCACAGCCATTTCAAAAACATTTGCTTGCTTGTTTCTTTTTTTTGGTAAATAGAATAAGTGGTCAGCAGTAACAATATGGAAGAGTTTGCATCTGTTTAGTTTACATGTTACTGAATCATTTTGTCCTGTTGTAACAAATTCAAATACTTTTAACTTTCAGCAATCGTGTAGTGAAGCCACCAGACTACAGTCAGACATATACCTACAACTATAACCAGTATTACCAGCCATACCAGAACTACTACACTCAGTGGGGGTATGATCAGTACACTGGGAGTTATAGCTACAGCTATCAACAGTATGGCTATACGCAAAGTACAATGCAGGTAAACTCATTGAAAACCTACAGCTATAAGCCACTAGCTCCCCCTCACCATAACTTGTACAGATGTTACTCCATGTTGACAAGTCTAGTGAAAACCAAGAAACATTGTCTTGTCAAATTTGTGTTATAGAGACTATTTCACAGCATCTAGGTAAGCTCACTCCTTAATTTCTCTCAGGTTGAAATCTCTCTTGCTCAAGAAGTTTGATCTTGCCCTTATTGTCTACCTCATGTTAATTCGCCCCATCCACCTACTCATACACAACATGTTAATTCGCAGAGTGAAATTGAAAGGATTATTATCTGCAATTTGAAATTATGAAACTAGAGACTATAAATTGAAGCTATGTGTTCACTACTGATTAGTTATTTCACAATTTGGAGCCATGTGAATCACAAGGATAACAAGTATGAGTAAGTTATTTAGACTGTGCTTGTAAGCTTAATATTTAAACAGCTTGCCAACAATTCCGTTAATGCAGCACTTGGGATAACAAATGAAGAGACAAGCTTTCTTCAATTGTAATTTGGTTTAGTGGTTATGTTAAATGTGGAAAGCATAGTGAAACTTCTTTCATCTCAGTGAGCTTGGTTTCTATAGGACAGTTTCTATTATGCATTTTCTTTGTATGTTTTGGTTAAGCAGATTTAATTTCCAACAAAATGCCTTCAGTGCTTCTGTTGATTAAGTGGACAATATGAAGTTAGTTGAAGGTGCAGTGAAAGGTGTTGAAACTGAGCCATTCAATCGCGTTTTCCTGCTGGTAATGATGCACTTTTCCTATTATTAGTTTCATTGGCTTCTTGATCCGGTCTAGAAGTTTTGAAACAGTGACACATTTTGGCCACCTTGCACTTCACTGTCAACTTTGGTAAAATGCTTCGTTGCTGCAGAGTTCTTGTATGCAAAGATTCTCCTATCTATTAATTAAGCTATTTGTTTGTAGTGCCTTTAATTTAATTGTAATGACTTCACATGGGTCTCTGCATTTGTTGATAACCGTTGGCAACATTGTTTAAAATGTGTTTTTGGTAAAGAGGTGGATATTTTAAAATAAACCACAGTATATTGTTATCTGTTTAAAACAAAGGTACTCATTTACGTATGATTCATTTTATTTGCAGAATTATGAAGAAGTAGGAGATGATGCTTTGGAAGGTAAGTACAATAGTTAAACTTTTCTCTTTATTGTTCAAACACACTTATAATCATACCTTATACAGATAGTTTCTGTGACACTATACTTTCATAGATCTTGTATGTTATAGGTAAACTAAATTTATTCAAGTTTGGTCCAGAAGTTATACAAATAAAAACAGTTATGGTATTCTCCCGCAGTACTTTTCTTTATCTATAGTTCCCATCATAATTTATTTTCCATTCTCACTCATTCAACATCTGTCTTAGTGATATTTGTCAAAAGGAAGCCTTATATACATAGAAATTAAGAGCAGGGGTAGACCATTCACCCCACTCCATTCTGCTGTACGAATCCAAAATATCATGGCTGATCTGATTGTAACTTCGAGCCTACATTCGTGCCTACCCTGATAACCTTTAATCACCTTGTTTAACAAGAATCTATCTACTTGTACAGATGTTACTCCATAACAATATTCAATAATTCTGCTTTGACCACCTTTTCAGGAAGTGTTCCAAAGATACTCAACCTTCAGAGAGAAAAATATTTGCCTGATCACTGTTTTCAGTCTCTGTCATCTTGTTTATAAATATTTCAGAAAGAAGGGTATTTTTCCAGTTATATCTCTTGGTACTAGTTCCACTTCAGAGCTGTCAAATCTCACTCTTTCATCCTTTACTAATACCCTGTAATATTTTCCTGCTTCCTGTGTTCATCTAATTGGCTGTTAAATGTTGTCATTAATTCTCCTTCAGTAATTGTCATTGGACTACATGCTCTGGAACCAACCTCTTGAATGCTGTAGACCTTCATTTCAACACTCGGTTATATCACAGCTTATCCTCAGATGAGATGTTCATTGGGTGTTGGTCCCTCTTTAAAACATTAAAAGAAATCCTTAGGTACTCTGGCCCCAGATTTTCCTGCTGATTTCATCTTCATGATATAAGGTGCAAGGTCCCAAATATGGAAAAAATCATAAATTAACGAAGATGTCACATTATATTTCTCTGTTATTGAAAACAGTTCATTTTTGTAGTTTACCCCCAGTAAAATCAATGGTAATCACAATATTCCTGGATTACAGCCGTTTCTCATAAAGCGGTGATACTGACTTTACTGGTGAATCAACTAAGTAATCGCTTTGCTTCTAGATCAACTTCTCCCACTTCCTAGTTGGCTCATTTGTCCAGCTCCCAGTGACCTCCATGTAGAGTCTGATTTATTTCAAAGGGTTAATTTGATATGACTATGTTAAATTCCTTTATGTTCTTAGAAATATTTGCAGATCAAGTGAAAGAATTATTTGTTATTCAGAAAATATTGAATCCGATTAAATTAATATCAAGACCACCTAGCCAAGCTATCCCAGTATATCAATAATTCCAGCATCAACCTGACGATGTGAAAAATTGCCCAGGTATGTCCTAAACACAAAAAGCAAGACAAATCCAAGCTAGCCAATTACTGCCAAGTCCGTCTACTCTTGCTCATCAGTAAAGTGAAGGAAGATGTCATCAACAGCACTACCAAGCAGCTGCTGCTCAGTGACACACAGTTTGGGTGCCACCAGGGCCACTCATTACAGCCTTGATTCAAACTTAAACAACAGAGTTGAATTCCTGAGCTGACATGAGAATGACTGCCCTTGACATCAAGGCTGCATTTGACTGTGTGGCATCAAGAAGCCCTGGAGTTCATGGGAGCCAGGGGGAGAAAACTCCAATAGTTGGAGTCATATCTGGCACAAAGAAAGATGTTTATGGTTATTACAGGTCCGTCATCTCAGCTCCAGGGCATCTCTGCAAGAGTTCCTTGGGCTCATGTCCTAGGCTCAAATATTTTCAGCTGTTTCATTAATGATCTTTCCTCCACCATAAGATCAGTAGTGGGGATATTTACCAATGACTGTGCTATGTTCAGGACCACTTGTGACTTCTCAGCCACTAAAGCAGTTTGTGTCCAATTGCAGCAAGACCTTGACCATATCCATGGGCTGAAAACTAACATGTAAAATTCACGTCACACAAACACTAGGCAGTGACCATCTCCAATAAGAGAAAATCTAACCATAGTCCTTTGATATTCAGGGTGTTACTATCCCTGAATTCCTCCCCTTCTCTCACCAAACCTCAATGTTGTGTGACAGTCATTGACAATAAATTGAAGTGGACTAGCCAGATAAATACTGTGGCCAAGAGAGCAGGTCATGTAACTCATTTCCTGATCCCCAAAGTCCGTCCACCATCTACAAGGCACGCGTTAGAAGTATGATGCAATATTTTCCACTTTGTTGGAGTTACACTCATCCAGCTATGTTCAAGAACCTTTCAGAACAAAGCAGCCCACTTGATTGGCGCCACATCAACAAACATTGACTCCCTCCACTACCAAAGCTCAGAGGCAGCAATGTGTGCCAACTACAAGGTGTACTGCAACTAAATTCACCAAGGCTTCTTTGACAGCACGTTTCAAATACATAACCATTTTTATCTAGGACAAGGGCAGTAGAAATATGGGAATACCACCACCACTTGCAAGTTTCTTTCCAAGCCACTTGTCATCCCGACCTGGAAATATGTTGCTGTTCCTTTAGTTTACTGGGTCAAAATCCTGGAATTCCCTCCTTAATGGCATTGTGGGTCTGCATGCAGCACGTGGACTACCGCAATTCAGGAAAGCAGCTCACTGTCACTTTCTCAAGGGTAACCAATGATGGATAACAAATACTGGTCCAGCCACTAATACCCACATCCCACAAATTAAAAAAGTGAAAATGAACTACAACAGCAAGTAACTTGAATTTAGGGAGGCAAGACACATGCATTTGTGCGATGATGTTTTGTGACACTTTAATGTGGATAACTGACTGGGCGATTTAATTTTCTAACATACTGTGACTGAGATTCGCGCCAAAGGTGATTCTTTGTCAGAATGGAGATTGATTCTCATGAGCACTTACTTGTTAATTTCTACATGCGTTGCTTCCTCATCTGCAAAAAGTCAGACAGTCGCCCCATTGTCAACATCTGATATGGATGATGAAACTGCTTGGTACTCAGGTTCAGGAACAACTTTTTGCAAGGGGTTAAAATGGGTACATAATTTTAAAATGTTTTATCCTGTTTATTGTCAATTTCAATGTCACAAGATTCTCAAATTATAAGAAAATTTTGTTCCAAATGTACAGCAGGTGCGCTGTTACATTTGAATGTTGGGAACTACGTACAACAGCTGTCTCAAGTTAAAAAATGTAATGTCACCATAGCCCTATCAGACATTAGGTCTACTCCCTCATTAGAAAGAGAAATGACTGGTGGTAGTTCAACCTGAGGGTCACCACACTGCAGGCAAGGGGACAGGTTGAGAAAGGAAGTCCTTTGTGATAACTTCAGCCAATGAGGGAATTGAACTCATGCTGCTGTCATTATTTTGCATTGCAAACTAGCTGTCCAGCCAACTGGACTACTACAAGTGCTGAAAGAAAAGCATTGGCTATTTTCTGGTTTAAAAAGTCTATTTCTGTTAAAATTAGTTTTATGTCACCACTGGTGTGTTATAAACTTACGTACACATCAGTAACAGATAAGGTATTACAGGGCTGTTGTATAGTTCGAGCTGTGCCAATTGAAACTGTTCTAGTATATTTCAAGAAGAGTGTGACATTATGAAATTGGAATTAACATTGATAAAAGGAAGTGCCTAAAGCAATTGATGCTTCCCCTTTTTGTCCATTTTATTCTGAAGTTGCTATCTGTACTGCAGTTCCTTGGGCACCACTTACACAATGGTATCTCAACAAAGTAGGTATTCATAATACGGGAACCCAAACAAGCCGTTTAGTCGAGAGGATGTCACAGCCATGTGCAATCCTGTCATCCACACTCACACGCCTTTCAGCAAGAGGCACTGGGTAATGATTAGGAGTGGAAAACCTTGGCTGATATTTTTTCCCCTCTCTTACTAGCGAAGCTGCTTTTAGAACCCTGACTGTAACCCTGGCTCAGATTGAGATCGAATCTTGGACCTCTTTGGCTCGGTATTATTCTGTTTGACAGTACTTAAGCATAAACTGTGAAACTATTTGGGTAACCACATTAATATTTGAAAATTTTTAAAGAAAAACCATGTGGAAATATGTTCTGATGCAGACCTAAAATTCTTGGCAGTTGCTTAAAGCTATTTTGTATAAGCATAAATATAAATTGAAAATTAATTATAGACAATAGGCATAGCATATACTGTGCTAGCCAAATAGAGTCCCTCTGCATTGTAAAGGAACTTTAACAGATCTGTCTCATTAATGCACTGATTATGCTTATTTGGCTCAGTGCATCATGGGAATATGCCTCTTCCTGCTCAAGGATTCTCCTTTCCGGGTATATTCCTTCAGCCAGGAGGATGGGGTGGACAGAGCCAAGGACTTCTCCACGACTACAATCACCAGTGCTGTTCCATGTTCTGCTGACAAGGGGTGCATTTGACTTGACGAGACAATGTAAGTTTGTGTCTCCAATGAAAACTTTATTTCCGGTGCACCTCCATCCCCTTGACGCCTTTGTGGGAGAGTCACGAATGGCTGAAAGTCCAGTATCTCCCGATTGTAGCCATGATTGTAGGTGAGGCAAGTAGTTTAAGCCAAACAATATCACAGTAGGCCAATATTCCTGTTTTGGAAGTACTGTGAACAAAGTATTTCATTTTTTTGGTGCATTAGTTAGAAAGCATGCATTCAGCTCTCAGGTTGACAATGAATGGAATTCAGCCAGTGATTGATTGTGACACTCAGTGAGACCTTGTCGAACAATAAATCCCACAGTCTAGCTCTCTTCACTTTGTTGGAGAAATTAATGGAGAACATTATAGCATAGAAATTCACTGCAAGCGCTTATCTCTACATTACAAGCCTAATTTTAGTGTCAACAAGAGGCCGGTTGTTGCAGCAAAAGGTTAATAATCAGAATATTTACAATAAATTGTAAACATTTGACTGCATTGATCAAACTATGAATTTTCCCACTTCCCGAAACCTTAAATCTATTTTTTTAGATTCTTACTGTTATTTTATTTCCTCATTTCCAGATTCTTTCTTTGTTCTTTCTGCTCTTTATGAATTTTCAGTTCCCACCATGTTTCCCTCTGTCTTTCCCTTTCTTTTGTGTTGGCTCATGGCTGTGCTTGTGTGAAGGTACTGCAATGTTTTGCTATTGCCTTCCACAGATGGCTGTGTAGTCTCTTATGGTCTCACTGCCTGCCATTGGCTTATATTAAAAGTATTTGCAGTTGATACTCAGCTTATTTGACTGTGTTATGGACATCGCTTTCTTGACCATCAATTCCTGGAGAGGGACTGGAATCTGCAGCTTCCAGCTCAGAGTCAGGAACAATACTGACTGCACTGCAACGACTCATCACCACCTCTTGGTTTCTGTAGAGTAGATATTGTCAAAGGAAGCTGCAGTTCTGAACGTTGGACACATGATGGTGCCAGAGCAGTGAGATTGGATAATACAATGTGTTAGCCTTGGACTCCAAAAGTATATTATTGGATCTTTTATGCTCTGTTCGTTATGATCCAGAGGATATGTTCTCGCATAGAGCTGTCTCAGGACAGCTTTGGTCTCTGATCATCAGGGTTATTCGCCCTTCTCTTTTTCAGCCCTTTCAATAAGACCTATTTCTCCATGTCTAAACTTTTGTGCTGTGACCCCATTTTGACATTTGGGGAGTGTCAGGTAGAGGAGAAGGAGCACTTGGGAAGGTCGTTGGTAATCTGTGAGACCAGAGAAACTGTAAAGGTGGGATAGTTTGGAGCAAAGCTGTGAGGCCATTCTGAGGCAAGATACTTAAGAGTCATAGAGTTGTACAGCATGGAAACACAACCTTCGGTCCAAATATCCTAAATGGCAGATAGATGGGTGACAGTGAGGGGGACTGGGAGGAAGCAGCCAGTGCAGGGACCCCCTGCGGCCGTTCCCCTCAAGAACAAGTATACCGTTTTGGATACTTGTGGGGGGGATGACTTACCAGGGGTAAGTAACGGGGCTCAGGTCTCTGGCACGGAGCCTGTCCCCGTTACTCAGAAGGGAAGGGTGAAGAAGAGCAGAGCAGTAGTAATTGGGGACTCGATAGTTCGGGGCACAGATAGGCGGTTTTGTGGGAACGAGAGAGACTCACGTTTGGTATGGTGCAAGGGTACGTGATGTCTCTGATCGTGTTTTCCGGGTCCTGGAGGGGGAGGGGGAGCAGCCCGAAGTCGTGGTCCATATTGGCACCAACGACATAGGTAGGAGGAGTGCCGAGGATGTTAGACAGGCTTTCAGGGAGCTAGGTTGGAAGCTCAGAGTTAGAACGAACAGAGTTGTTGTCTCTGGTTTGTTACCCGTGCCACGTGATAGAGATTTGAGGAATAGGGAAAGAGAACACTTAAATGCGTGGCTACAGGGATGGTGCAGGAGGGAGGGATTCCGGTTTTTGGATAACTGGGGTTCTTTCTGGGGACGGTGGGACCTCTATAAACAGGATGGTCTACACCTGAACCTGAGGGGCACCAGTATCCTTGGGGGGAGGTTTGCTAGTGCTCTTGGGGGGGGTTTAAACTAACTCTGCAGGGGCATGGGAACCCAGATTGTAGCTTCAGGGTGCAGGGCCTGGAGTGTAGGGAGGTTAGGAACATGGCATCAATTTCAAAGGAGGGTGCCTGTAAACAGGAAAGTGGCTTGAAGTGTGTATACTTCAATGCAAGAAGTATACGAAATAAGGTAGGTGAACTTGCAGCGTGGGTTGGTACCTGGGACTTCGATGTTGTGGCTATTACGGAGACATGGCTAGAACAGGGAAAGGATTGGCTGTTGCAGGTTCCAGGATTTAAATGTTTTAGTAGGGTCAGAGGTGGGGGTAAAAGAGGGGGAGGTGTGGCATTGCTTGTCAAAGATAGTCTTACAGTGGTGGAAAGGACGATGGATGAGGACTTGCCATCTGAGGTAGTTTGGGCTGAGGTTAGGAATAGGAAAGGTGAGGTCACCCTGTTAGGAGTCTTTTACAGGCCTCCTAATAGTCCTAGAATCATTGAAGAAAGGATAGGGAAGGTGATTCAGGAGATGAGTGACAGTAATAGGGTGGTTGTTATGGGGGACTTTATTTTTCCTGATATTGATTGGGAAAGCTATAGCTCAAGTTCGTTAGATGGGTCAGTGTTTGTTCAATGTGTGCAGGAGAGTTTCCTGACACAATATGTAGACAGGCCAACAAGAGGTGAGGCCATACTGGATTTGGTTCTGGGTAACGAACCAGGCCAGGTGTTAGAATTAGAGGTAGGTGAGCACTTTGGGGATAGTGACCATAATTCGGTGATTTTTACTCTCGTGATGGAGAGGGATAAGTGTGTACTACAGGGCAAGAGTTATAGCTGGGGTCAGGGAAATTATGATGCGGTGAGGCATGACTTAGGATGTGGGGCTTGGAAAAGTAGACTCCAAGGCAAGAGTGTAAATGATATGTGGAGCTTGTTCAAGGAGCAACTATTGAGTGTCCTTGATAATTATGTACCTGTCAGGCAGGGAGGAAAGGGTCGTGCGAGGGAGCCGTGGTTTAATAAGGAATTGGAATCCCTTGTTAAATGGAAGAGGGCGGCCTATCTCAAGATAAGACGTGAAGGTTCAATTGGGGCGATTGAGAGTTATAGGGTAGCCAGGAAGGACCTGAAGAGAGAGCTAAGAGCAGCAAGGAGGGGACATGAAAGGTCCTTAGTCGGTAGGATTAGGGAAAACTCTAAGGCTTTCTATAGGTATGTTAGGAATAAAAGAATGACTAGGGTAGGAATAGGTCCAGTCAAGGATAGTAGTGGGAAGTTGCGTGTGGAGGCGGAAGAGATTGGGGAGACACTGAATGAATACTTTTCTTCAGTATTTACTCAGGAACAGGGCATTGTCGTCGATGTGAATACTGAGTCACAAACAAGTAGAATGGATGGCTTTGAGGTATGTAGAGAAGAGGTGTTGGAAATCCTGGAAAAGGTGAAAATAGATAAGTCCCCTGGGCCTGATGGCATTTATCCTAGGATTCTCTGGGAAGCAAGGGAGGAGATTGCAGAGCCATTGGCCTTGATTTTTATGTCCTCTTTGTCTACAGGAGTAGTGCCAGAAGACTGGAGGATAGCAAATGTGGTTCCCTTGTTCAAAAAGGGGAGTAGGGATAACCCTAGTAACTATAGGCCGGTGAGTCTCACTTCTGTTGTGGGCAAAGTCTTAGAGAGAATTGTAAGGGATAGGATTTATGCACATCTGGATAGGAATAATGTGATCAAGGATAGTCAGCATGGTTTTGTGAAGGGCAGGTCGTGCCTCACAAACCTTATTGAATTCTTTGAAAAGGTGACGAAGGAGGTTGATGAGGGGAAAGCGGTAGATGTGGTATATATGGATTTTAGTAAGACGTTTGATAAGGTTCCCCATGGTAGGCTACTGCAGAAAATACGGAGATATGGCATTGAGGGTGAGTTGGAGGTTTGGATTAGGAATTGGCTGGATGGAAGAAGACAGAGGGTAGTAGTTGATGGCAAAGTTTCTTCATGGAGTGCCGTCACTAGCGGTGTTCCGCAAGGATCTGTTTTGGGACCATTGCTGTTTGTCATTTTTATAAATGACCTAGAAGAGGGGTTAGAAGGTTGGGTGAGCAAGTTTTCGGATGATACGAAAGTCGGAGGAGTTGTTGACAGTGAGGAAGGATGTGGCAGGTTACAGCAGGATATAGAGAAGCTGCAGAGCTGGG